>NW_015537974.1:495033-523201 GCF_001515605.1 Sinocyclocheilus anshuiensis | reverse complement strand
ATTATTATAGTGTTATATTTCAATTTCACAAAGAAATGTACAGTATTTTGTCCAAGCAATAATAAAAGGAAATATTTAATTTATAATTTGTCTTAAATCTCATTTTGTTAAAAAGAATTGTGAATCGAATCATGAAATCAAAATCGTGAATCGAATCGAATCGTGAGTTGAGTGAATCGTTACATCCCTAATCACTTTTGTATAAAAGTATAACACCTCTGTATAAAACAAAAAAGAGGTTATGATGAAATTCACATAGTTTTTGGTTTCTAAATATGCAAGTGCAGAAAGACAGTGTAGTTGTCCATTATGATGCCGTCCACCAGGAAGTTTAGGCTGTTGTAACTTGGTTAAGCAGTGTTGCATTCAATTAAACAGCTTATTTACAGCAAATTTACAGTAAATGTTCAATTCGCTCTGGCGCTCTTCTTCAAACAGATGTGATGAGAAAGCTCTTTTACTCTCTCCTCTCCTCATCATTAACTTCTTAACACAGTTTTTCTTTCTCTGTCTTTGTTCTGAAAGAAAAGAAAACAAAGTGATCAGAGAATGAGTAGCTTGTAGGTTCAAGGGTCTTTATACATCTTGTACATCCATTCATTTTACAGACACACAAAAACAATTATCTCATTAGATTTTTAAACACATTAGAACACTGATGAGCAGTTGATCTCTGACCGGCATTACCAACAGGTTAGATTTATTCAGACGTCTGAACCATAATCAGGACCATCTCACAGTTAGATCTCGTTTAGGGACTCAGATCGCCTTGGAGTGTTGGGGGTCTTACCATAACGTCAGCTTTGAGCACAGTTCACAGATCCACCTGGTACATATTAATCAGTAGACACTTCTGGTTGTGTGTCTTGCCATTACACTGCCACTGGATTATGATAGCTTTATAGCTTTATATTCTCCCAGGGGAAATTAACTAGCTTTTTTAAAACATTTAATTAAATTTACTTACCTATTTTAGGGTACTTTTTAAAACACATTTTTAAAAACACTTAATTTTTTTTTAAACATTTAAAAACAAAATAATGTAAAATATTTTAAAAATAAGGGCTGTCAGACTGTAAAAAAACAATCAAGTACATGTTTTTTTGTGTAATTAATAGTATAACATTAATTTAAATAATGCCATTAATAAAACCATTAATTTTACAGCTGTTAGTTGCATTTCTTGAATTTGTTTGGTTGAGAAGCATTCCACTAGTTTCTTTCTTTCTTTCTTTCTTTCTTTCTTTCTTTCTTTCTTTCTTTCTTTCTTTCTGACTAATTTTCTAGTTTGGCATTTATGAAAGGGTACTTAAGCTTTATACCTGTGGGCTGTAGGTGTACATATGACAAAAAAGTTTTTTAAGAAACCTTTTTTGAGAGAGAAATTAATCTTCAGTTATAACAGCAAAATAAGTGCTTTCAGCTGATAAAACAAAGTCTTTTAAATGTTTGCCGTTGAACACTGACAAATTGCAAGTTTGAGTTCATCAGCTCTCATTAATTGGTTGCAGCCGATGAAATTTTGATTAATAAATAAATAATCCTCTGTGGCCCATCGAATACGGCCATATTATTTCAGTAATAGCATATGAAATACTAGATGAAAGGATGAATCTGGAGTGTTTTCATTAAACCGTGGTGTTTAAAGGGTCTGTTCAGGATTAGCCATCGTAATGATGATGAGGGTGTTGAAGGCTTTGGTGGAACTCAGGGCATACGTGAACTGCACAGGAAGACATTCAGGTTGTCAGGGGAATAGACCAGATGTTTCTAGTGCTCTGCACAAATACAGCAGATGCATAACAGCCTGTCCAGAGTGTGTTCATATCATTGTGTGTACCTCTCTATGAAAGTTTTGTCTGGAGCCAAATGAATCACTTGTTTTCATCACAGAGGCTCGACACTTTCGCTTAGAATGTGTTAGATGGTAATTAATGTGGCTGAAGTGAAGTCAGACCAAGCATATTAAGGGTTTTGCCAAGTTTCAGTGCCAAAGTGATCTGTTTTTATGATCTGATGACATCAAAAAATTATGCTAATGTAAGCTCACACAGCTATGCATAAATATCTTCTTATCTGTCAATTGCACACTCAGAACGTTTCATTGTATCAGTCAATATAACATTATGATAAATGGCACTTTAAAGAGATAGTTCACCCAACAGTGAACATTCTGTCATAATTTAGTCTTCTTCATGTCATTCAAAACTCGTAAGGCCTTCTTTCTTTTGTACAACACAAAAGATGATATTTTGAAAAATATATTTTTTGTCCATACAATAAGAGTCAATCGGGTCCAATGTTGTTTTGGACCCCACTGGCTTTTACTGTTTAGACAAGAAGAAGAAGTATTCTTCAAAATATCTGTTCCACAGAAGAAAGTCATACAGTTTTGGAATGACATGAGGAAGAGAACAGAGAACTATCCCTCTAAATTTCAGATAAAGTTCTGAATGACATGAATCAATAACAATGCACTGACCTCTAACCTCTGATTTTCACAAAATAATAACAACTTATTATTAAACACCTAGTTTTCCCAGATTTGACTGTTCTCTAAATGTCAGTCAGATTTGATCTCTAACTAACCTGTCATACGTTTTGACAGCTACGTTCCATCAAGCTACTCACCAGCCGTCTCTGGTTACTGAGGCAGAAGGTGCAGATCTGTCTGGGCTGTGAGTTTTCTGAGTCCGGGCTGGGTGTCAAGCTCTTTGGAAGGTTGTGGAGGTGATGATACAAGGCTCCAGAGCTCCTGAGACAAGGCTGGCTGTCTCCACACTCCTCTCCAACCAGCAGCACGTTCCCCAGGTGTGAGATGTAGCTGGAGGCCAACCGCAACGTCTCAATCTTAGACAGCTTCCTGTCGGCTGGTTCGGTAGGTATCAGCGTCCTAAGAGCAGTGAATGCCGTGTTCACACTGTTTGTGCGATCCCGCTCTCGGACGTTCGCGATGTTCAGCTGGCAGATCTCGACGATCTGAGAACGGAGCTCACTGGGAGCTGCTACCGGTCGGCAGCCGTACCTCTTTTTACGAGCACCTAACTTAAAGGTGCCATAGCCGTGGTCAGTCATATGGAAGGACTTGTCGTCAGATCCAGAACCCTCGCTGCCATTGTCGTCATCCTCGGAGTGCATGCTGATCTCAGAGCACAAGAAATGACCTGGAGTTGGTCGCACCATCGCAAAAGACATGCCCAGCACCTTACAGGACCCCTGGACTTTGCTCTTCGTCCTTGCACAGAAATCTCTGTTGAATCGTTCTACTTTGCACAAACACAAGAGTGAACTCAATTCCTATTTCTAATCGTACACCCCCAGCACCAGGTCACACTATGGTGTCTTTCTTGAGTCTACATGGGACGTGACAAGCTTCTGTAACCAGTCCTGCTTTAGGGCTCCAACCAATCCAGCGATGCTTGACCGAGTCACTTCTGACTCACTCATTCATAAGAAGTGCTCTTCTCTCCACTGTCATCTGTTATTTGGGTTAACAGCATGCCAAGCCGCCTCCCAGACTCTGTATGTTCGTGTGTGAATGAGTTTGTGAGCTCCAGATCCTTCAGTTCCACATGTGATTTCAGCTGAGAGTTTCCTTATGCCTTGGCTTTATAGTCAGGGGGTGTGGCTGGGGTCCACTCTCCCTTTAACCACTGTAAATGTGAAATCCAGTGAACAAGTGGGAGGAATGAGAGAATATGGGGACCTCTCTCTCTTTCTCCCTCTGTCTCTTTCACTCCACATTAGTAAACTTGACCCCGAAATGCTTCCACTGAAGATTAATCTCTGTGATAGATTGGTTCATTTCTTTTAGTGCATTACTTCTTTTTTTATTTCTTTCACACTGAAATTTCAATTCAATCCATTAACTTTCCATTTTTTTCTACGCCCTCTCACTCTTTGTCAAAAACGTGAATTCTCAGAGCCAAATGCTTCGAACCTAAATACAGCATTCAGTCTGTGGACGTTAGCCCAGATCGTTTTGCCACAGTCACAGGAGGCCTGGCAAATAATTGCACAGTTGCTGAGGGGTAATATCACAGGATATTATGCAACATTCATAATATAAATTCTTCATAATTCATAATATTGGTTATTGCGTATGGAGATTGTCCACTAGCAGCTCTAGTGCTGATTAAACAGGAAGTGCCCTGGGCTGGGTAGAGTTTGGACTGTAAGCACATAATGACACTCATAATGGTTGAGTGGAGGTGATAGGTGGATTGGTTGTTTGAAAAGCTGTATGACAGTCATGGGCACACTGACATTTTAATTTGCCATTCTTGTCAAACATTGCCAAAAATGGTGTGTTTATTATCTAAGCATTTTTCAACCATTATAGGATCCTGATGCACTTACATTTACATATCTGGTCTTTCCTGTTGTACACTTTGAGCTATATATGTAACTTTTGAAAATGGAATATGTTTGGACGAAGGAATTTAACATGCTGGAAATAATGAGGTAAAGTTAGCAATTGCTCAGTAAGAGATTGAGCATTAACTTACCTGAGTAACTTATTTTTAATCATCTTTTTAAATTGTTATATGATCATACTAATTTCTAGAATGAGACAAACCAAGTAAAACCACAAAATATAATTTATTAAGTCCATTGCTAATATGTGATTTGTATTTATTTATTGCAGTCGTTTCCTAAAATGAAGTCACTTCCTAGATGATAATACCATTTTGTACCTGACTTTTATTAGTTATTCACAAGAAAACACATTTGATTAAAAAGGTTTGGTTAGAAAAAAAAACAACAAAATAAAAAAAACATCTGGAACATCTGAAATATTTCTTAATGTTATTTATTTTTTTAGCTTAAAAGGTACATGGAAAATGCCAACCTGGTCAAACCAAAATTGTGAAATTACAATGATAATGTAGAGTTTAGTAGACATTTTCCTGTCCTCATTCATTTATACACATGCGTAACTGGAATGACTCATTTAGATTAATGCTGTGTATTGTGAAACTTGATGTCTATAAATCAGAGCAGATCGGTAGTTCGTTCTTCTCTACATCTGATTATCATTACTTTCTGTGGAACATCTGTAAAACGTCATCCCAGCATTAAGTGCCCTTCTCCTTGTGCCCTATGTAGTTGAACTCTTCTGGCATTGTTCGGAAAACTGTCAAAATCCATCACTAATCCTTTGCTCAGGACTGCAGATGGTCGTTATGGATGTCTGCCGGACGTACGTCCAGTCAGCTATCGGGGGACTCCGCTGTCTAGCCATAGTTGGGGACAGGCCAGCAGGCAGCAACCACGCCTGACAGGACAGGGCCTCCGCAGCTGGCTCATTTAGTGTACGAGGAGATGGTTTTAGGGGTGGAGGGAGAGAGAGAGAGGGAAAGAGAGGGCCTATTTTAACGTGCATACTGTATCACTTTACATGTCACGCAAGACACACGATGCGCAAAACTCCGCATTTGAACAGTCAATAGCAAGTACTTAAACTAATAACAAAACATACTTACAGTTGCTGATTCAGAAGCGCCAGATTGTCATAGCAAAGTCAGAATTACCTCCTCTCCTAGGTTCACGAAATGGTCGTCCATAAAATGCATTGCTGTTCTGTTGTAAGTGATCTTAAAGTTTCCTAAATGCATCTACTTTCGGAAGGCCAAATAAAGTGCTTTTGCTTTTGTCTAGAATCACACAGTGTCTCCCTGACATGGCTGCTTCAACACTAACTGCCGTTACTGAAACCACGCCTTCTTTCTTTGCGTGCACATTTGGGCGCATTATGCAAATATTTCCACATAGGGGGGCCATTTTAGGGGGGCATGGCAGAGTCTTAACTTTGATAAAGAATATCTCTTTGGTTTTGAGACTTTAGTCTTTGCAACTTCAGGGATCTTATCTATTCACGAACAGCTTGTAACACTCCAAAGAGAAAGGAAAACTTGAAATCGCATCATATGACCCCTTTAAAAAGCTCAGACAGTTATGAAATATTATCACTCTCTGTGAGCAACTTCAGCACTGTTTCCAGAAACGGTCGTTCATAAAATGCATTGCTGTTCTGTTGTAAGTAATCTTAAAGATTCCTAAATGCACCTACTTTTGGAAGGCCAAATAAAGTGCTTTTGCTTTTGTCTAGAATCACACAGTGTCTCCCTGACATGGCTGCTTCAACACTAACTGCCGTTACTGAAACCACGCCTTCTTTCTTTGCGTGCACATTTGGGCGCATTATGCAAATATTTCCACATAGGGGGGCCATTTTAGGGGGGCATGGCAGAGTCTTAACTTTGATAAAGAATATCTCTTTGGTTTTGAGACTTTAGTCTTTGCAACTTCAGGGATCTTATCTATGCACAATCAGCTTGTAACACTCCAAAGAGAAAGGAAAACTTGAAATTGCATCATATGACCCCTTTAAATGGAAACTGGAGTTTTTCCTTTGCATCTCATTCCATAATGGACCGTTTCATCTCCATCAACATTGCACACCCCACTTTGCTGCTTGTGGTTATTTGTAATGTAAGCAGTAGCTAACTGGCTGCTTATATCATCTTTTTGCAGTGAGACAAATGAGCTAATTTTTTTTGGCTGTACGGTCCTGTTAATGTAGATTAGGGCCCAAAAACCAGTCATCCATTTTGGGTGTGGGTGAGTACATGCAGATGGATTTTTAGAATAAATATTTGCTGGAAACTCTCAGGGTTCCATTATGTATGGTGTAAAAAACAAGAATTGAGTATAATGTACAATTGTGTCTGCTTTATCCTCAAGTGCTGGCTCGGTTATTTCTTTTCTTTATAGTGTTTGGCAAAATTGTTTGACTATAGTGGCCAGATCAGAAATAATATGAAAACGCTTATTGCAGGCCATAAAATGTTCAAATGATTTACAAAATGGCCTCAGTAAATTTGGCGTTGAAACTTATAGTAAATTGTCAATAAAATGTATGAACTTTCTGATGTACTTTTTGAAGCCTAACAGGATGTTTTTGCTATTCGTTTATGATGGTGCTTTAGCACGTTTGATCATGCGGTCTATTCATAATTTAAACTGATTCCTGTGTGTGTGTTCACAGAGTTCGAAGGATCCTTAGGACATATGCTTGTCATTATCCATTGAGGAAAAGCTCTGAGTGAGTGTAAGGAAAATCCACAAGGCATATATCAGTCATAGACTGGCGGAACAATTGCCCTCACACATCCGTTTTCAAAACGTACATTCTCAATAGCATCCAAAAACAAATAATTGCGGTCACTCCGCCATCTGAAATGAATTGCCAAATTGCCCTCTTAATACTGCCTCATTTCAGATGAATTTGTGTTGCTGAGTTATGCCTGAAACCGGCCCAAGACAGAGAGGGGATATCAGCACTTCATCAGCACCACAAGAAAACTTTCTGTAAAAGAGTTTCATCAGTGCTGGATATGTCATCATGGGATGATAACGGATGGACTGGACTTTGTACTGGTAATTTGTAATGATGCAGTGTGGGATGAAGCTGACCATTACAGTTTTAAGGTGTTGTGTGGGCAGAGACATTATGATATGAATGAGAGAAATCATAACACTCATTGTGGTGCCTGTAGGTTGTAGTTACAAGATTTAATTTTTCATGTTGTTTACTCATTGGCTGCACCAGCCAGAAAAATATATATTGTTGGTGTGTAATTTGATGTAAAGAAGTGCAATTTATGATAATATTGTTGTCAGATCTGTATCCTCATTTAAAGTGCCCCTATTATGCCTTTTCGAATATTACGTTTCATGCAGTGTGTCATGTAGCTGTATGTGAACATAAACTATCTG
This sequence comes from Sinocyclocheilus anshuiensis, assembly GCF_001515605.1. Classification (NCBI taxonomy): domain Eukaryota; kingdom Metazoa; phylum Chordata; class Actinopteri; order Cypriniformes; family Cyprinidae; genus Sinocyclocheilus; species Sinocyclocheilus anshuiensis. Next base: position 515,419 of record NW_015537974.1, on the reverse strand, counting down.
CAAAGTTGTGAAGACGACAGTGCACGATAAATAAAGTTATTGTCTATCAAAAAAAAGAGTCGGCTCGCAATTGCCTAAATGAGTCGTCAGGAATTTGAATCTTATTCTGTTATGGCTCTACCTCATGAAGTAACACATTTGCATAATGTCTGCCCACGTTCTACGTCACCAACTTACCCGCCCACAGTAAAATTTCATGTGGTTAACATCATGTCGAGAAGACGCTGTATCCTACGCTGTGAGAGTAAATTTGTTTTATCACATCTTATAATTACCACAAACTTGTTAACACTTGACACTTACCACTGAGAAACGTCCTGCTCCAGTCCTGCTTGCGAATCAGTCTCTTGTCGATCAGCCAGTTCAACCGTTTCATCATCAGACTACGGCTCGAATTGGTAAGGTACAATCAATACCATCTTTTCTACAGGTGCATCTCAATAAATTAGAATGTCATGGAAAAGTTCATTTATTTCAGTAATTCAACTCAAATTGTGAAACTCAATAATAATGATGCTTAATATTTTTGTGGAAATTGTGATAAAAAAATGTTCAGGATTCTTGAATAGAAAGAACAATATTTATTTGTTATAGAAATCTTTTGTGACAGTGTCTATAAAAGTCTTTGCTGTCACTTTTGATCAATTTAATGTGTTCTTGCTGAATAAAAGTATTCATTTCTTGAAAAAAATGTTTATCAACCCTGAACTTTTGAACAGTATTGTATGTATGTGAATTGTTGTTGTTACTTTTATTTATTATTTTAAAGTTATGTTTAACTGAGATTTTAACAATTGTTTGTGAAGAAATTTGGAGTGGTGCAGAAAAGCATTGCTATGTGGTTGCTAAGATGTTCTGCATGTTTTTAGCATGTTGCCATGTGGTTGCTAGGGTGTTCTGGGTGGTTACCAGGGGTTGCTAGGTGATTTCTATTGTGTTTTGAGTGGGTGAGAGAAACACATCTCTGTTTAAAGTGCCCCTATTATGCTTTTTCGAATATTACCTTTCATGCAGTGTGTCATGTAGCTGTATGTGAACATAAACTATCTGCAAAGTTGTGAAGACGACAGTGCACGATAAATAAAGTTATTGTCTATCAAAAAAAAGAGTCGGCTCGCAATTGCCTAAATGAGTCGTCAGGAATTTGAATCTTATTCTGTTATGGCTCTACCTCATGAAGTAACACATTTGCATAATGTCTGCCCACGTTCTACGTCACCAACTTACCCGCCCACAGTAAAATTTCATGTGGTTAACATCATGTCGAGAAGACGCTGTATCCTACGCTGTGAGAGTAAATTTGTTTTATCACATCTTATAATTACCACAAACTTGTTAACACTTGACACTTACCACTGAGAAACGTCCTGCTCCAGTAGTGCTTGCGAATCAGCCTCTTGTCGATCAGCCACTTCAACCGTTTGACTAAGGCTCCAATTGGTAAGGTACAATCAAAACCATCTTTTCTATGTATTGACAAGTCTCCAGGGCTATCATTCTGTCATGGCAATGGGCGTTTCGTTTCTGACACGCGCTGTACGCGGTAGACCAATCCAGAGCCAAGCTCTCTACGGCTCTGGACCAATCACAAAGGACTGCGCCATCGGACCAATCACAGCAGTGAGGGCTCACGGAAAGGAGGGGTTTAGAGAGACTGATTCTTTGAACTGCTTCGCACGAGTCGTTTACGAATCATTTAGAAATTAGGTAAAATTAAATCTATTTTTGAGAAAACTAACGTGTTTTTTGACCTTGCATGCATGTAAACCTGTTTTAGGAGACTCATAAAACAATATTAGCAACCTTAAAAATGGCATAATAGGGGCACTTTAAATTTTAATGTATCATTGATGAATAGTTTCATAGATTTTTTTTTTCTTTTCCCATTCAAGTAAATGGGAACTGTACTTGAATTAATGAAAATAGCCGCCTGGAGATGCCCAAGATGGCTGCAGAGTGGACTGACTGATTGAAACGGGACTTTGGTCTGGGTTTCTGGGGTGTTTTTAAAGAGGTGTGTGACACAGAACATATATTAAAAAACTGTTTCCCACATCCTCCCTTATCTCACGTTATCTGGATACCTCATTATTCATCATTTAGATTATCCATGATTATTTTAAAAGTTTTCATTTCAAAACTATTTCCTTTTCTGAGATTTAACTTGCTTAATCAGATGTGTAGTTTTTCCTGAAGATGGGTTGGAATGGTGCCTTGATGATTTAACCTTTGCCATGAAACTGTCTTCCAAGAGTATCATGAATAAGTTCAGCTGACTGCCTGCAGAGATTACAGATCACACAAATGTGTTTGTAATGGCTGTAAAATAGAAAATAAATGCAGGGAAAGTGCAGTTTACAGCTCAAATCCTCTGTACGCTTGATGAAATACAATAAATTATGGCCAAAAAACCCTGCTTCTCTCTGTACTGGAACTTGAAAAATATTTTTGTTCTTTTTTTTTTTCTAGAAGTGAAGTTCTTATTTTATATTTAAGCGTTGCTTGGCTATCTTTAAATAGAGAGGAGGAGCTTTAGGACTGAACTGAGAATGTTTCAAGACTTTTAATTTCTACAACACCCACTCAGGCGCTGATTAGTTCTCTTCCAAACCTTTCAGTTCTGCCCTCAGGAGTGATTTCTGTGCTTAGTATATTCTTCATGGCATTAGATATTTTACTTACAGCAACACTGCGTTTTTATGGGCCTGCCAGACTCCAAAATTAAAGTGTTTTTTCCCCCTGCTTTCCCCCAGAACAGCAACCATACTGATGTACTGCATCAGTTTTGGACTAAAGGCAAAATCAAATCATACAATTTTGAAGAAACACTGGTGTTAATTTTTATCTTGTAATTTATTTTATAGTTTTTGATTTTAATGATTTTTTTTGTCTTTTGACCAAAATATCCTTTTGTTTTTTTATCATGTTATTTTGTCACGTAATATTCATTAGTTTTAATCAGTTTTACTTGGACTAAATCTTAATCTTAATTTTAATTAACATAATTTTAGTCTGAGCTGGTGGTGACATTGAAGTCATGCAACTGTGTTATAGTCCATTTATATCCTAGGCTTTTTAGTTCTACCAATTGTATTTAGTCTTCAAAATTCATAAAAGTTGTGCTTATTTGTGAATTTTTTCATCAAATTTTCATCAGCATTATGTTTTGATTCAATTTACACGTTTATTGTCATGATGCACATTTTCCGTCTCGTCTAATCACTGACAAAATAAAAAATCCTTTTTTATTTTTTTTGTCTGTAATTTAATTGACAAGATTACCAGTGCTTGTGTGTGCATGACAACTGAAATGTTTGACTTGAAATTTCTCCATTATCTGCAATAGGTGAGCGGAGAGATTGTAAGTTTGGAATATATTTCTAGCTGTCAAGTTCACTCTGAAGTCACGAGCTAAGTGGCCTCAGAGCCTTTCAAGGCTCCGGTTCTGTGACTGTGGATATGCTTAGTTTCATTCACCGAGCCGATGCTAGACCTGACAGAGGATGGAGGGTCTTCTAACCAGTGAAATGTGCTTCTGCCACTTTTGTCTACTATGCTCATAAAGTTCAACCATATATGCGTGGACAGAGGCTCCTTGTGAAAAACAAGATGGCCATGCAGAGCTTTGCCAAGAGAAACATAAGTAGACAGAAATGCGTGCACAAGCCTGAAGAACATTCTTCTCTTCATGGCAGATCCATCATTTTTGAGTTCCACATGGTTTGTGTCTGAAACGTTATGCAGTGTATTATAATATGTTGGGTTTGTGGAGTTTGTTTAACCTTTCTTCTCCTTCTCTGAACCTGATACGTTCCTTTATTGCTGATTGACTTGTCTGATATGATCTATTTCTTACATTTTATGAGTTGGAGTTGTAAAGCAACTTTAGCAAGCAACGCCACACAAAAAATAGTTATTAAAATAATTAGTGCTTTTACATACTTAATATACATTGAAAATCGGTCAAATGTCATATTCAGAATGTTATATTTACAACACAGTGTTACTATCATAAAAACGGAGATTATTTGTGGTGTTCATTCACAGTTATGCAGAGAATTTGAAGGTACGGAATGTTCTGTTTGAGCCCACATACATATACATGTGGTTTTGATGTCAGCAAGATTCAATATCACTCAAAATGTATTATGCTGAATAATTTAGATGCATGGAAATGCAAACTCTTAGCCAAAACAGTTTTCCATCTTTTTTTTCACTCGAGTATGTTGTAGATAGTAATATCTGACTTGGCTGTACACAATGGCAAAACCCAATGTAACACCTTCTGCTTCAGAAAAGTACGTTATGTGATTCAGAACTGAGATTTAACAGTGACTGGGTGCATAGATGTATATTCTGACATTTAATAAACTGTTAAAATGAAGTGGAGGTCCATTAGGCTTATATTTTCCCTGATACAAAACATAAAATGTTTGATTTTATTATTGAAAGTTCTCTAGATTAGATATGCCTTGAAAAAAAACACTGTTTTTCTTCTGTTTCCTTTCTTTCAGATGTGATATTTTTTGCTGATTTTTTTCAGATATTTTTTGCTGATAAGCTCACAACTTCCATCACTGTGCTAGGATTATGGGCCTCTTTTAAGGTGCGGTTTATTATTAAATCAATTATTTTGGACTTGATATGATGTTAGCTGATGATTATCCTCTCTGTGGAGGGACGTCTAAAGGATTTTTTATTTCATGTAAATAAAATAATTCCCTTAGGAAATAGAGTAATGCTGGACTGAGCATGAGGACGAGACTGATTCCTCACATTCACTTCACTTGGAGAAATATAAGGAGAGATTTGTTAAAAAATCAAAGTGTAAAAGCACTACTGTAAGAGCAGGTGCTGTAGTTTCTGGTGTAATTCATTTTCTTATGAGGATACCCACTCGAGCCACTTTAGCTGTCAAATATCGACCATGGCAGCCGTAGTAAAGCAGCTCTTCCTGCTTCCTTTCCTTGATTACCCTTTTCTCTCTCTCTTCACCTCCTTCATAACCGTACTTTGATTGATCTCTCCCTCGTTCTCAAGCATCAGCTGTGTATTGACCTTCAGCACAACAGGAAACCCCCAGAGTGCGTGAACCAGAAAGCCAGAGTCCTCAGCTGGAAAGCACTTAAAGGGATAGTTAACCCAAAATGAAATGAAAAATTCTGTCATTATTTACTCACCATCATGCTTTCTTTCCTCTGTGGAAAACAAAATGTGAAGTTTAGCAGAATGTCTGAACTGCTCTCTTCCATACAACTCCTTCTCCGACTCCATAAAGAGCAATAAAGTTCCATAAAATTATCACAAAATTAGTCTGTGTGATTTTAACTAGATTATGAGTCTTCTGAGACCATTTGATAGATCTGTGTGGTGATCAGACTAAAGTTTACAGAAAATCTTGATTGACAGCTATGGCCACCATTTGCTTTTCTCCAATGGAAAAGAGCAACTTATAAATAACTATAAATAACTTTTTTGTGCTCCACAGAAGAAATGCATCAGTTTGGAATGAGGATATAACTAAATAACGACAAGAGTTTTCATTTTTCTGTGATCCGTCCCTCTAAACCTTAGTGGTTTTGAATTAAGAATCTTGTTGTTTGCTATTGTAGTTTGCATGAACATTGCACCGCAATAAATCTCCTAACTTAAGAGCTAGACAGGCTGTTTTACACTCTTTAGGGATGTGCAGAATGACCGTGAAATTAATCCCTGGTCCTCCTAGTATAAAACACATGCTTGACAAGTGGCTTACTTCCAACAGATGGCATTGGACTAGTCTTGCTCCCAAACAACAAAGGTTTAGCAAGCAAAGACTGCTCCCTAATTTGAATAAAAAGGAATAACAAAGAAGTAATGTTTGAAATATGGCTAGATGAGGCTAAAACTTGTTAAATAAGCTCTTTGTGGAGCCAATTACAAAAACGAAGTGCAATTAAGTGGAGCAGAATGCAACGTTCTTGGGATGTGTTTTAAACGTTTATTTTTTAGCTGTTTTTAATTTGACACAGCCTTCTAAATACAAGGCTGAAAAACCATTGGCCAAAGTCATCCATCCAGTGCATGTCTAAACAACTAGATGTCATTGATTTTCAATGAGATGCCTGTGGAAGGGAATGTTGTAGGCAAAAATTTGGATCTATCTACTGGAGACCAATATCATGATGATTCCAACATTTTATTGACCATCAATAAAAGTGCAGCTTATTTTAAAAAATGTGATAAAAAAAATGTATTGATGGATTAAATTAAATGGTTCATATCTTTTACAAATGGACAGCTCTATATAAGAACTGTAAGTTAAAGCTGAAAATGGCTTGAAGTGGTAAATGTATTCACAGAAACAAGGATATCTTCAGATAAGCTCATTGGCTAGAAAGATTTAGGACCTGGCTGTTACTCCCAGGTCTTATATGCAGTCTGAACATGTCCTTAGTGGATCTTTAACGGTTCAGGTTTTCTATCCTTGACGTTAACCAAGCACGCATAAAGCATAAATTCATACTTCTGCTTTGTAATAAAGTATCTGGTAGTGCCAAAATTTATACAAAGGACAGAATGTTTCTCTCCTTCTCAGATTTCTCTAACTGTCCAAACTCAGCCACAGTGATTTAATTCATTGAATACTAAGAATATATTGTGCATGGTGTTAAAGAGGAATATTGATATGCAGGGGCATATTTATTTCAGGGTATAGAGTGTTAAAATTCCTTTCATGCTTTCTGACTTTCAGTCTCACAAAAAAACTATGGGGCTTGTAAAGCATCATTATGTGTGCCATGACACTGAGGCCTTTCTGCACAACGAAAGATGAAAAATTCTTCACAGGTGCTGCTTTTCACTGTATTTTGAGGACCTCCCAGAAGAACGTTAAATAGCGTTCATCTCCTTATTATGTTCCAGTTTATGTAATACGTGAACAGTTTGACGTATACACTTCAATTACTTCAAGTTTTTTATTCCCCTTATCAAGAGCATTAATTTAATCCCAAATTTTCCATTAACCGAAAATAATTATATATATATATATATATATATATATATATATAAAGGTTTTCAGAGAGTTACTATTCACTGGATCAGACATTCTTTGCATTTTGCAAAAAATAAAAAATAAAATAATAATTTACAGTAGTAAGTTTGAAGTAATGGGCAAAATGATGAAACTAACTATGTTGCCGGACTTGCATTGCTGTTGCTCACTTCAGCACTTCATATACAAAGTGCAGGTAAACTAAGACCATTCAGTTGGCCAATGGAATATTTTTTGTCCATATCAAATGGAATGGAATTGAGAAAAAAAAGGTGGAACAGCATGATTAATTTTTTAAACCTTAATCCTCTTGCTTAAGATAATTAAAAAGTGATGCTGCCAATTCTTTCTAAACAAACCCCTGCTTTTAATTTAGGGTGAAATACAATACACTGTATTTATGGTAAATGTTCATTTTTAAATAAGGTATTATTGGAACAAATATTGAAATTTTAACTCAAATGGACCATCACGCTTGTTTATGTCCCTTGGATGTGATCAGAGTATATAGAGTTCTAGTTTAAAGGTTTTATTCATTAGTTATGTTCTTACAACTGTGCCTTTGCAATTCACATCCTCTGAGTAAGCACAATTAACTCCAAAAGCGCCCACCTCAGATTCGTGATTAATACAATTCTTGTGCAAAACTATAAACTATCAAAGATTTCTGAGCATGCCACCGTATCGCAGTGTACTTGTGTGAGTTGTTATATGTAATGGGTCAGCAGGTACAAGTTGCTCTTAGCCTTTCTTAGAGATTAAACCTGCAATTAAAGGATTCACTATTCAAACATGATCATGTATCATCTGACTCATTGCTGAGAATGGCCCAAAGCACACACACACATATGAGCTCAGCGCTGGTATATGAAGACCAGCCTGCGGTGGCCAATCACTCAAAGCCCAGAATAAAACTTTATTCATAGAGATTTAACGATTTACAAGCTGGTGTCAGTGTCCAGGACGAAAGACAGGAGAGGGGTGAACTCATATTTTTGCAAGTGTTGAGTGTCCTCAGGAGAAGTAAAATTGTAGTTCACAGCTGTTCAAACACAAAGCTAGTTCAGCGTGCTTAATAAGAAAAATCCACAAGGGCTGTAAAATATTGTGTAATAAAAAGCTGTGTATGTGGAGAGTGGCAAAGATCCTAACACTACACTGTTTCCATTAATTCTGATAAGCTAGGACCTTCCGCTGCCGGCAACGGACAGAAATCAAGAATCTTAAAATGTTTTTTAAAAGTTATTAACATGTATTTTATTCGTAATTATTTGTACGTGTGAAGAATAGCATCATTGTTGCAATTGCTGATCATCTGGACAAATCGTAGGCATGTAACTAGTTCCTGTTATGGGACTTAAACAGTGCTAGTTATTGCTGAAAGTTGTCAGCCTTATGATTTTTGCCAGGCAAACAGGAAAAACTCCCAAAGGCAAAAATCCCATAGACTTAAACTAAAAAGATCACAATTTCATCAATACTAGAAGTATTTTCACTTTCTTAAAATGTTTTTGAAAGAACTCTTATGCTCGCCAAGGCTGGATTTATTGGATCATGAATACAGTAAGAGCAGTAATTCTGTTAAATATTGTTACAATTTTAAATAACTGTTTTGTGTTTTAATATATTTTAAAAAGTAATTTATTCCTGTGATGGCAAAGCTGAATTTTCAGCAGCCATTACTCCAGTCTTCAGTGTTACATATCCTTCAGAAATCATTCTAATATGTCGATTTATTATTATTATAAAACAGTTAATCTGCTTAATATTTTTGTGGTTAACCATATTTTTTTTTCAGGATTCTTTGGTGAATATAAAGTTCACAAGAACAGCATTTATTTGAAATAGAAATCTTTTATAACATAATCAATGTCTTTACTGTTACGTTTGATCAAAAGTATTAATTTCTTTAAAAAAAAAGTGTAATATTAAAATATTTCCAAGAACAGTGCAAGATAAGAAAAAAAAGGGATTAATTGGAGAAATAAAGGAATTCAGACACACATCCCATAGGTCACTAAAATGACCTCATTATCATGACTTCATTGTTTCCTTTAGGAGCCAAATTCCACCTGCAAAATTTCTCACTGGGATATTTTACACGCAGCTATATTCACATATTTTAAATCAATGACAGTGACAACACAATTGGATCTTGGAGAGCGTGTTGTTTGGGACAGGTATGGTGTGATAAATCTGGCCTTTGGAACAGATAGTTTGAGCGAGCCTGGATCTTTCAGATCTCTCTCCTGTGTTTGTGGATTGTATTAATGTCAAGAATGCTAGAGCCAAATTTTAAAAGGCGAGAAAGGCAAGAGCATAAACCGCAAGAAAAAATTCCAGGTTGGGCTGGTCACTTGAAAGTACGGTTCAAACACACACACATACTGCAAAAATGTTATCTCATATTTATGCCTGATTTGCATGATGTCTCATTTGATCCAAGATGCATTTGTTGCCAGACTCTTGACAGGTAGATGCCATATCAGCTTTCAGCCACGGGCCCTCATCATATGGATTGCTTTACCAGCCAACAGCACTGGATTCATGCCACACACAAAAGAAGACCGAGGAGAACCCTGGCTCCAGACCTTGCAGACAGTTTAATACCATTAATAAGGTCATTTCCTCCTCTTCCAAGCTCCCGTCACTACAACCATATGACATCATCACAGGTAATCTCCAGCTGTAGATATGTGACTTAAAAACAGTTATATTGGACTCTAGATTTCAGACCTCTGGGCTTACATATTCTTCATAACGGCAATAACTCTGTCAAATCTGTCTAGTATAAAAAAGCATTAAAATACTGTTTTTAAACCAACTGTCAACAAATTGTTCAGCTGAAATGACCAAGACCTGCTGTCGGTGTCCTCAGGGGGACGTGTCACTTTTAATAAAGCTAAAATAGTCCTGCACTTTTTTATTGGGCAAATATGTTAATGTTATGTGTTTCATATGGAAATTAGACCTATACATGTAAATGCAGATCAAAAGGTCAAAATCACAGATCAATCCAGTTAAGAAACGAGACAGAAGTTCTCTTTTAATTATACACAGTATTTAGTGCATGTGCACACACGTGTGCTTTTGAAGTCATGAGAAGTCTGCAAACCATTCTTTTGGACGGTCTGATTCAATGAACCAGTCAAAACAGCAATTCAGCAGTTCTTTTACAGCATTGCGTAGTGATGTTACTAGTTATCTGATTTTCTCAATTGTTTCTAAGAATTCAATGAATGATTATTAGACATAATGCATAATTTTGATGCTGAGAAGGTCTCTAAATTAAAATGAACAGATTCTGTCAGATGATTTGATTCGATCTTAATTCAATATCTATCTATCTATCTATCTATCTATCTATCTATCTATCTATCTATCTATCTATCTATCTGTCTGTCTGTCTGTCTATCTATCTATCTATCTATCTATCTATCTATCTATGCCCCTGGGAGTCCTGCAAATAATCCCCCCCCACACACACTTTTTTTCATTTTTTTTTGTTCATCTATTCAAATGCAATATACTAAATACTGAATACACAATCCTGAACTGTTCTCAAACTGATCTGGTCTCAGATCAAATTCCACTCCTGTCTGTACTGATCCATACCACTCTGCACTAACAGCAAAACTGCCCCTGACGTAGTGCTGCCATTTGGAATTTTTCCCCCTACATGTGGTCCTGATTTCTAGGGTAGATTTAGAGCTTTGGCGTGTGCCTAACCTTTATATTCCTGCGATTCACCTTTTGTTTCACTGGATATGAAAATATTAATTCTAGGAGTAATGACAGAGCTGCAAGGGGCTCTAAAATTGGTCATGCCATTAAAGGGACTGAGTGCATTACAGACACTACTTTATGCAGTGTGAGGGACTTTTGTTACCCTGATTTATTTACGTGCATTTCAAACTTACAAATTCTTGTGCTGATATAAAGTCAGACCCATATGTGAATCTGATTGCTAGACATATGCCAGATTTATTGAGTGTGTAAATGTTATATGAATTATTGATCTTAAAGGTGGTTTTGCATATTTGGATGGCAGCAAAGCTTATCGTTTCCACATGAAAGCCAAAAAAAGAATCCTTTCCATTATAACTGGCTGTTTAAACAAACGTTTATTACGAAACATATTCAAAGCAGTTCTAAAATATCACATTTTTCATGACTGAAAATATCTCATCTGCTTATTTGGCTGCATAGAGCAAACATGTTTCTGTCACACATTAGGTACCTCTCAGTAAAAGCAGCAGGTTTTTGTGAGCGATCCATTCTGAGTTCTGTTTATGAGACTGACTCCGTAATTCTCTTTCAGACCTATATGTCCCTGGGGTGAAACAGAATGACTTTAATGGCTGCCAATCCTCTCTATGCATTAACAGAGGAGAAAATGTCTCAGTAGTTTTGGATTCCTAATTAAAAAGGCCACACAGTCTAGTGGACGTTGGGTTTTATTTAATAAGACTCAAAATCCCTGTTGTGTCTCATCAATTGCAGTAAAACTTTCATTAAACTCTCTGACAAGGCCAAGAAATAAAGGAGTGAAAAATATTGTGCATGCTGTGCAAATAAAAGCTGTGTAATTACAGCAGTGTCTGAACAGCAGGCCACACAAATACATCATTTCAAGACATTTGCATTCAAAGCTGTGTTGAAATGCTGTTTGAATATTAGCACTTTAAAAAAATGCTGGTAAAGACATTCAAACATTTAAAAGACAAGTTTATCATTATAAATACAATTTGGATTATTACAGTTTGAGAAACTCCTCAAAGCTAACTATTTGTAGAGAACAAATTTGTAAAGAGCCATAAGTCATATAAGGCCATATTTATTTGAGTGATGTAACCATACTCTCAGTACTCATATCCATCAGATGTCAAAAACTTGTAATATAAAATGTGCATGCATGATAACTATTTCTTTTATGTTGGCCAGATGCAGAATGCATTGCAATTTTACAGTATATGCAATGTGACTGTAAATGTTTGCAAACACACAACTAACAGTCAAGCAGGGCACAAATGATCACTGATGTACAAAGGTCATTGTGGCTCAGTGCAGGGTTAATTTAGTTATTTAAACCATAAATAGATAAATAAATAGACATTTAATAAAACTAACAAAAATGTCAAACAAACAACACAATTATTAGAGCTTTAAAATGATTACATTTTAAATAAAAATTCAACAATTTAAATAAAAATTTCAGTGACATTAAAATAACACTGCAGTGTCCTCTTTAAAGTCAGCATGAAATGAAAATTCACTCTACTTATTATCTAAATTCATGCTATTGATATTATTGTGAGCAATTCATTTGTCGACGTTTCATTTGGGAAAAGAACAAATTTTGACCTCATAATGTTGAATCAAAATGTCATAACTGGACCTTCCAGTGAAAACAGACTTATCTATGTGACATATGCAGGACTTTTTTTAATTTAATCCTATCATTTATTCTGCTGAAACTCAAAATTCAATCAACAACTGATGCATCCAAGTCCCCGCATTATACCTTTTCTTTTTGATAATCCATAACACTTGGATGTACTTGGATCATAATACGGAAGAAATTATGTCGCTACTTACGTTTAATTGCGACTTTAAGATTCAGATCTTGTGTATATATAGTGGGTATAGAAAAGAATCACCCTCCCCCCACCTTTAAAATAATCACATTTTGTTGCTTTGCAGCCTGAAATGAAGACGGACACAGTTTTTGTTTTATCCAGCTGTATTTACCCAGTGCAACTTATGACATCCAAGTGAAAGATATAACGTCATCATGTCAGAAAAAAAAAACAGAATCACTGAGCTGGAAAAAGGATCACCACCTTGTGTCAGTATTTTGTTGAACCACCTTTTGCTTTAATTACAGCCTTTAGTCTGTTAGAATATTTCTCTACTAACTTTGCACATCTAGACTTTGCAATATTTGCCCACTTTTCTTTGAAGAACTGTGCAAGTTCAGTTCAATTGTATGGTGACCGTTTGTGGACTACAGGCTTCAAGTCATTCCACAGATTTTCAATGGGGTTTAAGTCTGGGCTCTGACTAGGCCATGCAAGGAAATGTACCTTTTTCTCCTTCAACCACTGTGTGCTCAGTTTTGCTGTGTGCTTTGGGTCATTGTCACGTTGGAAGGTAAACCTTCTTCCCATTGACAACTTTCTGGCAGGGGCAGCAGATTTTCCTCAAGAATTTGATGGTATCACATTTGTGTAATTGGACTTTTGACTCAAAACCTATATCTCTCATTTCTGAGGTATAACCAAGTTGCCTGTGCGACAACTATCCCCGGCCCCCCTCTATCCTGACAAGTGCTCCAGTCCCTGCTGCAGAGAAACACCCTATAACAGGATATTACCACCTCCATGCTTTACTGTAGGAATTAGTAGTGTTATTTGGATAGTGAGCTGTATTGGATTTCCGCCAGACATTTCATTTGGTGTTGAGGCCAAATAATTCAGTTTTAGTTTTAGTCTCATCTGCCTCAGAATCTTCAAGGTGCGTTTTGGCAAAGCTCAGTCGTGATTGCATGTCACCTTTCTTGAGGAGTTGCTTTTTTCTTGCACTTGTGCCTGTCCACAACTTTATCCCAGAGATCTTTTGACACTACCAAGGACTGAAATGCTCCAGAAAAGCTCTTTTCATGCTGAGAAAATCAAAATGACCACAGCTGATCATTTTAGGAGAGGGGCGGGGGGACTGGGGATAGTTGTCACACAGGGACTGGAGTACTTGTCAGGATAGAAGGAAAATGGATGGGGCAAAGGCTGCAAAGCAACAAAATGTGATTATTTTAAAGGGGGGTGATTCTTTTCTCTACCCACTGTATAATGAGGGGGACCGGGGATAGTTGTCACACAGGCAACTTGGTTATACCTCAGAAACTAGAGATATAGGTTTTGAGTCAAAAGTCCAGTTACACAAATGTGTTTTTAGACTCATATGGAAACTTTGAGCTTTGTAACTTTGCAGATCTTTTTTATGCTCAAACAGCAACATTACAGACTAACTAAAGTTGAAAAATTGAAAAAGCATAATAGGACCCCTTTAAGGCCCAGGGATATGCCTTCTGTCTGACAAAGCCTGAAAGGTTGCTGATACATTTCTTGTCAAAAGAGCTCATTAGCTCCCTCTAGTGGGTGTTGTGTGACCTGAGAATAACAACTGTTAACTTCTAAACCCTTTTGGGGCGGTCTCACTGGCAAAATTCTAAATTTAAGTATTTACTATTTTTTGGGACATAGCAAGTCTAATACAGTAAGAATATAGAGGATGACAAAGTTTTCTTCATGAATCGTGCTGCTCAATCTGTCTGTATTGTGGTTCCCAAATTTTTTGACCTCCCCCTTTTTCCAACACAATATTTTAACATTGAGGATATTTCTGATAGTTCTGCTGTATCTGATTGTTTTAACTAATCTATTGAACTTGTTCCAGTGGAACAAGCTAAAAAATGTACATTCATTAACATCAAATTATTGTTTTTTTTAAGCATGTAGATAAAACGTGGTAGATAAATGCATATTCAGCCATCCCAAATTGCACGTTTTCACCGCACACGGCACATATGAATAATTAAGTAGGTCGATTTGCATGCTGTGTGTTTTCTTCGCTGGTGTTTGGAGGACTTGCGTGACAGAACACGCCCACTCTGATGCGTTCCTCCTGAGCAGAAGCACGTGATTAGGCGTGTTTACCTATGGTACAATGTAGCGTCTGAGACCATCAACCTAGCCGAATAATCAATTATACGGTCACGTTTAGTATCAGAAGCGGTTATTGGATTTACATCAGGGCCTTCACTGACTAGTAACTGCTCGATGCATCCGAGAAAGGGGAAGTCGTGTGTGTAGCCTGAGGTCGAGCGAGCGAAGCAGACAGACGAGGGGAAAGGTAACACAAGATTGACATATTGCGCATCTTTAGACATGATCTTTAGTTGTTGTAAAATCGCATTAAACGGTTGTATTTTAATTGCAGTCGCCTTGACCGCATACCGGCCAACAATAATGTAATGCAAATGCTGTCGTAGTAGTTTAATAGGTCGCTGTGGCTTTGAGGAAGTTGACATTGAACGTGTCTGTGAATACTAACGACTGTTGAAGTGACCTACAATGTTATTACAATAAGACGGGAACAAAAATTATTGTCAGTATCTCGAAACGTTGTTTTCAATGCATATTACATGATCTGGGCTTTTCTATGTCATATTGCCTAATCACATGGAACGCTGTGTCGGGCTGTGTCTCAAAACCTATTGAGCTGCCTACCTAGACCGCATTTTAGGTATCATAGGTGCACTTGCATATGATACCCACACCGCTGGCTAGGCTTAAACATACTTACACATACTATGTGTAGTTTAGAGATATTTTCCATGACTGGTAATGATATGTACAACACATTATTGTTTTATATGTTTGATTTTTGACAATGATAATTAAATCATCTTTAGAATGCAACAATTAAATATGCATTATGAATATTTATACCACAATAATGTTGATTATAACCCTAAAAATACTTATAACAAATCATAATGTTGTTGAATAAGTTATGGATGTCAAAAATATACATTTTTTATAGAAAAATGTGCCCTTTATTGGTGGGCCTGATATTACGAAATTTGAAAAATAGTGGTCAAACTGATAATTGGTTCTGATTATCTCTAATGTTGTTGGTTTATATCTGTAGAGTGGGCTCTTTTGAGGGTTACTGGACCACCAGATGCATTCCTAAATCTCTGCTGCTAGCCTCATTATGGGCGTTATAGAGGAGACCGACTTAGAGCGTGAGTAACACTCTTATCCACTTTGCCCACTTTATACTTCACATGAGCAACTGTAAGCATGATCTTGTGACACTGCACTACCATGTATGTTTTTCGTGTTAAACATTGCGTTGATTTTCATCTCCAGTGTCTCAATGTACAAAGCAACACTGGTTACTTGTAGTGCATTTGGCTGCTGACCAGAATAGGCTAGCTAAACATAGAGGTTAAGGCAGGGCGATGTACTGTAGTTGAAAATATATCTCTGTATTTTTCAGCCTTTTGACAATACTCAGTATACAGCTCAACATTTGTGTATTTGCTCTGAAAGTGTTTAAAAAGGTGTTTGTTTGTTTTTCAATTAGAGGAGCTATAATTTTAGGCAAACAGCAAATGTTGGTAAGTAGATTCAGAATGATGAATGTACAGTAATTAAGAGTTTCAACAGTAGAAAAAAGTTACAAATATAATAAACACAAGAAAGAACAAAAATGTAGTCATCTTCATTTACATCCACCAATTAAAAAAACATAGTTATAGGAAACGTAATTGTCAAATTAAAAGTGTATTACATTCATCACAATAGAGCAGGAGCTAAAGAGTCATGAGCACGCAAAGCTTTTGCGTAGTGATCGTCTGCATGCTGAGACATCAACATAAATAATTCCCCTTTAAAATGTAATTTATTCTTGTGATGGCAAAGCTGAATTTTCAGCAGCCATTACTCCAGTCAAATGTCACATGAGCCTTCAGAAATTATTTTAATATGCTGATTTCTTATTATTCTGAAAGTTTGAAAGCAGTTATTTTGCTTAATATTTTTATGGAAACTGTGATACATTTTTTTCAAGGTTCTTTGGTGGATTGAAAGTTCAAAAGAACAACACTTATTTTAAATGGAAATCTTTTGTAAAATAAATGTTTTTACTGTCACTTTTGACCAATTTAGTGCATCCCTGCTAAATAAAAGTATTAATGTCTTTTAAAACAAATAAACTTTGTTTTAGGAAAAATGTTACTAACTCCAAATTTTTCAATATTAGTGTATTTAATGATTATTCATCCATATTTGCCCATATCTGTACCTGTATATGTCTTTATCAATGTCACTTGTTGATGCCAAAAGGGATATTTAGGTGCAAAACAAAAGCACCTGTTTTTCATTTAAAATGGACTCCAACATGAATCTAGTCACATTGAACAGAGTCATGAGTTTCTCTTATCCCATTAGTGTCTTTCAACACTATTCTTTAGGTTGGATTTGAAGCTAATTACCCAATGAGTATGTTTAGGCAACTTGTTTACTCAGTGCGCTGTAGGTAGATTAGAATAATCTAATCAGATGGGACTGTATGTGAGGATTAAGTGTGGTTAAAATGTCCAGATGTTGCAAAGTCTGTCTTAAGATATTCTGCATTGCAGATCTTCCCCCTTACGTTGTACTCTCTGTAATGTGAGTTTAGGAGCAGGAGTGAGTCATATGCATCCATCATGTCCTCAATGCAGAGCTTGTGACCAATTAGTGCACATCCCAGACAGAGTTAATTACACTAATCCCAATGATTAATTGATTATCCACTCACTAAAGAGTTGATTTCAGATCAATTTATCGTTTGAGAAACAGACACAGTGGCAAAGCAATGCGAAAGATGTACTTATATGCAGTGCTGTCCTAAAGTGTGGGGTCAGTAAGATTTAAAAAAAAAAGATATTAATACATTTATTCAGCAGGGATGCAGTAATTTGAAAAGTGAATTTTCAGTAAAGACATTTAAAATGTTACAAAAGATTCCTGTTTGACAAAAATGCTGTTCTTTTGAGCATTCTAGTCAACAAAGAATCCTGAAAAAATTAATCACAGTTTCAACAAAAATATGAGGCAACACAATAGTTTTCAACATGGATAATAAGAAATATTTATTGAGCAAATCAGAATGATTTCTGAAGGGTCATGTGACATTGAAGACTGGAGTTTATGACTGCTGAAAATTCAGTTTTGCCAGCACAGGAATAAATTACATTTTAAATATATATTAAAATACAAACTATGTACCAGTATACATATATTAGCAATTCATACCTATCTCCATAACGTTCTGTGTGCAAATTCATGTGTTTGTTTTATCCAATCAGAGGTGACCCTGGCTCTTTTGGATGCTGCCAACGACAGGGATCCAGTGGTGCAGGAACAGGTCAGGAAGTCCATCTTGACACTGGGGAACCAGCAGCCTGATAAAGTCCTGTCCATGTGCCAGGACTACCTGCTCAAACATCCCAAGGTCAGTCAAAGAGTTTCCATCAAGATATACTACCATTCAAAAGTTTGGTGTGAGTAAATGTTTTGATTTGAAGAAATGAATATGTTTACTCAGTAAGGATGCATTCAATTGATTATAAGTGACAATAAAGATGTGACAAAGATTTCAATTCCCATAAATATAGTCAGCTCGACTGTTTTCAGCATTTATAATAATAAGTATTTCTTGAGTGCTGTTTGCTTTGCCATAACAGGAATAAATTACATTTTAAAATATATTAAATACAGTTTAAATTGCGTGTGAATTTTTGAGGTCAAAATCATCTTTTGAAAACACTTCCCTAAACAGAAATAAAAAGAAGCTAATTTAATGCATGTTTCAAGGAAACTCACACATTAATCTCATCTGTAATAAACCTCTTATCTGTAACCAGAGCTCTTCCTTTTATTGATTTGTAATGCCTAGTGTTGCAGGGCAAACCCATTGCTCACAGACATGACTGTGTTTCTGTGTTTCGTGCCTCTGATTTGACTGAGGCCTGTTTTAATAGTTGACTGACTTCGTAAGATTTGAATATGGGATGTATGAGTCTGTGATGAATTTAGTACTGTGATTAGCATGTCTTTCATAGTGTATCTCTGTAGTACATGTTCATGAGTTTACGTGCAAGTCATCTTTGTCCTGTGAAGCTGGTGGTCGGGCACAGAGTGGTGATCTTGCAAACCATTGAATTGGTGGTGAAGAGCAGGATTGATGACATCAGTTACCCCAAGATCAAGAGTGTCATACAGCTGGCATCAGATGAGATGACTAAATCAAAGGTGAGACAGCTGACTTACACTACTGTCCTAAAGTTTGGGGTCAGTAAGATACTAATACTTCATATTTCTGAAGGATCATGTAACACTTTGCCATCACAGGAATACATGACATTTTAAATATATAGTAAAATAGAATAGAGTTATTTTAAATTATAATAATATTTCACAATTTTACTGTTGGTGAGTGTTTGAGACTTCTTTAAAAACATGGAAAAATCTTACCGACCCCAAATGTTTAAACAGTTCCATTAAAACTATAAAGAAGGTTCTGTTTTGAGTCTCTTGCTTTTAAATTACATTTTGGAAAATAGTTATGTGACAGTTCAATCATAAACCTGGAAAAGTTTAGTAATACAAAGGATTACTTTTATTAGTTAGTTATTTATCGTTTGTGTATTTAATATACAACACAAATTATAGAGTGAGGATTTCTATATTTAAACATATAAAACAAATTGTCCACTTCTGTATAGGAGGTTGTCCCGGAATGGCAGCAAGCAGCCAGTAATATTCTGGTTGCTGTGGGAAACAAATATATTAATGACATCATGGAGGAGATACTCGGCAAGTTCCAGCCAGGAGTTTTGCCTCACTTTTTTGTGGTCCAAACACTAGCCAATCTCTCGGACTCAAATGGTAATGTATCAGAACTCCTAAAATAAATTTTGAGGTTTCTCTAGTTATGTCTTTCTGTTCTGTATCCATAAAATTTTATTTAATGTTTGGACACGTTTGGACTTTATTCTTAACTAGAAAAATGAAATGGAAGTTACAGTATGACCTGCAACCTTTTATGTTAGATTTGCATTTAACAGTTGATCGTTATTGTTTCTGTTCCTCATTTCACTGGACTTTGGTTAAACTTATTGTTTATAACATTATGTGAGTGTTTACATTTTTTTCACTTCCTATAAATGGGATCAACACCACTGTTTCCCAACCTATTTTGTAACTTTGTAGCCACTTTAGCAAGGCTCATGTTTCCCTTTTGAGTCAGTTTACCACATACAGCTTAAACTCTCCTTAGGCCATTTGTTTTAAGGGAAATGACATTAATAATAAAATAAAAGCACTTTGTTTAGGTCCTGTGTTCTTGGGTGGTTAAGTTTTTGATATTTTGACCTCTGCCCCCAGTATATGGTATGGTGCCTTTTCTCAATGCTATAATGGGGACCATGTTGCCCATGCTGGGCATGACCAAACAGGACAACATGAAATGGGTCTTCTCTTCTGGTAAGCTCAGTTACAGGTCTGCGTAAGTGTTAAAATTCATCAGCTAAATAAATAAATGTTTACGTTACCATTCAAAAGTTTGGGGTTGGTAAGATTTAAAAACAATTTTTTAAAAGACATTTCTTATGCTCTCTTAAGCCTCCATTTATTCAATAAAAAAATTAATATGTTTTAAAATTTTATTTATATATTAATGTATAAATCTTAAATATATAATATATTTAATATATAAACATTGAAATATATTTATATA
>NW_015537974.1:491810-494981 GCF_001515605.1 Sinocyclocheilus anshuiensis | reverse complement strand
TATATATATATATATAGGATTCTTTAAAGCATAGGACGTTCAAAAAATAGCATTTATTTGAAATATTCTATTTTTTTTTTACATTGTAAAAGTCTTTATCGGCACTTCTTCCAAAAAAGTATATATTGCCTTTTACTTGAATGAAATGCTTTGATTACTGTTAAATTTGTGTAGTGACGTGGCTTCTTCTCTCTTAACATTTGCTCTCAGCTCTCTGCCGCTTCAGTGAGAGCATTCTAGAATACCTGGCCAACCTGGACAAGGCTCCGGACCCCACTGTGCGTAAAGACACCTTCTCTAGTGAGATATACTCAGCCTACGACATCCTGTTCAACAGCTGGATCCAGAGCAGAGAGTCCAAGGTACACTCAATGAGACGGAGCACGCATCCAATTACAGCTAACTCACTTTGAGACTAAAAAGGGACACGAATGTGCGCCAACTGGGTTCAATTCAGTTTTGTTTTGGATTGAAGCGGGAAAAAACATGTGAGATTGTTATCTGAATCATCTACTTTCAGAGAGGTGGATTTCTTTGTAAATGCTGAAGATTGGATTGTGTGTAGACTTATTTCACCGTTAATACATTACATTTTTATAGAGGCATTACAAATCATGTGTTTTATTTAAGACTTTAATTGAACTACTTCCTGGTCACTGACCATTTAAGTTTCAAAAATAACTGTTTAAAATTTTCTCAGTCTGGTTTGGTTATTATCTGTTTCAGTGTTTGTGTTCGTTTGCTCTTGTGTGAGTGTGGATTCATGTATGCGTTGCAATTGCTCTTGTTTGTCATTCTGCAGTTGCGTCTGACTGTTGCAGAGGCTCTTGGGTCAATGAGTCACCTGATGGCACATGATAAACTGGAAGAACAGCTTCCCAAACTCCTTCCCACTATACTGGGCCTCTATAAGAAGAATTCAGAACACTACATCATCACCAAGGTAAAGCCCACAACAATTTCACTATTACAGGAAATGTTTGGTGGAAGTTAATGGGTCAACCAGTTATTCAATCTAAGTTCCCATATGTTTTCCACTCTGGACCGTTTCCACATTGATTTTGATTAAGACATGGAATCATATCATTGTTTGTGTATTATTTAAGCAGTCTGCTGTGACTTTGACAGAATCAGATCAGATTTTATGACCAATCTATGAGAAAATCCAGGACTCTGTACTGCCTAATATAGTCTAATTCTGTTTGTGTTTGTTCAGAGCTTGTGTCAGGTCCTGGAGGCCTCTGTGAATATGGGCAGCAGAGTGCTGGAGACACAGATTGATGGTCTGTTACTCGCTCTGCACCAGCAGGTCAGTGTTTCTCTCGCTCGTTCTTTATGTGCATTTTTCGTATTCATAAGTCATGATGACAAAGGCATTTTACAGACTTCTTCTAAATCTCTTGCACAACTTCTTGTAATTGTGTTCTCATTTTGGTGGAACAGGTTTTAAGTTGCCTAACCACAGTGTTACATAGAGAACAGCCTAGGGCCATTTAGCGGTTTACCGTAATAGGAATTGTTCACAGATTGTTCACCTCTATGGCTTTGGAATTTGTTTTGATTTAATTAGGGTGATATTTCAAATCAGATTAGAATAGTTGTTTATTGACTAATGTTTATTTCAAACCATTTATTTTGCAGTTTTAATTACAATTATTTAATTCCTTTTCATATTAACAGCTTCTTGCCAGTTTAATTCATTTTGATAATTTTCATTTAGATTATTCAATTGTATTCATACTTTATTACTGCTTTTTCCATTGAAAAAGACAGTTTTCCCAGTTATTAAATACTATTTTGTTGTATTTCTGGACAACTGTCAGTTACTAAAACAAAGAAAGCATATACAATAAAGCACATTAAATAAACTTAAATTATTTTGAGTTGACAGAGTTTTCAGGTACTCATTGTCATTAGATTTATACTTATTTTTCCTTCCAGATATGCTCACCTGTGGACTTCAGCAACCCTCCAACTGTGAAAAATCACAACGAGGTCCTGCGATGCTTCACTATCCTTGGTGGGTCTTGGTTAAACCTTTTTTTTTTTTTTTTTGGAAGCATGTGCATGCAAATGTAAACATCTGATTTAAATCTATTTTTTGGACTAGTCATGTGGCCATGAACCCAAGCAAAGGTTGCATTCTCAGTCAGCTGACTGCTGTAGCAATATCCCTGTCATGTGCTGATGGAGTCTGAGCTGAGATTAAGTTAAGGTGTCAGACCAGCAGGCTTCTCCAATCAGCGAGATGATATCATACAGTTGTGTGCTTGGTGCTGATTTGAGGTGACACACACCAGCTGGATTGCTCTCCTCTCTCTTTTTGTGTTTTGTCAAGCAGATGCAAGGAGTCCAGGAGTTGTTGAGTGTTTTCAGTGTGTGCATGATATAAATTAGATCAATGACTCCTTAAATTTAATAGAATTTTTTGTTTTTTTTTTGTTTTTATGTTTTTTATTTAATTTTTTTTTAAATTTTATTTATTTATTTATTTTTAAATTACCCAGGTTTTTAACCAATTAATGTTCAACTTAGATCCTTTACCAGGCATTAAAACAAGACACCTTTGACTAAAGTATGCATTTATACACAGATTTTGGTGGTTCACAGAACACTGTCAAAGCCTTTATCGTTAACTGAGGGTAAACTTGACAAATTGCATTCATTTTCACTTCTATATTTGGCTGTTTTTGCCCCCAGCCAACACGTTCCCGGACCGTCTGATGGTGTTTGTCCTCCAGAGGTTGGAGAACAGTAACGAAAGGAACAGAATGGGCTCGCTGGCTGTTCTCAGACACCTCATCAACTCATCCAGTGAGTTTTAAACATGTAATCAAATACGTCAGTGATTTCTTCCTCAGCCAGATGCTCTTATCCAGATTGTCATACTTGGCTACGAAAAGATCAGAATCTCTATTTTTAAAACTCTGCTCTGTCTGTTCAAGCCTCCATTATGGAAACCAAGAAGCTCCTAATTCTAGCCAGCATCAGGCAACCTCTGGCTGACCACAGCAATAAGGTACAAAAATATATCCTCTCAATGTGATAAGTGACAAAATATGTGTGTTTCATCAACTTTGGCCACTCTTTGTCCTGCATAGGGCTGTAGCGGTGAGGGAATTTCCGGTATTATCGCCATACACACACACACACACACACACACATATATAT
>NW_015537974.1:491384-491728 GCF_001515605.1 Sinocyclocheilus anshuiensis | reverse complement strand
ATATATATATATATATATATATATATATAATCTGTGTGGTTATGTGTTACGATATAACTAAGAGGTCATATTCAGAAACCAATGAAATCGAAACCAATTAGTGTTGAAACAGGAAGTGAAGTAAACAGAAGAGAATGACAAAATAACGGTCCACATAACAGAACATAAACCTGACAATAAGATCGTTAGGCTACCGTTAGCCTATATGTATAACAGTTAGTTCTGATCTTCTAATCTGACTGGACAAGAGACTTTCTATTGATATTTCCACCTGCGCGCGCGTTCTAGACGGGCTGTCAGTCAGTGCAGTTACAGTGTTGCGCCACTAGGTGGTGGAAAGGGCC
>NW_015537974.1:481343-490405 GCF_001515605.1 Sinocyclocheilus anshuiensis | reverse complement strand
CTTTCCTTGGACATGACAACCTATTTTCACAAATATATATGACTCGGCCTGGAGGACAGACGCAAGTAATCGCACGTGCTCAGTCGATCTCTCTCTCATTCACTGTCTGTTTAGGCTTGTTAAGTGAAAATCTACGGAGCCTCTGTACAAATCAGCATGGTACACATTATGTTATCATTACTAACTTAACCTTACGAAAAAAGAAAACACGCAAAAATCGCGGTTGCTGCGGTTCTTGCATTCCTCTGCGGTTTGCTCTTCAATAGCGCGGTATTGCGATATTGCGGTTATCGCGACAGCCCTAGTCCTGCGGACCTTTGCAAAATAAACTCCTTTAAAATACATTTGTCACAATATCACTATTATCCATTCAGCCGATCTCCGGGTCTGGCGGTAGCACTTTTAGCTGCTGCTTAACATAGATCACTGAATCTGATTAGACAATTAGCATCTCGCTCAAAAATGACCAGAGGTCACGAGTTGGAAAATGAGCCTATTTTCAAAAATAGTGGAGTGTTCCTTTAATTTGTCTACTAAAATGCCCAACAGTGAATGTACATACATTGTAGGAGGATTTGACATTGGCTGTGCTTCCATCCAAAGTTGCAAATTTAACTTGTGCGCACAATTACAATATTGGTTAAAACATTTAAAAACGATTTCCATCCCATGTGTTCAAAAGAACAAAATCATCACTTTCTGGGAAACTGCTGGAAAGTATCAATAGTATAAATGAAAGATGCTGCAACAGGGGAAGCCTGTGGCTCTTTTTTCCTACATAATAAATGACATGTGCCATACAAAACACAATAACAAACGCTATTCCAGTGCCTGATATATGGGAATGCAATTGTGTGAGAAAATTATGGGAGGTGATTACTAAATAATTTCGATGATGAAAAAATAGGTGGATGGAAGCATAGCTATTAACATTAACATTTATTTTGCAGTGTCATTGTCACCACATTTCAAGTTATGTATTTTGTTTAATATAATTATTTGGTGTAAATAATTACAGTTAAATTATATTTTCACTCTTGCAAAGTTTAAAATGACACGTTTTAAAATGTTCTTTCACAAATATTTTTTTAACTTGATGTTTCTTGGTTTTATTCACACATCTTATATGTAAATTCTAAAGCGTGTTCTTCACTGACACCTTGTTAATCAAGTACACTAATATCTTGGTTTGTCATTTGTTGTTGGACAGTGTGGACAATTGCTTTAGACATTAGACCAGTGGTTCTCAATTCATAGTTTTCAGTCATATGACTGGCTCGAAGACCTGGTGGGCAAAACATCCTTAGAACTGCAGCACAAGCCTGTCAATTTTCTATCTGTTCCAATCCAAAAATATTTAGATCACCTCTCAAAAAAATAATACAAAGATATGTGAACAAAATGCAAGTTTTGGCCATTAGCAATCCATATAAAGCACACGCCGCAATATTTCAATCACTAAAAACAGCGGGACATTCTAAAAATTTTAATGTGAAAACACTTAAAGTGCCTTTAAAACAGTGATATTAAAAGATCAAATTCAGTACACACCTTATTGATGATGTGTGCTTTATGCAGGCAAGCAAATGAGCCTGGAATATGAACGCAGTGCGCTAAATGGTTAAGTGTTTTCTTTATAATAGTTTTCTATGGGAAAACATTTAATATTAAACTTTGCACATTGTGTTTATATTCTGGGTTATATGCTTGCATGTACAAAGTATGCATCATCAATAAAGTGTATACTGAATTTGGCCTTTAAATATCACTGTCTTACTACATTACTACTTAATGCAAACATCATAAAAAATAACTGGCGGTCAGTGGAGGAAAGCCTTTGCCCTCCATGTGGGCGTTCCTTTAAGGGTGTGACGTCACGTGAAAACTATCAATGGCAATGTCAATGGCAATTTTATTTATATAGCACTATTTACTACAACCAGAGTTAACCAATGTGCTTTACAACAGAATAACTAAAAACAGCAATAACACAATGAAAAATAAAAACATCATAACATGCAGCAAAAATATAGGAAAAGGATGAAGAGCACGTCAACAAGAATGAAAGCCTTATCGAACAGCTAGGTTTTTAATTTAGACTTAAAAATAGCCACAGATGAAGCCATTCTAATAAAAATGGGTAGATCATTCCAGAGTCTTGGCGCAATTGCAGCAAAAGCGTGATCACGTACCCCTGCACTTCCGCCTCGTCTTGGTAATGACGGAACTTGCGACAATAATTGCTTTTGGGAAATGCACTTAACACAGAATTTTGAGGAATGAAACTTTTTGAAAGGAAGGGAAACTAAAAATTATGACAACATAAAAAACAAGTTTATTAGCAACATCAGGAGATTGGAAGCTTGTGTCACAATATTGTAGGCCTATATGTGACCTTGGAGCCATGCTTAAAGTGACAGTCATCACCGTCAATGATGAAGAATGCAAAATCAGCCACCAACAGAGCACATGTTAATTTGTGAACCTGTTTCTGTTATGAAACAGATGAAATTCTGTTCAGTTACCAAATGTTTTGTCAATCACAATATGCTTCTTGTGAGGCAAGGTTTTTGTGTTGATTTCTCACTTCAAGCTGGACTCAACAGCCCTGCCAACACTGCCATTTACAGTTCAGCTAAGTGAGTGTACAACATATGTCATGTGTGGTCAGAAAACAAAGCAGTAAAGAGTTTTACATTTTTATAACAAGCTGTACTGTAAATTAATACATTAACTTTCTGACATAACCATCACCCTGGTGAACAGGGTCAGTTAATGCGTTTCTTTTATAGTCTGCAATTCTACATATTACACATTTGTATTGCAACTTATAAATCAGGCCAGTATAAATTCATATTTAGCTTTTGTTATGGTCATATTTGTTTGAACCCCATATTAACATTAAAGTGGAATCTATACTATTTTAAAACTTCAATAAATTTATAAATGTAGAATAGCTGTAGTGAACAACACGTACTTCCTATGTATGTAAATTAGCACATCGCTTTATTTTTATTTTCATTTTGTTTTATTTTTATAACTATCGTTATTAATTGTTTTAACTTCTAATGTAGCTTATGGACACTAATGAAAAATTAGATCATCTTTATTTTGCCTGAAGAGGAACAGCAACAACTTCAAGATCAATACAAATGAGAAGAGCTTTTACACTTTGAAAACAAGTTACCTTTTTTTCTTTTTGAATTAGGATAGGTTTCTAAACATTTCAAGCTTGCATTAAACAGGCCCATATTATTTACTCAATTTCAGCTTTGAAATTCACGCAACAAACTTTGAATTATGATCATTTCCGATTTCTTTTGAGGACCTTTACTTCAAGTTGATTCGCCCCAATCTAATCACGTATGTTTTGACATATTAATTTAATAATCTAATAATTTGATTTGTATTATAATGCCTTACCCTAAAAATTGGGGAAATCCAAAATCGAAGTAACTGCCTCAAGACGTGTGTGGAGAGAGTGAATAAGGGCGTGAAACATCTGCCGTTTGGTGAAATAGAAGCATAAACGCTCTTCAAACCGTATGCGGAACTAGGACAAGGCACTGCGGTCGGCTGTTAAGATAAACATTAACAAGAAAGAATCTTTTCAATAACCTATACGCTTATAACCATTATTTTGCATTGCACTTAAAATGTTTGTTTTTTCCATAACATCATTTTTAAGCATATTCCAGCAACTAACTTAAACTATCTTATTAATATCTTATACGTGGGATTAAGCAAAAACGTATGCTTATAGGCTGAAAATTAATTAATATACATAATTTACAATGCAAAATGCATTTGAAACCTCAGGTATCCAGAAGACCCAAAGGTTTACTGACTTCATTCACAAGACTGAATCAGGAATACCGTTCCCTTTCATCTTTAATATAATCCTTATGGTTTTCAGTCAAAATTCACTCTAAAAAATGCTGGGTTGTTTCAACCCAACTTTGGGTCAAATATGGACTAATCCAACTTTTGGGTTAAAAACTGAATGTAAAAATTGAACCCAACGGTTGGGTTAGTCCATATTTGACCCAAAGTTGGGTTGAAACAACCCAGCATTTTTTAGAGTGTTGTCATAGGCCTACTGATGGACTCTAACTGTTTCCAATCATTCATAAACAGGCATAATGTAACGTTTGCCTTACATTTGTCTCAGACGATTGACCAAAAATAATGCCCATCAGATCTGCACTTGATAGCAGCTTCATGTATAGCTACAGCAAGTAAATGGAGACATCTAGTGGCTCCATCCAAGTGAGAGTGAAACACCTTAAGGCCTGTTCACACCAAGGACGATAACTAAAGATGGATAGCCTATATATTTCTAAACATCGTTCTCGTCCACGATGAGTCCACGCCACAGCTATAACGATAAAGGCACAGAGAAACGATATCGTTGGAATCACTATAGTTTCAGAACGATTTTTTTTTTTTTAGCTGATGAACGATAAAAACATTGACAGCCAATCAGAATCAATCCTGCCATAACGAGCTGGAGCATTTAAAGCGGCAGACGAGCGTGCGCTTGGAATAAACAGACGATAGGACATTCTAAAAATTTTAATGTGAAAACACTTAAAGTGCCTTTAAAACAGTGATATTAAAAGATCAAATTCAGTACACACCTTATTGATGATGTGTGCTTTATGCAGGCAAGCAAATGAGCCTGGAATATGAACGCAGTGCGCTAAATGGTTAAGTGTTTTCTTTATAATAGTTTTCTATGGGAAAACATTTAATATTAAACTTTGCACATTGTGTTTATATTCTGGGTTATATGCTTGCATGTACAAAGTATGCATCATCAATAAAGTGTATACTGAATTTGGCCTTTAAATATCACTGTCTTACTACATTACTTCTTAATGCAAACCTCGTAAAAATAACTGGTGGTCAGTGGAGGAAAGCCTTGTTTTGCCCTCCATGTGGGTGTTCCTTTAAGGGTGAGACGTCATGTGAAAATGATGAATTCCAGTCCTCGCGCACCACCGCTCTGAATATTTTGCATGTTTCTCTTATTTAACACACCTGATTGAGATCATCGTTAGGAGAGAGCTCCATGCATGAACTGTGCTCCGATTGACATGGTCCCTACACAGTGTTCTTTGCTCCCTACTCGCTGAGCACGGGAAATCTGTTGAAGTTTACTTCACTTTGGAACATTCATTCACGGATTTGTGCTACGCCACGGCCTGCAGGGTCTTCACACACAGACGGAACTTACTAGAGAAGTGTGACATAATATACCTATAATAAATACAATTACATTCACGTCTCGCACACTTTAATGCCCTTTGAATGGAACATATATGCTCCCTTCGAACTGGAATCATGGCGGAATATCCTGTGAGGGCGAATAGAACAAACGTCTGAAGTGATAAGAGATGCATACAAAATGTGCAGAGCGGTGGTACACAAGGAGTGGAATTGAGAACCACTGCATTAGACAATTGAAAATAACAACTGGTACTTTTTGTAAAAAATCCTTATTTTTCACACAATAAATATTTGGTTACAGTCTTTGTTGATTCATTTATCATTTAAAAAATATTTTATGGTGAAAGTCAGACAAGGGTAAAGCGATAAAATATTTACAAAAAATGTATATGTTTTTATGTGTTTCATGTTTTTAAAAGTTTAAATGTGACTATAAACCTCTGGTACGTATAAGTATCCATAAGTTATATAAAAATATGTGATCTATTTTCTTTCATGTGGGATAAATGTGCTGAAATGGTGCTGCTCATTTTGAGCGCTCAGCAAGGTTTTAATGATCGTGTTTGCCTGTGCAGGTGAAGAAGAGAGTGGTGCAGGTGATCAGTGCTATGGCTCATCATGGTTACCTAGAGCTAGAGGGAGGAGACCTGCTTGTCCGTTTCATCATCCAGCACTGTGCTCTACCAGACACTTACCATGTACAAACAACCTTTACTGACTAACACTTCTCTTACTGCAGATCAGCAGTCACATGACTGTAGCTGCAAATGAACTTCCTGCTCGCTGATCATATTTTAACTTCTCTTTGAGTTACAAATCTCCTTGCTTGATTTCCCATGCGTTGAATTGCAAAATTGTCTGTAATCGATTTGTTTGAGATCTATGTAGCAAGCTTTTTTAATTTAGTTCATAGCCCATGTTGTCATATGTCAGTGCACACCTCAGTTTTTAAATATTTACGTTAGCTAGGGTGATTCCCTTCTGTTTGTTACCTTTGAACTGTTATTGGCTTTAGCCCAGCCCTAGTTATGCTGGGTTGTGTGATTCAATATAGCTAATAAATTGTTAATATTCACACAGCGAGGACAGCGACCTCCAGACCCAGAGGAAGTGACCAATGAGGCTCTGCGTAGCATGTGTGATAACACATTGCATCTTTTCACTACCACTGTGGGCCGCCTGACAGACGTGAGTATATAGACGAGTACAAACAACCTTCCTCATCTTGACTCTTGAAGTCACGGTTCTTCTTTCAAAATGTGCAGTCCTCACCTTTGCTTTATTTTTTTGCTTTATTCTGTTACTGTTGTGCAGCATTATGATTGACCGTGTTTGCATGTCATTTGTCATTTTATGCCCTTATAAGTGAGCTTGGTAAATGTCATAAAGCTGTTATATCTTAACTATCAATCTTAACGCTGCTGCCTCTTAAGAATTTGATCAGATTTTCAGTATCGGTGGGGTCCAAAAGTAATAATTTGAAAATCAGCCATTTGAAAACCAATATCGGTCACTCATTATTCCTATATATTATTCATATAAATACCCTTTGGAAAATTAACCATGGTTTTACTACAAATAAAATCAAGAAGCCATGGTTATTGTAGTTAAACCATTGTTTTGCTATATTAACCTTAGTTTAACCATGGTATTTGGAGTAATCAATCCACCAAAAAAAAACAAAAAACATGGTTACCACACTTTTACATTAATAAAACCGTGGCTAATTTTCATAAGAGTATTAGAGAGAACATCAGTGTCTATGGTGGAGACGGTCCCGCTGCCACTAAATCAGACACCTGCACATCTGCAATGCGTCTTGTCCTAAAGACAACTCAATGAAAGGCTTACGTAGTGAGAGATGGTCTTTGCAGTCATTCACAGTCCATCATCTTCACAGCCAAAGTCAGCAGCCCCAGCCCGGCACTGCCGCTTGTAAGAGAGAGTGTCTAGAGAAATATTAGATCCTTTTTTCCTGTGAGCATCCCAACATCAACAGCAGGCTGTTGACAAGGATCTCTCCTCAGCAGACAGACGAAGACAGTTTATGTGCCGATGAGACTGTCTCCATTCCTTCCTCCAAAACAAATGATAACCAGGAAAATGTCAGGAAAAGAATATACAGCCAGACTATTTTTAGATTTTTGTTGTGTATTTCTTGTTAACATATTGTTTTAAAGCACAGAGTTTAGAGTTTTATGAGATTTATTGCGAGTATGGATTTATGTTTCGTGGGATTTATCAGAGTAGACACCGATTTGTTTTCCCTGAGGTCTTTGTTTTATATATATATATACACACACACACACACACACACATACGTAATTATACATATTTATATAGGCAAATAATTATAAATAAATAAAGACCTTAAGGAAAATGTTAAACAAAAGTCCAATGTAAACATTTAGCATAATTTTAACTGTAAAAGACTGTAAAAGGAACAGAAAAAATTGTAAACTGTTTGTTTAAATATTCAAATATAAAAATTTCATGTAATTTTACAGTAAAATAAGTTTTTGCAAGTGAGTAAGAAAAAATCATCTTATAATTTACAGTGAAAAGACGTAAATTGACATTCCCAGAATTCCTTGTGTGACACTTCACATTTGATGGTTTTTCATTGAAATAAGTGGGCTTCTTCCATTTTTTTTTTTCTTTTTTGTTATGTACATTAGGGTTTTATGTTACATTTTACATTCTTTAATTCATGTTTATTGCATTAGAGTTTAGTGTAATAATTGTGGCCCTGATGGGAGGTATTAAAGGGGTCATATGATGCAATTTCAAGTTTTCCTTTCTCTTTGGAGTGTTACAGGCTGTTCGTGAATAGATAAGATCCCTAAAGTTGCAAAGACTAAAGTCTCAAACCCAAAGAGATATCCTTTATAAAAGTTAAGACTGGTCCACGCCCTCCTAAATAAAACGCCTCGTTTAAACACGCCCCCACATGTCTACGTCACTGTGTGGGAAGATTTGCATAACACCGCCCAAATATTTACGCAAAGAAAGAAGGCGTAACTTTGATTCTCACTGTCGTATTGTTGCCACCGCTGCCATATCGTGGAGACACTGTGTGCTTCGTTGTGAAAGCGAAACTACTTTGTTTGGCTTTCCAAAAGAGGACACAACTAGAAATCAGTGGTTAAGTTGTATTTACAACACCAAATATTCAGATGTGTGCAACGCATTTTATGGAGGACTGTTTCCTGATCCTGTGAGAGTAGACTACAATGCTGGTGTTCTGACAAATAATGCTGACTCACAGACTGTAAGTAAGTACCTTTTCACATTTAAAGGATTTGCCACTGATGATTCAAACGCGAGTTTTGAGCAGTGTAGAGCAGTGCTAGTTGTTTGTCGTTTCTCCGATCACAAATGCAGACATGGTTTTATGTTTACGCGGCGCAATGCAACGCAACGCGTAAAAAGACAGTATAAGTCATTATAATCAGTAATTATGTCCCCACTGGATGCAACAAATGCCTCGTTTATAATGGGTTTTATTGGTTTTGTCTCATCACGCCGGGGACACACGGAAACACAATATGGTAAGGGGCGTAACATTTCTGTCACATGCTTGAGGTATTCGGCCAGCCTCGTTTAAACACGCCCCCACATACCTACGTCACTGTGTGGGAAGATTTGCATAACACCGCCCAAATATTTACGCAAAGAAAGAAGGCGTAACTTTGATTCTCACTGTCGTATTGTTGCCACCGCTGCCATATCGTGGAGACACTGTGTGCTTCGTTGTGAAAGCGAAACTACTTTGTTTGGCCTTCCAAAAGAGGACACAACTAGAAATCAGTGGTTAAGTTGTATTTACA
>NW_015537974.1:459729-481312 GCF_001515605.1 Sinocyclocheilus anshuiensis | reverse complement strand
CGATGAGCTTTGTAAAAATCGATGCGTTTCAGAAAGGCGGGGCATAGAGGAGCAACAATAATGTACATTATATGGTAAATAATGTGTTTTTTGAACCTTAAACCACATAAACACATTTCATTACACCAAATAATGTTATTTTTTAGCAACGTCATATGACCCCTTTAACCTTAATTGACCAAAACTACTTCTGTGTATCTCTTTGGTTTACTTCAAATAATTACTGTACATCTGAAATGATGTTATTTCTTGTGTAGGTTCTATGGCCTATGTTGCTTTGCTACCTGACCCCAAATCAGTACGCCAGCGCCACTACCCCCTTGTGCAAGAGTTTAATTCTGCTGGCCAATAAGAAACGAGCAGCCCAAGAAGCCAGCTTCATCATCAACTTCAATGCACAAGGTGTGGACACGCACACATACGGTCATGATGTCACTGATGAGCCTAGTCCCAGACTAAGAGCTTTTCCACTGTCTGACCTAAAGACACCCTGGAATCACACTTTCTGTCTTCTTGGCAGTGTGGCAAATGCAGCAGCAGTTATTAAACCTTTTTTTCCGTTTTTGGCCTGAAACTAAATTGCACTTGCAGACGTTTTGTTTTTATTGCAAGTCGTTTGCTTTGCCTGTTGAGTCTGTTTCTGATTAGTTAAATGAAAAGTGGTATTTATCAACTGAATAAAGTGGTTGGGGCAGAGGGTAATTGTTTCTTATGCTGACAGTGATTAAATTGAACTCTAGTAGGACAAATAAGTCCCAGGTTCAGTGATTATTTATTCGTTAATTGTAATGCTTTTGGATCGTATGCTTCACTAATGGGTTACCCTTGTCTGCCCTCCCCTCTCTCTTGTCTTTCTTTGTTTCTTCCTTCTTCGCACAGGCTGTAGTCTTCCCTCACAATATATCCTGATGATAAGGCTCTTGGTAAGTGTTGCATTCCTAGTGATTTTTTTAATTAGATTGTTTTCAGTTTTTAGCCGGGCAATGAGTAAGGTAAATAGTAATATTTTTTTTTATGTGCCTCTTTGGAAAATGTGATTCTTGATTCTGATCAATATATATTTTTGTATAATTACTGTTAAAGTGGATATTTCACTGTTCCCTATTACAACATACCAGGTGCTACTGTCATACACTAATGTTCAAAAGTTTGAGGTCAAGAAGATTTTATTTGCAACGAAATCAATACTTTTATTGAGCAAGGATGCATTAAATCAGTTAAAAGTGACCGCTTAAATGTTAAATATTGCATTTTACAATATATTCATATAGAAAAGCTATATTAAATTAAAATAGAGTATTTCACAATGTTACTGTTTTTACTGTATTTTTGATTAAATAAATGCAGTCTTGGTGAGCATAAGAAAACATAAAAAAATCATACCAACCCTAAACTGTTTCTAAAAACACATAATATTCCTAAACACAATATTGATTTCAAGCTAACAATATCCATTTAGTTGGGTTTTTTAGTTGATTGCTGCAATTTTTTTCTTTCTTTTCTTTCTTTTTTTTTCTGAAGACAGTTTTTTTTACTTTTTTTCTGAAGAAGTTTCTCTTCATACACTCTTTTTTGAATCATGATGTAATTTAGTCACTGCTTAGTGCAGACCTTAAACATCTAAAATTAATGTTGCATTTTCCTCAGGTAAATGCCGCATTCCCGTTTCGATGCAGGGGGCACGGTGCTCCCTCCCTGAGTCTGCTCAATGCTCTCAGCCCTAACATTCACCCTAAAGCCGAGCCTCTGTGGGAAAACGAGATTCCAAAGCTGCTCAGTTATCTTGAAGGTTTGTTCAAATATACCACAGTGATGTAGTCAGTGATGTAGTGGATTAGGTACAGCCTCATGAGTCAACCAGACCACGCCACTTATTGGTCATAATATCCAGCTCCACATTTCAGTGTTTCACCATGATTGCAAATGCCCACCCATCTCAAAACTAATTTAGGACATCAGCTCTGTCTAATCTAACCTGCTGTGATATTTTAGAGAAGTAGGTGAATTTTCTGACATTAGAGGTTTTGTTACCATATTTAGTCTAGTAACTGATACTTCACAGGTTCTCAAGACTCGCTCTGTCGCTTTTTAGTTGAAGGAGAGGTTCTCGATTCATCTGCTATGATGAGGTTTCAGTGAAACCTCTCATGTGTCTTCCAAAACCACAACCACCTGTCCTTAGAGACTCACAACCAGATGTTTCCAAGATACAGCCAAAATCATATTTAAATTTGATAAATCGTATTTCACATTCAAGATAGTTACACGGCATAGCTTTAAGAAGTTATATTGGGTATCCCATTATCTTTGACTCTTTCCAGAGAGTGGTTTGAATGCATCTCTGACTGAATTTTGTCCTCTGTCTTCTAACCAGAATCAACAGATGATTCTCTGGATAAAAAGAAGTGGGAAGAAAGTTTACTTCAGGTCTGTAGTAATGTGTATGAATTTATAAATGGGTATTGCAAGAAAGGCTTGCGTTATTAAAAAATCTTATAAAAAATCTATAGGAATAAATTATATCTATATCTAGAAGAATAAGTAAACGATTAGCATTGACAAGATGCAAACATCCTAATGGCCAAAGTTAATGGTGACTAATCAGACATTGTTTTCTGATTGTGATCAAGCTGCTGTCTAAAACTCTGCCAGCTATTGACGACAGCCAGTGGACAGGTCAGCTTGCAGTAGAAGCTACACGATACCTTCCTACCTACAACAATGCTCTGGAGGAGAAGGTCAGTTTAGAAATCTATCTGTGACTTTTCATATAGACCAGACTTATTATTTCCGAAAAGAAACATTCTAAGTCCTATAGATTTAGGAATCCTGTAGACCTGATAGATTTTTTTCCCCCATTTTTCCTCTATTTTATAAGTCGTCTTATATTTTTTTTATTGCTTTTTTTTTTTTTGTTCTAATTATTTTATAGGGCTTGACAGTGAATCACATAATCATCATTGTGATTGCAGCTGTTGCCAATAAGTAATCATTTGTGAAAGAACTGTGTGAGCAAATATTTCCCTAGTATTGATGCATTGAATGTATAAAAGTTGATTTGGATAAATATAAATATGTATAAAACAGCTATTCAAGACAGTTGTTCTCAGCTTTTTAAAAATGATTGCCTACATTATAAATCTCATTATAAATAAATCTTCGTCCAAACAAAGAATTTGAATGTAAATTTTACATCATTTCCTGGGTTCTTGTGATAAACTCTTCTTTCTTTCTCTTTTTTTCTCAAGAGTTTTTTGTATAGGTGTATCGGTGTGATTCTCCAGCAGTGCTATAATAAAGAGCTGGTCAGGAAACAGCTGCAGGAGATCCTGATCAGCACTCGTCACAATGATGCAATCGAAAGAACGGTATGCCACTGAGCACTTATTAGTTCACTTCTAACTTCTGAATTTAGAGGCATAACTTCTCAGAGAGAGTTTACTGTCTTGACAGTCAAATAGCCTGCTGAAGCACAGCCCTCTTTGGGGAATTATGTCTTAATAATAATAATTAATCCCTTTTACCACACTGCCACAAATCAAATATTAGAAAACATTCTAAATCTAGTCACTAATTGACTACTGTATTTTCCAGAAAATAAGTAAAAAATATTTATATTTCAGGAAATATAATAAATGTATTTTATTATATAACATTTCAGGTGATTAAAAAACATGACTTCTGGAAATTATGGTAGTCCATTGGTTAGATGACCAGTCGACCATTCTGACCCATTCCTTTACCCAAATTGAGGTCATTCTTCAACTGTCTAGTGTCAGTTATCTCAAGAGAACACAGATCACATAATTTCTAATCATAGATTGGTATAAAATTTATTCAAATGTTCCACAGTTTGGATATCTGAGGTTTTTGCAGTTATTTAAAAGCCGCTAATTAAGAATAATGAACAGGCAGTAATTGTTGTGCAGGGTGTTGCCATGGGAATCGGGCTGTGTGCCAGCAGTCATCTCAATGGCACTCTGGAAAAACTGGAGGAGTTTGGGAAGTCTGACGCCTTCAGGAAAGCCTCAGGGATATTTGGTCTTCTCAAAGTAGCTTCATTGTACTTCTCACATGATGCAAATTAAAACATCGTTTTGTTTCCCAAATTGGATTATTAAAAACTGTAACATTTAAATTGGGTTTGAAATGATTATGTTTTACCATATTATATTTTTTAAATAATAGTAATTATAAAATGTAACAGTGCACAGTGGTTCATTGTGCAAAGGTTAAATTGTAAAAGAATAATTATATTAGGTTTATAAAGTACTTCAGAAACTATATTTCACACATGTATCTTGTTGTGTCACTTGTCTTGTCCTTCAGGATAAAAACGATGTTGATGTGGAGAAAATGAAAAGCACTCTCATTTTGTGTTATGGATATGTTGCGTTGCACGCTCCAGAAGATCAGCTCCTCACTCGCATAGACAGTGACATTCTCCAAAACATCTCCAAGAACTTCAACACCAAGGTAAAACATATTGTAACTCCATTATATATTTTGTGGTTTAAAAGTATTATTGTGGTCCAAAAATACAGCAGTTAGTGAGATTTTGTAGACAACGGTATTCTAAACTAGTATTTCTAAATTCCAAAATGTTATTTATTTATTCCTCTTAAGTTAAATGTATAGTTTTGTGGCTTTTTGTTTCATAGCCACATGTTAGTGTACTCCAAAATGTTGACAAAAGTAACTTCTAGCTGATTTTTCTGGGAAAATGGTCCAGAAATATTGATGACTCAACTTGCATTTGCATTGGATGCTTGGCGGAGGTTTTTGGATAAATTGAAATTTTCATGCCTCTGTAGTTCTATTATGTTAGATGAACAGCTCATTTATTTGATCAGAATTAATACATTAATAATTTCTCATTGTTTGTTACAGCAGTGAGGCGCAACACTGAAAAATGTGTTGCTGCTGTGAGGTGTTTTGCTAAACAAGTCCACTGAAAGTCCTAGTATATTGTTGACAATATTCAGTTGGTTGCTTCTGAGGCTGCAGTTATGACAGTTTGATCTAAATGATTTCTAATGACAAGGATCATTAATTCTCTTTGAGTGCTGAATCATACCTCATCAATAATCATAATGTAATTGTGCGATTTCAAATCATTTCACTGTTAGGGAACCATGTAACTCATTTTGTTTTAATGTTCTGCAGTACAATTTGAATATCAAAGTTGAGTTCATCTTGGTCTTTGTTGGGATTTGAGGAGAATTTAACTTTTCTTCACTGAGTTCACTAAACTGAGATGTTATATATACAACAGGCATTTATTAGATTTATATCTCCGTGTACAAACAGTATCTCAAGGGTCACATAATTCATCATTCTTATACAGTAATCCATTCTGTTGTTAAATAATATGGATTGTCTTTAATGTTTGTGAATTACATTGGATCATTACTTTTATTGTTGTACAGGTTCTGGGAATTAAAGTAGAGACCAAGGTACCATGAAGGGAAGCGATCACAAGGAGCTTCTCTCACCTCTGACCTTTAAACTTTAACTCACTTTCTCTTCAATCTTGATGCTGCAATCAAAACCTTTACAGTATAACCTTTTGAGCTTCTCAAAAAAAGTGCATACACCTCTCAGCTATCTCTTTATGACCCTGTGACGGATTTTAAAAAGCATTTATAAGCTTCCTATTTAGTCTGGATCTTTTTAAAAGGTCTATTGATTTATTAAGTTTAGACATGTTTAAGTTCAGTGAGTTTAAAATAAAGATGGCATTTTAAACTCGCTTTACACTACACTTGTAAGTAAAAGTAAATTGTTCTTTTGAGAAGGTCAAAAAGTGCTCACTAACCTGATAACCTTTGTCTTACTAAAGCATCACAGTGTCTAGATACTTGGTTTTCTGGCTTTTGTGGATTTTAGGTGGCTTGATTCAACTCTTTTTCTACTGAATCACAATTATATTGTCATAGATTGTGATTTTCTTCTCTTATAGCACTGTCAAACATGTAAATTAATTTATAATGAGCATGCTGAGTACAGCTGTGACCAGGAAATACTTTTCTAATTCCAGGTCTTGATTTGCCTGTGCTGTTTGATTGACACATGCATTGTTACGTATAGCATAGTTTGAGTGTGTGTTTACATCTCTTTCTGTGTGTTTGTGTGTATATGGGCACTTCATAGGACCTGACTATGAAGCTCAGTCTCATTCATAGTGTCGGGCTCATTGCCAAGGCCATCAGCCAAAGTGTTCGTAAACAGGGCTTCCTGTTCTCCCGCAAACAAGAGCTGATGGGCGTTATGATGGTGAGCGGTTTGATTTGAATATCATTCCGTTTTTAATACAGTATATGTATGTATGTTTCTATGTATGTATGTTTTCAATGTAAGAAAGGTTATAAACCAGTTTCCATTGGCCAAAATCTAGAAGATAAATATGACATCATGTGATATGAAATTAAGTGGTTTTTTTTGTTTGTTTTGTTTTTTTGTAAATCTCAGATCAGTTTCAGAATGATATGCAGACGACTTTGACATTTATGTCTTTTATTTACCTGCAGGATTTCATAAAAGCAGAACCAACAGATGTCATGCGGACCCCTGTTCGCCATCTTGTTTTGACCACATGTGCCAACCTTATGTATCCTACCATTTTAAATATTTATTTTGTTCATCTGTGCTTCTGCATTCATTCATTTTTAAAAGATTGGTCTTTGTAAACATATGCTAAACTGACATCTTTGACCATTGTGATGCAGTGCCACAATCTATTAAGAACTTGACTCAAGCCTTCAGAAACTTAGATCCTCCTTTAACAGAAAATGAAAACTTTGACTTGTTAAAAACATG
Source organism: Sinocyclocheilus anshuiensis (assembly GCF_001515605.1). Lineage (NCBI taxonomy): Eukaryota > Metazoa > Chordata > Actinopteri > Cypriniformes > Cyprinidae > Sinocyclocheilus > Sinocyclocheilus anshuiensis. Next base: position 474,493 of record NW_015537974.1, on the reverse strand, counting down.
TTTGAATGGAGTTTATGGGCTTCCTACTGTGGACACTCCAGACAAGGCTAAAGATGAAGAAGCCCTGGATCCACAGCAAAGAGAGGTCAGAATAAAATATGCATGTATTTACACATACCTGGGAACATGACTACTCTCTCCTGTATGCTTTAAACATAAAGAATATTTTTCACTGCAATGCTTTTTTCCTCAGGTCTTATATTCAGATACTTTTAATGCTCTTCATGAATTGTTGAGGAATGTGTTAGCCAGAGACTTGAGTCCTGATGGTCTGCAGTCTGTGTTCAAGGTAAAGGAGAAAATATAAAAATGTCTTGCCATTTTGTAGTCCCTTTGTCTGAGCCCCATTTATTGAGTGATTGTGCATTTTCCAGCATATAGAGAGCTGGCTGAGCTCAGGACAAGACCATGAGCGGGAGAGGGCAGTAAAGACCACAGCAGAGTTACTGCAGTTCTACTTGGACAATCTCAGTGTGAAGGTAAGGAACAGTATTGACTTATATATGTGTGTGTGAATGTATATTACCTACACATCTGTAAGATCCATAATGCAGTAATTAGTGATAGTCTTTGAATTTCTAATGTTTCGTTTAAAAGGTTGTGTTACAATGTTGAGTTACTCATATTATTATTATTATTATTATTATTATTTTAATTTTAAGCATCTCTAGAATCCCCAACATGCTCAAACATATTACAGCAATTTTTACAATACTTGTGCAACCAACATGGGAGAGAAATAGGGTTTTGTTTGTATACAAGTAATAAATAGAATAAATAGTTAAATAAATAGAAAAATAATTTGATTATGCTATAATTAAAATATATAGATATGATAGATTATAGATATGTAGTTATGTTAAGTAATTGTTAAAGTAATTCTTTGTAGTAATTTAGAAATTGTAATGTAAATTTAGCAATTAAAGTGTGTGAAAAAAGTCTTCTGATTATTTGTAGATTGTTACCCCAAAACAATCGGCCTAGACAAATTTCGGTAACACTTTATTTTAAGGTGTCCTTGTTACACATGTTACATGTACTTACTATTATAATAACAATTAATTATGCATAATTACATGCAAGTAACCCTAAGCCAAACCCTAATCCTAACCCTAACCATATAATAAGTACATGTAGTTAATTAATATTACTCAGCACTTAAATGTATAATTACACTGTAACAAGGACACCTTAAAATAAAGTGTAACCCACATTTCTTACATCCTTTAGATACAAAGCATTCACTTTCAACACCTATTATTTTTTATTTTACTCTGCACAAGCTGGAATGTTAAGTAGGATCATTTATTTTGCTCTTCCTTAAAGATGTTTTGGTTTCCTCAAGGCACTGTTTAATGAAATATGTGCTTTGGGAAACAAATGTAGTTTGTTTTTATTGGATCTCAAGCTCAGTGCTAATGAATCGTTCTCTTTCATTCTCTCTCTGTCTAGAATCTGGTGACATTCCATAATTTGGGAGCTCTTGTGGGGCGTCTGTCCCCACGGTGCACAGACCCAAACCCTGAGGTGCGACGAGCAGCCATAGACTGCATCTATAGACTAATGTACATTCAGCTGCGCTATGAAGGTACTGACTGTTTTTTTATAGCACAACTCGGTTTGAGCTTCACAGGGTGAGCTTCAGATTCACACTATGTTAATATAAACGTGATTACTGTGTTATGTTATGCTGAAATGCTTAGCAAAGTATCTTGCCTCTTTCATTTTCCTGACAGGCTTTTCACTGGACTACAAGGATGATTCAGTTGAGGGCCTGTTAGATGTTCGTGAGAAGCTAAGCAATCCTGACCATTCAGTTTTGTATAAAACATGCTCTGAACTGACTAAGGTTAATTGTCCTGATGTAAAATACTGATACTTCCAAAAAACTTTATGGATCCACCAGCTGTCTTTCTGAAACTGACTCTCTTTCTCCCTCTCCACTCCCTGTGTCTTGTGTTTTAGATCATCAGTAAGCGTTTGCCCCAGCAGCAGTTGAGCACCCTGTTGTTTATGCTATTTGATGGTTTGGTGGACTCTCAGTCCAACTGTTCCAGAGCATCCAGCGTGATCCTCAACACCTTGCTGAAGAACAGAGGTGCTGGCCTGCAGGATCTGGTACAGTGCACTTTCATCAGATTCTGGGAAACAAATCGATCTTTATAGACCAGTGAACTGAGATAATGTTATCTCTTGTATCTATCATCCTTTTTATTTCAGTGAACTGGTTTGTTTGGACTGTTTATGTAAATAAACTACCCACAGATTAAATTGATTTTTTTTTTCACAAAATATATACTCAATACTGCTACAAGTTTTTGGATTCCATAACAGTATTGAAAAAGTGGTTCATATACTACTGTTCAAATGTTTGGGTCATAAAGATTTTTTATGTTTTTTTAAGTAGTCTCTTAAGCTCACCAAGGCTGCATTTATTTGATGGAAAATACAGTAAAAATAGTATTATTGTGAATTATTATTTCGATTTTAAAGAACTTTTTAATATGTGTGAGCTTTTTCATCACAGGAATAAATGAAATTAAATGTAAATATTTTATATATATATACAGTGGGTACGGAAAGTATTCAGACAGTATTTAAAAAGTGGTTCATATACTACTGTTCAAATGTTTGGGTCATAAAGATTTTTTATGTTTTTTTAAGTAGTCTCTTAAGCTCACCAAGGCTGCATTTATTTGATGGAAAATACAGTAAAAATAGTATTATTGTGAATTATTATTTCGATTTTAAAGAACTTTTTAATATGTGTGAGCTTTTTCATCACAGGAATAAATGAAATTAAATGTAAATATTTTATATATATATATATATATATATATATATATACACACACACATATTTTAATTTCTGTTATGAAAAAGCTGAATTTTGCTGATTTGGTGCTCAAGAAAGATTTATGATTATTATCATTGTTGACAGTGTTGAAAACAGTTGCTTAATATTTTTGCGGAAAACGTTTTCCAGTATTCTTTGAAGAACCGTTCTTAGTTGAAATTGAATCTTTTGTAACAATGTAAAACACTTTATCCTTGCTGAATAAAAGTATTCGTTTGTTTTTTGACTCCAAGCATCTGCAATTTATGTCATTATTCACTGATAATCTAACTCTTAAGCTGATTCGTTAATGAATCATTCAGACTGGTTTTGTGAACCAGATAAACTAACTGAAGAGACAATTCATTGTCGAATCGAGTATCACTTCTATGATGACCAAAGCAAGAAGCACTACAGTGGATTTTTAGTGAATAAAGACTTAAATTTCAGTCCGTAATTTAACTACTAGTAGCTTGAAAACTGGTTTAAAAATACTTTCTCCAACATTCCCCAAATCCCTCACATGTGCACAAGTGTTCTCTTCATGCTCCTGTTTTCATGTTCAATGAAATTGTAATTATTTTCTATCTTGTCAGTTTTCATTTCTTTTGTCTTGACTGTTTGTCAGGTGCCAGAGATGCTGGAGGTGTTGCACAACCGGCTGCAGGTGATTGGTGAAGAGCAGGTGAAGGTAGCCATCGGTCAGTCCATCCTCATCCTCGCTACACAGCATCTGCAGACAGTGGTCAACACACTCGTTGCCTACCCACTACCATACGACAGGTAATTACTGTTTGTGTTGTTTATGTGCATAGCATTCATTGCCTGTCATGTGCTCCATGATGGTCAAGCATAATAATGATGATGTTTGTGTCATTGTGTGTTTTCTCCAGCTGGAGCTGTGAGATGTGGATGGCTCTAGGAGCAGACAGCACTCTCGCCCTGCAAATCATGGAGATGATTATCGAGAAGCTGAATGTTATGGTTCCCTATGTAGATAAGAAAGAGTCTATGTTAAGACCCGGTTTGACCAAAGTTGCCACAAGCCAACCACTGGCTGTAAGTATTAATATCTGTAGGATTTATATTATTTAGCTTTTGAAACACCTAACGCCTCATCCTAACTAGGCACAATGTGTCAGTTATGCAGTGTCGAATCATGTTCGCGTCGAAATGCTGCATGAAGCACAACAAATAGCACCAAATTTAAAACAGAATGCTTAAAATGCAGCTTTGAGAAGCAGGATTTAGAGATTTGACTGCGAGCGGTACTTTCCGTTACAACACATCAAAAATGGAAACTGTGTGTTTGCAAAAAGTCTTGACATGCGATTCCATTGACTCTCACAGCTTGTTAAAACATATGCTAGTGAAAACAGTTAATTGCTATATTCTTTACTGTTACATTAGTTAGGAAATGGCTTTAAACTTTTAAACCTTTTTTTCTTCCATGTATTTATTCAATGGCTTACTCTACTGTTCAAAATTTTGGGCTCAGTAAAGTTTTTTTTTTTTTTTAATGTTTTTGAAAGAAATCTCTTATGCTCACAAAGACTACATTTATTTGATCAAAAATATATTAAAGGAGTAATATTGTGCAATACTATTATTACAATTACAATAACGGTTTTCTATTTTGATATATTTAATAATAGTAGGGATTTGTTTTTTTTTTATGCAATGTTTTCTAGATGACCTGTGCCCTGCGTGAGATGATGCTGAATGGCCAGTCAGCTGACGCTGTGGCATATGTGTTTCCAAAGCTCTTCAGCTCTCTACTGGTGCGTTTGGGCTCCAGTGTGGGAGTTCAGCTACCTAAAGATCTCAACAGCAACAGCATCATTTCAGACTGCAAAACAACCAACAAAATGAATGTGATCAATTTTGATGTGTGCGGGTGAGTGGCATAAATATGGGATTCAGAATTTAGATATCTCTTTAACAGTTTTTTTTTTATGATTGTGTTTTTTTTTTGTTAATTATTAATTTTCTGCCTGTGTGCTTATTAGTTGTTAGCTTTGCAACATACTTTCAAATCGATCACTTATAAAGTCGGATGGTGAATTTGAAAGTAGCTGCTCTTGCAGACATCGCTAAGCTCAGAGTTAATAAGACATCTGTGTTTCTCTTTGCTGTGTGTTCAGGGTGGCAGTGGAGGCCCTGCGGATCCTGCTGGGTCGAGCTCAGCTGGACGCTGTCATGAAACCATTAGATCAGGAGGGAGCTTGGGACAAGATGAAGGACCCGCAGCAGCACACAACAGGAGTCACTCTGCTCTCCAGGTACACACACCTGTCCTCCGTCATACCCCAGTCCTCTTGGACTGTTTGTTGTTTGCAAACTTTTCTACTTTGTTCTACTGTGTTAAAGGAGATCCGTATGACAGTAGACTTGTTCTTGAAGACACATGTTGTTGTTTTTTTCTTTTTTACAATATTTTGTGAGCGCCACACGTCAATTTCAAGCTTTTGTAAACGCGCATGGTCTCATGCCGTGTGTTCATGGAAATTGTTAAGTTCTGACCTATAAAAGTAAGAGTTTGGAGCTAACATGCTGCTTTCTATCCCACTGTGGTAAGATTAAGCGTGATCTTCTACAATACTTCATTTTAAAGAAGCTGTTCTTTCTATCAGAGCAATGGCAAAGCATGCTGGTCCAAGACTCCCTGCAATTGTGGAAGGTCTGTGTCCTTCTCTCTGTAATATTTACGAGTGCCAGAGGATCACAGTCACAGCATTCTTCTCTGAGGTGAGAACATTTTATTTTGTTGTGTGATTTTAGTTATCTTAGTTCAAAATTTAGTAACAATGAATTGCTAAAGACAAATTTTTGTTTTACAAGAGCACAGATTGTTCACTGTTTTTTTTTTTTTTTAAATAAGAGTGTAATTGTTCAAATTTCTCATGGTTCGATTTGCACTACCGTTCAAAAGTTTGGGGTCAGCATGATTATTTTTTATTTAAATAAAATGAATATTTCAGTTTAGCAAGGATCCAATAAATTGCAAAATACTGCAAATATCAACCCATATTGCTATTTATTGAACACATTTCTCATGAAAAAAATAATGATAATAATAATAAGCTTAATTTAATTGAATTTCAAGATTATAATAATGACAAGTAGGGATGCCCCAAAATGAAAATTCTGGGCTAAAACCAAAACTGAAAATTCTGGATGCACTTGGCTGAAAACCGAAACCGAAAATTTTATTAAATAATATAAAGTAATTTTTTTAAACTTTTGAATTTAACTAAATTTTAATGATACTGAATTTAAAAAACACAAGACAAGAAAATAAACAGACTTTTATTGAAAGTAACACAATATAATTGGACAGAAAATATATTAATATAAAATATCAATATGCGCGGCATATATTTTCAGTTGTTTTTCTCTATGAGCCAAAAACAGAAAATGCCGTATTCGGCCGATAATTTTTGGTGGCCAAAATTTCAGTGCATCCCTAATGACAAGGCAAGCTTACTTTGCAATTGATAACCAAAAACTTTGACATGTTGTTGTATCTTCACCCCTTATACAGTAAATCCAATACAACTGAATTCAACACTACTGAGTGTATGTTATATTAATATATATTAATTATTTCTGAGACGTTGTTAGATCATAAATGAACCATGCAACTGCAATGTACCAAACTGGGGGTGGTGAACCAGACAGGTCTCTTTTTTTTTTTTTAACAGGAGCCTTTTCACCTTTATTTGAATGTGTACTAATAGCTGTTATAAATTAGACGTCAAGATTTATTTGTTTATTCCTTCAAGCTGCTGAACCACCATGTAGTGACTGAACTGATGATTTTGGACATGTTGATGAACAACATGATGGAAAGAATTACTGACACCTGCGGTACGGTTCGCATGCTGGCGGTCCGAGGCCTGGGGAACATTGCTGTGGGCTCACCTGAAAAGGTATAGACGCTCTGCTTGACATCTGAAAACACTCATTGGATGAAGAGTCTAATTGATTTCTTGGGCAGTGATTCTTGGCAACAGTGTGACACACACATGGCAGCTTGTTTATGCAGCAATCAGTAAGGACGTTTGCAGAAGTTTTCTGTATTCTGAAATGCTGCCTAACAACTGCTGCCTAAATGTTCCCCATGTTGTTTGCTTAAGATGCCCTGCTCTTGTTCTGCTCTGTTATTATTCTTTTCTTTGCTCTTTGTCTTCTCTCTATAGTCGAGTGAAGTTTTGTTATTACATTCAACAGCAGTGTAACAAAAGCAGTCAGTTAAGTGTGTAATTATATGTTGCTATATGTTAATCTCACTGCCTCTGTTCCCATTCAGGTGAATAAATATGCAAAGGAGCTTTTAGCAGCCATGAGTTCAGGTATGGAAGAAAAGGACGATCCAGGGAAACTCATCACACTGGAGGCCATGTCTGGAATGTCCAAAATATTGCTTTACCTGGACCAAAAGAACGTCCACCTGCTTGTGGTTTACATCTTCATGAAGATTAAACCATTTCTGGAGAATGTGAGTTGTCTTGAGAGAAGACAGAATATTTAAATCACAATTGACCCTTTGCCGGGAGTTTGAGTGACAGGCGATCTGACCAATCATAACACCGAATCTGCCATTTTGTCTGACAAACAAACCAGACAGGAGAGTAGATTAACGTTGGTGGACTTGAACTTGAAAAATGGTGTGTATTGACATCTTTCTGCAGTTGAAACAAAAGATAGCATTTGATTTTCATTCATGTTTATTTCGTGCTATTAAACTAGTAAAGAGGAAGAGATGATCGGTTCACGTGCCGCTTAAACTGAATATGTCACGACACATTAAAGAGCCAAAAAACGGTATTTATTGTTTGAATTTCTTTAAAAAAATGACCAAATTTAAAAGCTGACAGTGTCCTCTTTGCTCTGTGATTGTATTTTTCACTGCGTGAGAACAGATGTGTGCCGTGATAGCGCCATGGCTTGTCGGACGTAGTAACAGTAATGAAGCGGGGCGGGTCTTTGCGAAGGGTCAATTGTGAAGCTACAATTTCCACAGAGTACCATTTATGCTGCTACTTCAAGATAATCTCAGTTTGATTACTGATAAAATAGGTTTATTTGTATCACATTATTTTTTAAAAGCATAAAAAGAAATCTTGTGTTTTATTAGTAGCTAATTGTTATGTTATGTAAAACAATTACCAAAAACATTTTACGTGTGTTCTACATTTGGAACCCTTTATACAGCATAATGGGAGGACATAAATAATTAAATAAATAAATTATTAATAAAAATACATTTAAAAATTTGAAAGTAAAATCTAGTTTTCCATTAATAATTTAACTCATAAATATCTTTATGAAAGATCTTTGCATGTTAACACATGTTGTGTTGAATGCATACATTTGCCCATTCTGGGATAGTTTTGTAATTGTTTTTTTTCAAATGTAATACATTTTTGTCTGTTTAATTTTTGTGTGTATAGAGACATCCCTAATGTTAGTAATAGGGTAGTAAAAGTTTCAAACAAAAAATGAAATGGAAACGTATAATATTTAGTTTGACCTCCTGAAGCTGACAATCAACACACTAAAGGGTTAAACACTTACATTCACTGACAATTTTATGAAGACGTATGATTTGAGAAAATTGAGATGTTTTAGGCCCAATTGCATTCTATTAGTAAAAATAGTGTCTTTTTTTGGTAAATACAGGCTATTAGAGAACAGTGTTTTAGCAAGCATGGGGTTTTTGTTGTTGTATGGCTTTACTCAAAGATCCATTGTTATGTTCTGTCAGGAGAACGATGAGATCCGATGTGCTTCCATCATGCTCCTGGGGAACCTGTCGAAATTCGGCTCAGGTGAGCCCGTCTTTAAAGACCAGATCCACAATGTTCTGGTCAGCTTGCTGTTGCATCTCAGTGATCCCAACCCTCAAGTGGTCAAGGTCAGAGTTTAGTCCACACACCAACAAAGATTGATTTTGTTGTAATGGCTATAAATATTGAAAATTAGTTACAACGTTGATGCAAGAAGTAGAGTCTTTCAAGAATAATTATAATATGAGGATATTTTTAAGTCTAAAAGCATGATGTCTGCTTGTGTGTGAGTTTAGTATATGCCTCTTTGTTCCCCTAGGCATGCAAGTACTCCATGCGCATATGTGCTCCAATCGTAGGTTCAGAACAGATCTCTGCCATGTTCCAGAATCATCTTCTCGAGGAGAAGGGTCTGCATTATGGAGAGTTCATTAATGACCTCACTAAATACCTAGTACGGCAAGAGCCAAATATTTCTTTATTATAAGAACACGTGTAGAATAACTGACTCGGTGTGCTTATGTGTTGACATATTCCCTTTTATAAAGAATGTTATTATAACTGCTCTGTCACATTTGTATGGATTTTTTAATACTCAGTGTTTTTTCTGTTGATGAAACGGACAAACAGATGATTTTTTTTTACTAATTGAATAGTTTACCCAAAAATGAAATGCTGATTTCTCCTGAACTATGATCTGTTTGATTAAGCTAAAGAGAAAAAAAAGGCATAATGTGTTTTCTCAAAGATCCAGGATTTTCCAGGCATGCTGAACTTCTACCACATCACAGTCATTCAGTTCTTCAAGAGTAACTGGGCTGAGATCAGAGCCAGTGCTGCCATGTTTATTGGTAAAAATAATAATAATATATATTTTTTTTAGTTCAGTGTTTAGTATTGCAAATATTGGTGCTTCACTGAATGGTTGTTTTTTATACAGTATTTTAAAAAAATCTAATATTTATGTTTTTTTCCCCTACTATTATTTTGTGTTGGTTTTGTAACCGTGTGTGTGTGTGTGTGTGTGTGTGTGTGTGTGTGTGTGTGTGTGTGTGTGTGTGTGAGAATGTTTAGGGTTTTTGCTGGGGAACCTTCATGATGAGCATTTCTCCCATATGAACATGGGGTCAGTGACCAAAGGTAGGTACCACAGTTCTATAATAATATCTGCAGTTAAGAGATATATTTAAAGAAGGACAGCACATCATTGTTATCTTGCTACATTTGCTGTTTCGTGGCACCTAAGGAATCTATTATTTTTGCTTCTATTTTAATGGCGATTTTGTCTGGTAAAATGCAGTGTAGAATATATTGCTGTTGTAACTCTAACACATAAATGCACTATGCATTTGGTTGGTTATAAACTGACTTGTATGTTTAATCTGTTTACTTTGATACATGGACAAACTAAAAGACTGTTTTTTCTTTCCTCATGTCCTTTTTTCTCTCTTCAGGTCTGGTGATGCTGCTGCAGGATCCAGATCCTCTCGTGCGAGTGAAAGCCGCTGAAGCCATGGGTCATTTTCACTGACGTTACCTCCACTCTATAACCAATCAGATTAGTCTTTGATTTTTGTTGCTTTGAATTGTTGTGTTATAATAAGCCTTGAAATGTTTTTATTATTGACCAAAGACTGTGCACTAATTCTGAATGAAAGGAGAAGAATAAAATGGAGAATTTATTGACGTTACAGCACTTTTAAGTTTCACCAGTGAGGTATGTACCTGTAAGCCCTTTAAAAATTAGACTTAAAAAATTGTACGCAAGTACACTGATATTGCTGATATTACTTGCTTGACCATTCCTGTTGCGTGCTGAATGCATATCACCACTTTAAATCATTCAATCATTAAAATATATGTAGGATGAATAGATTTTAAACCAAAACCAAAAAGGTTATTCTGTAATTAAATCAAATGTAGTGCTCAGTTAGAGTTGAATCCCATAAAATCAGACCGTTGAGTCATATTGACCACCATAAACCTTCAGCAATAAATCACCCTAATAGGGATGTGCATTAGCATTAACCGCAACTGTAATCTCCTGTTCTGAAATCACAATCAAAAATGATATTTAAATAAGCATTTGTAGTGTTTTTGCTGTGACGTCTGTGGCTCTGAACGTGTCTCATGCACTAGTGGAGCAAACACAATTGTGCTTCCTTCTCGACCAAGTCATAAAAGTAGACAAAAACTGTGCCAAAACATAGATTTGTAAAGAATAAATTGTATTAGAGTAGATGTTTAAAGATTTCTGACATGTTTCATACTCATTTTGTGAAGCGTCTGTGTAGCTGAAACACCAGTGCCGGCCTTTCTATGGCACTTGTCTTGTTCCGTTTTGTAAATTGTATGTTAATTCACAAGTGTGGCCACTGTTTCAGAGTTTGAGCATGAAGAGTGTTGACAAGTCAATTAAATACTTTTTTTTTTTTTTAAATCATCTTAATAAACAGGACAAAATTGATGATGGTTTGGTAAATCAACTACTTTTACAAATTTGGTACCTACTGTGCTGTGTCCTGTACACTGTAAAAAGAAATCCCGTAAAAAAACGGTAAAATTCCGGCAGCTGGGGTGTCGGAAAATTACCGTTAAATAACGGGCACATTAAATAACAGTCATTTTCCGTAGATGTGTGTGTGAGGATGCGTGTGTGAGAGTGTGTGTATGTGAGAGAGTGTGAGGATGCGTGTGTGTATGTGAGAGTGCGTGTGTGTGAGGATGCGTTTGAGAGTGTGTGTATGTGAGTGAAGATGCGTGTGAGAGTGTGTGTATGTGAGTGTGGGAGATGCGTTTGAGAGAGTGTGTGTATGTGAGAGTGTGAGGATGTGTGTGTGTGAGGATGTGTGTGTATGTGAGTGTGTGTGAGGATGTGTGTGTGAGAGTGTGTGTGTGTGAGGATGTGTGTGAGTGTGTGTATGTAAGTGTGAGTATGAGGATGCGTGTGTGAGGATACATGTGTGAGAGTGTGTATGTGAGAGTGAGTGTGAGGATGCGTGTGTGATAGTGTGTGTATGTGAGAGTGTGTGAGGATGCGTTTGAGAGAGTGTGTGTATGTGAGAGTGAGTGTGAGGATGCGTGTGTGAGTGCGAGTTTGAGAGAATGAGTGTATGTGAGGATGCGTGTGAAGTGAGTGTGCGTTGAAAAAGTGTTTGTGAGAGTGAGGGTATGTGAGGATGCGTGTGAAGTGAGTGTGCGTTGAAAAAGTGTTTGTGAGAGTGAGGGTATGTGAGGATGCGTGTGAAGTGAGTGTGCGTTGAAAAAGTGTTTGTGAGAGTGAGGGTATGTGAGGATGCGTGTGAAGTGAGTGTGCGTTGAAAAAGTGTTTGTGAGAGTGAGGGTATGTGAGGATGCGTGTGAAGTGAGTGTGCGTTGAAAAAGTGTTTGTGAGAGTGAGGGTATGTGAGGATGCGTGTGAAGTGAGTGTGCGTTGAAAAAGTGTTTGTGAGAGTGAGGGTATGTGAGGATGCGTGTGAAGTGAGTGTGCGTTGAAAAAGTGTTTGTGAGAGTGAGGGTATGTGAGGATGCGTGTGAAGTGAGTGTGCGTTGAAAAAGTGTTTGTGAGAGTGAGGGTATGTGAGGATGCGTGTGAAGTGAGTGTGCGTTGAAAAAGTGTTTGTGAGAGTGAGGGTATGTGAGGATGCGTGTGAAGTGAGTGTGCGTTGAAAAAGTGTTTGTGAGAGTGAGGGTATGTGAGGATGCGTGTGAAGTGAGTGTGCGTTGAAAAAGTGTTTGTGAGAGTGAGGGTATGTGAGGATGCGTGTGAAGTGAGTGTGCGTTGAAAAAGTGTTTGTGAGAGTGAGGGTATGTGAGGATGCGTGTGAAGTGAGTGTGCGTTGAAAAAGTGTTTGTGAGAGTGAGGGTATGTGAGGATGCGTGTGAAGTGAGTGTGCGTTGAAAAAGTGTTTGTGAGAGTGAGGGTATGTGAGGATGCGTGTGAAGTGAGTGTGCGTTGAAAAAGTGTTTGTGAGAGTGAGGGTATGTGAGGATGCGTGTGAAGTGAGTGTGCGTTGAAAAAGTGTTTGTGAGAGTGGTAATGTATGTGAGGATGTGTGTGAAGTGAGTGTGTGTTGAAAAAGTTTGAGAGAGTGAGTGTATGTGAGGATGTGTGTGTGTGTGAGAGTGTGTGAGTGTGTGTATGTGATGCGTGTGAGAGTGAGAGTATGAGTGTGTTTTTACCTTTGCACGAACTCTAGCGTTGCTCCTTGGTCTCATGGGTATGAAATATTCAAGCAGTAGTACGAGGCAAACATCAACTTCAGACCATCGCAGAAGATGGTGATGCGGCTGTTAACTATGACTTGGTTGACAGAAAACATAAAGTATAGACAGATATAAAGGGTAAGCAATAGAAATAATTTATTAAAAAGTGACTTAATATGGAGATACAAGGTTTTAATGAGGAGGGATAATAGGCACGTGCCTATGCAGACACCCAGGCCTGACTGTACATACGATTGTTCAGATCATCAGTGTGATTATATCTGAAAGTAAAACGAGCAGTCCAATTGATGTTAGTTAAGCGAAGTTCATTATACAGGCGTAATAACCAGTGCTTGAAGAGGGAAAAAGTGCCGACGAACGTAAAGTTACTAACGTTCAAATCGCGCTGGGAGGGGTTGGGTCACTTTAAGCGCTGGTCCTAATTAATCTGTTTCTGAATTAAGAACTTTCATCCAACCTCGACTCGGAAAATAGCATTTTAGAGCTTTTAGACGACGCCTACGATTATGTATATAAAAACTGATTAAAAAATATTGCACTATGCGTCGAAGTTCGGTAAAGTTGGCAACATATTCACAGATTCGAACTTAAGTTAACGTACCTGATCAATAACTCCTGAGCTAAACGTTCTTAAAACACAAATGTGTTTAAAGTTTATCCCTCAGGGACAATATAGCAGTTAACCTACTTGGTAACGAAACCTAAAACTACTAAATTATGTAGTAAGATTCGGATAAAATCTAACAAAAAGAAAGAAAAACTACACAGTAACATCAAATGAAACCTAAATTTGACACTTTTTGAAGATTTTAAATGACTAACAGTACTGGTCAGCACCGAAGTTTGAAGAGTGAAAAATTGAAGGGGGTCTGAATACTTTCCGTACCCACTGTATGTACTAATGAGTCATTAAAGTTATCATACATGACAACCCGGGAACTGTCATGTTGTTTTAGTTGATGAGTTCTGAAAATTTTCTAGAAAATCCAACTAAAATACAATTTCCATATAGATCTATGTGTATATATATATATATATTAGTATTAATAAATAAATAAATTAATACATTTTTTAAATTGTAGTCAACACTCTCAGAAAAAAACAAAAGCTGTCACTGGGGCACTTTCAAAATATAGAGGGGTTGTTAAATTATGTCCTTAATATTTTTATTGTTTGATAATCGTATTAAAAAAAAGAAATGAGAGACTATGATCATACTATACTGACTATTCATAGCACCTCCTCCTGGTAGTACGTTGGACAACTATATAAATACAATATGGTATTCTTTAAATAAAATTGCATTTATTTATTTACATAAAAGTATCATGACATTAGCATCTGATACCATCCTGTTATGATCTCACAACAGCACTTTCCTGTACTGTGGAACAAACTGTATTTCACTTCCAGGGGTAGCCACAAGAGGCCTCCACAATGTGTGTTAAAAGAAGCCCCTTGACGCACACTTCCAGCACAAAAAGCTGACTAACAACTTAAATGACCTGTTCTAACTGAATGAGATTGCTCATCCAACAATAATGCTTCTGGACCAAAAGGTCAAAGCTACCTTGATTAGATTCTGATTTTCAAAATCACATTACATTTGCAGGCAAATAGAAAGGCCTTTTAAATCTTTAATGAAGGTGTTTGAAAGATTAGAGGCAGGACTACATGAGATTGTGACTGTGGACACGTGGTGTGTACCTGAGGGTAATTTTCTTTGTTGGATGCGCTGGCCGTCCTTCTCCCTAATCAAGCTGATCTTGCCTTTCGGCTCACGTCTATTGACTCTCTCCACCTATTCTGCTGGCTATAACAGCACGATTAGCCTTCATTTGTTTGCAGTTTGATAACGTTTTCATTGTGCACATCCCTCAAATTTTAAAAATAAGCAGAGAACGGGGAAA
>NW_015537974.1:436417-459719 GCF_001515605.1 Sinocyclocheilus anshuiensis | reverse complement strand
AAAATAAGCAGAGAGCGGGGAAAGTTTTGTGTGTGTGTGTGTGTGTGTGTGTGTGTGTGTGTGTGTTTGAGAGAGAGCGAGAGAGAGAGAGAGAAAGAACTGGAGCACATGAGATATATGAACTTTTAAAGCGTCCTCCGCTCCATCATCTTATGTGTCTGATGATTCAGGTTGTGAATAACTCTCTTCTGTTATTAATTCAGTTGCTTTCATCATAGCAATTTTTATGACAGGGCCTTCTGCATTAAAAACAAACTGAAACATCAGAAAACTCCTCAAGGCTTCATTTAAAACGAGAGGAGCCAAGTTCTGATGTTAGGCTGATATAATCAGCACATGCTGTACTGTATTCCTGCAGTTTACCTGCGGAACTGATCTTGACACTGCACAATATATGTAATATTTAATAATATCATTTATCAATGGCTCAGCGCTCTTGAGTGCACCCGATTCCGGCCTTATAAATAGTAATCTTCTGAAATTTCTTTGTACCCACAGAGCAAAAATGAGAGTACATGCTGTTTATTTACTTTTTATCGACCCTATTTTCAGAATCATTTTCCAAATGTTATTTTCTGTCAGTATTACTTTACAGAACCCAGATTGTTTATTCCATACAAACGCTCCGGTTTCTGCACCGTAATGATATCCGCACACTTTCAAGGGAAAGTTTCTGTCTCCCACTCATTCCCTCTCTCTATCCATCCTTCTGGCTCTCCCTCGCCCTTTCTCTGAAATTACACTCATTCATTCCCCTGTGTCAGAGCAGGAGAGAGAGACAGCCAGTGCGTATCTGCAGTTGACCTGGCTCTCTGAGAACATATGGATCTAATTTAAGACTCGATTGCTTGGCTCACATGTGATAGTGCCCATCAATTCATACCCTGTGATGCAATGGGAGAAAATCCCATTCCCGAGTTCTGAGGGTATTATATTTCAGTGCAGATGATGCCGGAGCAGACCAGGGCAAAATAGATTGTGGCCTCATGGATGTTAAAAATTTTAGCTGCTGCTTTTTCATGAAATATCGCCTTGGAGTTTGGTTAAACATTTTGTTTAAACCGTGTAACCCACAGTAAGTAAAGTTGTATTTCTTGACTTGATCCAGGCCTTTTGCTTAAATTCACAACCCCAAACCCAATATATTTTTCTTAACAGAAGCTTTAAGATGATATACAGGTAACATTATAAAATAAATTCCACTTAGATCAATATTTCATGTCCGTGAGTGAGTGAGTAGATGCTCTGCGTCTGGGTTTGTTTTGCAATAATCACCTATCATGTATGGTGATTGTATAGATGCATGTATCATAACATCTTTTATTAATATATGTATACTACACACATTATTTTAGGCAATGCTCAGTTTTATAGAAAGTCTACAAAACTGTAGATATAAAACTCTCTATCCAGCAAGACTCTTTGGCCAACACTATTAAAAATAGAAGTTCCAGAGTGTTTTTTTTCTCTGCGATACAATAGAAAAAAACATTTAGTGTTCCCCTAATAAAGCTTTCAGTGAACAGATTTTAAAAGAACCATTTTTTTTTAGTGTGAAGAACATTTTATTAATAATCTGAAGAAACGTTTTCTATCTGACGTTTCCATAGATATTAAAGGTGCCAATAATGAAACTTTATTTTTAAGAGTGAAGAAAAGACCGGGGTAATGGCTTGACTGGATCTTTTTGAGGCAGTTTTGCATTTTAATAAACCTGATCCATATGTCCTGGGTATTATTTGGTTGGTAATGCTTTTTTTTTTTAAATGAGGAATCACTACTGTTAATAGAGCCTTAATTAACCAGAAATCTCTCTCTCCTTTAAACTAAGTAAACAACATTTTATCAAAAGGACTCTTAAATTGTTTTCAGTAGTTGGAGAGGACAAACGTCCTTCAGGGAGAGAGGAGAATTATTTTGTCATGAGGACATTCAGAGAATTACTCTGCCTCTCCAAATTAAACGTCTGGTTGAGCCACTCAGAATCAATTTAAAGTGTCACTCTGGTAGAGGACAAGCTACCTTTGCATGTTAATAACTGTCAATTAATGAATTCAGCTCTCAGATGGTTAAACTCATCACAGTTCTGCGCCGTTGTCTAATATGAATGCTAATGATGTCAAGATCTTCTGAGGGCAAACTTCAAACATGTTGAAATTACTCATAATGGTTCAGAAATATGTGTCTAAGGAGTGGACATCCAGTTTGGAGACTAAGAGGTGATAATTGCATGCTGCTGTGATGTCCACATGTTCTGATTCTGACCCAGGATCACAGAGAAAAGTTAGCCTCTGTTTGGGTCAACAACGAGGCATTTGGAGAGACTGAGACTGAGAGAGAGAGATTAGGCTTGCATTTCTGGACAAATTACAGATTCAGAGACAGAAAGAGACCTGCGTCAAAAACCTGCATCTTATTAAATTCAGTCAGTCGTTATTAGCTCTTTTAGGCCACTGAAAATTGTACATTCATTTATCTTGTACATATAGTTTTCCTTGTGAACTTGGTTTTCCATCATGTACTCTACATTGTTGTTGCAAATTCTGTTGATTTTTCATCATCAGAATTGCTTCGAATGTCATGTACGCCAAAAAAATAATAATAAAGAAAATGTATTTTTAATAAAAATAAATAAATACAAATATATCAAATACAAATATAAATATTTCAGGCAAAAATTGCAAACAAATGCTAAAAATAAAAATGTATCATTCTTTTGTGGTTGTGAAAATGTTGTTCATTTGGAAAAATGCCTTATTGTTGAGTTCTTGATCATATATGAAATCAGCAGTAAAATCTGACAACAATCATAATTATTGATGTAGCGCAAATCTGGTTTAGCTAATGTACATTTGCCTTGTACAGTAAACAAAATTGCGACTCACTTTCCTATAAGACATGACTTCATTCTTACTGTCACCATATTGAACATATTTTATGTTCCTTCCCCTTATAATGCCTGTTATTTTATTAAAATATGCCGGACCACGGTGCTGTCTTGCATTCCAGCAAACAGGGAATGTTTTCAACTTCCCCCAGTGTGACTAGATGAGCCTTGGTCCAGTTCGTTTGCTGGAAGTGGCCTAATACATCCTCGTTATGTTGCTGGAAGGACTGTTGAGTGATGCTGAGCTCACCAGTGATCCCACATACACATTCGGCTGCTTGTTAGTCAGAGGAAGGCAGAACAATCGAGAAGTGTAAGAGCAAGAAAAGGCGAAACAGACACAAAGAAAGATTAAAGTTTGTGCAGGTCAGACTGATGCTTGCGGCCCTCCGTGTCCTGAGTTGGCTGCTTGTTAGTACCCTAGGACCTCTGTCTTCCTTCGCCTCCCCTCCATCTCTGCTGCCCCGTGTGCTCCTGGATGGCCAGGGGTCACTCCCAGCCAATTTAGAGTGATGCACATCTACTGTCAGCCGCCAGCTTCCACAAAGAAAATAATTACAGAGTGAGCATCTGCTGTCCCTGAGAGACGAACGATAGAGTGTGACACGAGCAGGATGGAGAAATTCCACACTCTGTTTCTCTTTCCCCCCCTAAATGGTGGAGCAGGCCCAGAGGAGGCTATAGAGAGAGAGAAACACCTGGTGAAATTCTCCCTAAGTGATCTGTGCATATGCTTAATAACTTCGCTCTGTAGTTAATTGGAATAATTGCCCGGAATGCTCTCAGAGAAAAAGAGCGCGGGATGCCCTGAGGAGAAAGGAGGGGGGAGAGACTGCAGCACATGCAAATACTTTACATGTTTCTGTCAACTCAAGCTCAAAACACATATAGGCTGTCTGAAACCTAAGGCCCAGTAAGTTGATGGCTAGAAAAGGCAGTGTTTGTAAGGAAAATAGGTTCAGAGAGGCTCCCAAGGAACTATAATGTCAAGTCTATTGATCTAAAACAATTTTAAGTGAGCTGTAGAGATAACCAAGCAAATATTCAGTTCTACACTGAAAAAAAAAGCAAACAAAAGAATATAACATCTAAAATCAAAAATATTATTTAACATCACCAAATTAACCTGAATTCAATAATTTATACCAGTAAAACTTTTTAATGGCTTTAAGATAACAATTGCAGGTTACCACTTTTTACATCATAGCTTATTCCCCAGCAGAAAAGGTAGGCCTATTAAAAAACAATTATTTTAAAAATATTTTTTTACTCCTTTCAAGAACAGTGTAATCTGTAATAGCATTTAAATACTGTTAATGATCAATATTTCTTATCTTGTCTTTTTTGTAGCACTTAAGGCACCTATATGACAAAATCTTAACTTTATAGAAAATTTTACTTAATCATTAAATTATAATCAACTTAAATTATAAAACTGACTCAAGATCAGATACAACAATATATTTCATATTAGAAACACCCCATAGCGTCCTTATGACATTTCGAAACGGCTAGGCTAAAGTGCGAAGCTGAGTTTGCTGAAATCACGTGACTTGGTTGGTTTGCGTTTCGAACATTGATTCAAAACAAATGATTCGTGAATGTTTCGAAGCTTCATGAGGCTGTTTCAGAAGGCGTCCGTGCGTTTAGAAATGAGAAACGCAGTGCAGCGGAATGGAATAGAAAGCGTCACGACGCGCTTTAAAAGTCAAACTTTTTTTTAACATGACACCACGTCTTAAAATCGCGACGCTGAAAATGCAGCGAGAGGGGCGCAACCTAAAGCAAACAAACAAACCCCCCCTAAAAACAGCGCAGTGGACCGCAAAACCTGCACCTTTTCAACCATAGGAATCGACACTGCCATAGGTTATTCAGCCTTTTCTGTTAATGGTGCATTTCTAATGATTATATGGCTTTATGCATCATTTCTTACTGTGTTTGTTAGACCGTATACTTGTTTATGTTATCTGAACCTGTGTCACCTTCATTGTTTTATCTGTGCCTAATAACTGTGTTTGCTGTCCAGATCAACCCTGGTTGAGTGTCTTTACACTAAAAAACAGTGCCATGCTCATGCATGCTTGCTGTGACCTATCAATGATGAACCGCTGATGGGGCAGAAAGGTGAGCCGACTGTCCTTACACAGATGGGTTGCTACCAATGTTTCCTCTAAACTGCGCTTACACGTGCGTGCACACGCAAAAATGAGTTGGGAAAGCCATTTGATTGTATTCTAGTAAAAACGAAAGAATCGCAATGATCGGGTAACCCGCTATAAAGTCGATGTCGCTATAGAGTTAGAACCGGTGAATGCGGTTTACAGGTTTCTTAGAAAGAGAATGATGTAAGCAATGATTGCTGTAGAAACCGAATACTTAAGTGGTTGCGGAAGAAATAACTCAAATCTAGAGCAAACGCAATGACATGTGAAATAAAACTTCCTCGTGTTTTAAAGAAAAGTGGCTTGATTAAGTGCTGGAAATAGCGGATGATGAGCACAGAACGGTAACAAAACTCAGAGACATTTAAAGTGACGTGACATGATGTGGCCAAGAGTATGGTTACCCATACTCGTAATTAGTGCTCTGCATTTAACCCATCCTAAGTGCACACACACAGTAGTGAGCACACACCCGGAGCAGTGGGCAGCCATATTGCTGCGGCGCCCGGGGAGCAGTTGGGGGTTCGGTGCTCAAGGGCACCTCAGTCGTGGTATTGAAGGTGGGAGAGAGTGCTGTACATTCCCTCCCCCCACCTACAATCCCTGCCGGTTCGAGACTCGAACCCGCAACCTGTGGGTTACGAGTCCGACTTTCTAACCATTAAGCCACGACTTCCCCCTTTACAGTCACACACAGGTGTATTGTGCAAACTGTACTTCATAGGGATGTTTAGATAGCTATAGAAGAATTCACGTTCACGTTTTTTTTTTCTTTGAAAATATTTAACTTGCAGATCTCAGTTTAGATGCTTCAGTTTGTTTTCTGTTCTCTTCTATCAGTTTAAATGCTTCAGTTTGTTTTGATATTATATTATATTATGTTAGGTCTATATTATAAACCTAATAAATAATTGACCTTGTTTATTAATGGAGTCACTTATGCTCATCAAGGCTGTATTTATTTGATCAAAATAATATTGTGAACTATTAGGCTATTGCAATTTCTAATATTGGTTTCCTATTTTAATATACTTTAAAATATAATGTATTCCTGGTGAAGCAAAGCAGAATTTTCAGCATCATTACTCCTGACTTCAGTGTCACATGATCCTTCAGAAATCATTCTAATATTCTGATTTATTATCAGTGTTGAAACTGTTGTGCTGCTTAATATTTTTTTGTTGTGCTGTTTTGATTCTTTGATTAGGCTAATAAAAAAGTAAAAAAGAACAGCATTTATTAAAAATAGAAATCTTTTCTAGTAATGTAAGTCTTTACTATCACTTTTTATCCATTTAACACATCCTTGCTGAATAAAAGTATTAATTAAAACAAAACAAAACAAGAAAGAAAAAATGTACTGACCCCAAACTTTTATATAATAAACTTTTAATGGTGTATATTGTAACACAAAATTTCTATTTTGAATAAACACTGTTCTTTTTAACTTTTTATTTATCAAAGAATCCTAAAAATATCACAGGTCCCAAAAAATATTAAGCAGCACAACTGTTTCCAACATTGATTATAAATGAGCATATTAGAATGATTTCTGAAGGATCATGTGACACTGAAAATTCAGCTTTTCTTTACATGAATAAATTAAATTTTAAAGTAAATTAAAATAGAAAACTTTTATTTTAAATTGCAATAATATTTCACAATATTTTTTTGTGAAATAATATTCAGTATTTTATATCAAATAGATACAGCCTTGATGTGCCTAAGAAACTTCTTTTAAAAATGTACTGATCCCAAACTTTTGAATGGCAGTGTATTATACTGTAAAAATATTTTCTACTATATTCATATTTTCAGGTAACCTAAAATGTACATCATTTAGTTACATCAATGGTCAAATCAAATATAAATAGCACATTAAAGTTAAAAGTTACACACTTTTTTGTGTGCGCGCTGTACAGGTCTGGTATAAAGAATGTTTTTGCTCAAGTGGCCGAAATGTCCGCCCAATAGAGAAAAGTATTGCTCAGCAAGAAAAAAAATTAGAGGGAACATTGGTTGCTAACCTTTTCTGTCATCTCACGGTCTCTGACCGCACAATCCGAGGCTTGATGTCTGTACCGGCGTTAGCTTTACTCTTGGAAAGGCCCCTTTTTCTTATTATATGTATAATTTAAAATGAAATACTAGCTAGCCTAGTGTAAAAAATATCATTAAATGTTTCAAAGGTTTAGGTGCTTTTCATCAGAGGATGAGACTGGAGAAGACTTGACACTGTTTCTGTTAAGTGAATATTGTGAGCAACTGATGTTCACTAGTAGTTCATTCCTGGGGAGCGATGTTTCAGTGCACTGGAATGATTTTGATAATTGGAAGGCCCTAGAAATGGCTCACTTGTCAGTGTACTTACTACTTATCTAGAGATGGATTGAGACACAACCTAAGATTCTGTTAATAAAAAATAAAACAACTTGCCCCTTTTAGACTTGCACAAAAAAAACTAACACTTGTTTCTCTAATCTTTTTGAATTCTATCTATTTGTTTTCTTTTTATTTATTGTACAATTATAATTCTGTCTTCTGATTAACAAAAGCAAAAAAGGCCTCTAACACTAGCTTGCTCTATTCTTTTTCTATTCGGTCTATATCGGTTTTCTTTTTATTTATGATATGATTTAAAAAAAACCTTGCTACATGTACTGCATTAAGCTAACTGAGACTTGTTATAGCACTTGCATATCATTGCTCTCTTGTTGATTTTGATTGCTTCCATTGTCCTCATTTGTAAGTCGCTTTGGATAAAAGCATCTGCTAAATGTCTAAATGTAAATGTAATAATGATAGGAATAGCTGAAGATCTGCCGGTAGATGAAGCAGCAGATGATATTCTATACTATAGCCATACTGCATAATGTGCATAATACTATGTTTTTTATGTTGGAACAATTGTTGATGAAGTTGATTTTGTTAGAATACACAACATCAAGTGATGTACTTTCATGAAAAATAAGATATCAAAGTGTTGCTGTTGAGAAATAAGAGACAGACAGTTAAAAATAGCAGAACGGGTCCAGATGTTGTGCTTGTGGACAGCTTATTAACAGACCTAAGTGTGTGATGCTGCGCCTCAGGTGCTAAAACATCCCAGAGCTCTGCAATAATGTCCACAACAGAGACTAATTATAAAAACACACATTTCCACACTTCTCATCACACAGCGAGATGAAGCCAAAACTGAAGTTTGAATTTGATTAAGGCTTGAATTACCACACTTAACTGTTGTTAATCTTTGGGCTGCCTTTTGCCTTAGACATATCAAACATGCCTCGTTTCATTGGTTTAAAGTGCACATTTTTTATTTGTATTTAAGCCTAAAGGTTTTTAGTCAGTTACATTGTACATTATAAGGAGCTTTGACATTTTTGTAATAACTCGTTTTATTTTTCTTCATTGTAAAATTACTCCGATGAGGGTGGTCAGAATTTTTGATGAAAGCGAATAATTTGCAGAAAATGTAACTAGACTTGGCCTATGTATTTTTGGCCTATTTTTATCGCATACAGTAATTTTTGAAAAATGTTTGAAATGTAAAATCTATCTATCTATCTATCTATCTATCTATCTATCTATCTATCTATCAAATGCCAGTATATTATTATAATAATAATGTATTTATACAATTTTATATTTTATGAAAATATTTATGCAATTTAAAAAAAATTATTTATTTTTTAAATTACATTTAAAATTGCATGTGCTCTCTCAGCTTGGATGGGCATGATGCTTATGTATACAAATATAGGAAAAGGGACTGGAGTGATCGATTGCTGCCACAGCATTAATGACCCATCAGTAAGTGTACAGAGGCTAATGCATGCCATGTATTTTATGCACTGTTCATTTATTCAGCCGCTCAGTACCTACATTACCCTTACAAGCACTTTGTATGTTGTATTATTGTACGATTGATTAGTGATCTGTGCTGCTTTACTATACATTATTCAGTTGCAGCTTATCCTTGTAGAAACCAGCATATATGTAACACGACTTCATACATATGTATGGGTGCTGACATACTGCGAGGCCGCATGTAACAGAGGCCATGTGCCTTGTGCTTCTTCACACGGTCTTACACACCTCTAGAGGAAGAGCTCTAGCCCGTTTGTCAGGTGAATATGTTTATTTCAGGGCTATTTTAATTATAGCTCATTGGAGTGTGTCACTTCATTTGTGGAGTGTGTGCGTGCGAGTATTTGCATTTGAGCTTGCTGGGTGTAACTCCCAGGTCTTTATGTGAGAGAAGTACTCATTCATCACTGTCTCGGGGGACAAAGGAAACCTGTAGCACATGCTAAGTGGCGCAGCCCTCCGCATGGCTGTAAGAATACATTAGGATACACACAAACAGCCTAGCACATGGCTGCCAGAATACATTAGGCCCTACACACACACACACATTTCCCTGTGATAATGAGTGCTGAATTCTTGATGCTTTCCTTTCTCATTCTCTCATATCAGTGCTCCGCAAAATCAGTATTGAGTGGACTGATAAGACACTTGTATGGACAATAGACACCTCATTTGTTTGGTGGCGTGCTTGTTTATTATTCAGTTGCATTGTAGGACTGCTTGCTTTTGCTCCCTGGCATGTGCTGTCACTTTCTCAGTGTCTCTCATACGCATACACACTTCTCTGACAATGTCTTTTGTCTTCTTTCTAGTGTAGTGAGCATAATAAGCAGGTATTCATTCCAAAGCAATGCATTTGAGCGTTCAACAGTAAAGCAAAAATGATGGAAAACCCTGTATCTGGAAGCCATCAACCTTAAAACAATTTAGTTGTTTTTATTTCATAAACAGTATCTCAATATAACATCACATTTTTCATACAATACATTCCGACTGCTTTTTTGTACTTATTTCTTTTAATTTTTCATTTAATAAATTACTGCTAATGTCACCTATGAAGATAAAGATAAAAATGACGTTATCAGTTACAAATGAATATAAATTATATAATTTCATAAATTAATGTTAAAGCAGTCAGTTAATTCTAGAGATGAGTGGATATTACAATTCTAAATGAACTAAGCTAAAAATAAACTAAAATAAAACATTTTAACTAAAATATTAAGAATATTTTTTTCATTTATTAAAATAAGCTGAAATCAAATAAACTGAAATACTGAAATAAAAATAAATTAAAGCTACATAGAAATATAAAAAATAATAATAAAAATAACAAAGTTACTAAAACATACTAAAATATAAAAATGTCAACTAAGTAATACAATAAAATAAATAATACTAAAGTAATGCTTCTTATACATGGTAAATAGCAGATATTACTGATAACCTATATTAAAATGCTATAATATTTTGTATAAATAAAATTAAATTAGAAATAATTAGAAATAAACTAAATGACATTTAACACTGTTTTTTTTAATGAGCATCAGATGACAGAAAAGTTCATCTAAATGTAAAAAAACAACAGACAGTACTATTAAATATACAATATACGAAGATACTGATACATATTATTGTGATACTCTAGTATTGGCCAATTATATTATCAATTTATTATGTCAATAATATTATTTTATTTATTTTGACCTTTTTTTTTTATTACTCACTCATGTCACAGACCACTTGGAAACCTTCACAGACCACCAGTGGAGCACAGTTTGAGAACCATTGTCATTACATATGTCATTGGTTCTCTAGTGGTGGATATATTCACCATTCAGTGCCTGTACAATTTTGTGTGTGTGTGTGTGTGTGTGTGTGTGTGTGTGTGTGTGTGTGTGTGTATGTTATAGGGTGCACTCCCATCAGGCCTAGCTTATTAGACAATGTCAGACCTCTAGGGCTGCCAGTTTATTTCGTACCGATAGTGACTAAATTAAATCTAGATCCTCAACCAAATATTTCCCTTATGGTAACAATAATTGTCCCCGTTAGCACCCGCAAAGCCATAATACATGCTCAGCCAAGGCGACCTAGGGCTGCTGAATGTTTTGTTCTTGCTTTTGTTTGTGTTGGCCGTAACGGCATGTTAGAAGTGAGGTGATGTGTTCGTAAAGCCTATTGCTAGCTGTTTTTGTGTGAAGGTCCAGACTGCTTTTCAACTCTGCTAGGCTCCTTTGTCACTGAGCATATATAAACCCCCCTCTCTACACTCCCATCTTCCTTTGCTCCTCTCTCCCTTTGTTGCTCTAGCACAACATTAATATGGTGAATAGGCACTTCAGGGTTATTTGGGAGCTTTTCAGGGAAGTGTAAGTAGAAGGGAGAAGGAATAATGAGGTGTGGTGACATAAAACCAACTAAATGAAGAGATAAGACAAGATTATTATTGTGGAAATGGCAAAGTCAGCAATCCTCCTTCAGGGTTCTGCATAAATCTAAAATTACAGAATTATAAAATTATAAGAAGCAGCATTGGTGTCTCATGCACCAACCAGCTTGTGAATCTTTACTTTTTATCACTACATTTTATTTATTTATTTTTTTCCCCTGAAAGTTTTTTTTATTTTTTTTTTATTCAGTTGCATGCACATGCTGTGAATGCTTTGAATTTCAAAGAGTTGCAAGTGCTGAATTATTTGTGGGAAAAAAACTCAGATGCTATGGATTTATTCATCCCAAAATAATCATGCATATTCATGAGTGTCGTCTGCATAATATTTGGGGGGAGGGGCAGACACAATAGTGGGTACAAAGCAAATCTGGTGTCTGATATCATTTATGACATCTCTTTTGAAAATCCTGGTCAGTTTTAGACTTTCTTTTCTCCCCAGTATAATAATAAATAACATTTAATTTCTAAGGTTTAATTTTGAAAGTTTAATTAGGCCAATTACAAGTTTATATATATATATATATATATATATATATATATAATATATACACACACACACACACACACACACACACAATAAAAGCTTTATAAAACCTGTGACCCATGTAAATGGGAGATAAGCAGGGTGAAAATCAGCCTGCAGCAGCAGGTAGCCTGTATCGAGGACAGCAGACATCACCCCTCCTTCGTAACACAAACAAACCCAATAAACACACACACACACACACACACACAACCAACCGCTCTGATTCTGAGCTCTGAGGAGGCAAAGATTTTAAAAGGTTATTCTACTGCAAAATAGCCTGTATTTCTAAATGCTTTTAGAGAACAAGAGTGGGTTTACACATAGTTATGCTGTGGAAGCAGAAGTGTTTGTCTATAATAAAAGCTCCTCAGGGAATTGCTTTTGTTTGTAAATGCGGTGAAGTGGTTGGCATAGGATTCCACAGAGTTCTTTTAGACATCTTTGCTGCAATTGATTTCATTTTAATGGGTTGCGTTCTTCTTTGAGAACATTTTTATGTTCCTTTTTTATTTCTTTCCCTTTCTTTTTCTTTTTAACTCCCACTTTCTTATATACATTTTTATATGCTAATTTCTTTTCTTCTTTTTCTTTTGTTTCTGTTTACTGTACTTTTCTTTATGCTGTTTGTTTCTTTTCCAATTTCCTTTCCTTTTCTGTTCTTTCCTTTCTTTTCTTTTTCCTTTTATTTCCTTCCTACATCTTGCCTGTCCTCAATTTGCTTTTTCATTTTACTTCCTTTACTTCCCTTTCCTTTTTTGTTTCCTTTCCTTTTTCCTTATTTTCCCTTTTCTTTTTCTCTTTTCCTGTTTCCTTTCTTTTCCATGCCTATTTCCTTCCCTTCCCTTTCCATTTTCATTTCCTGTTTTTCTTTCCTGTATCCTTCCTTTGGTTTTTTCATTTTACTTTTCCTCACTTCCCTTCCCTTTTTTTTCCTTTTCCTTTCGTTTCCTTTCCTTTCCTTTCGCAACTGGTTTGTGACTTAGTATGATGCTTCAAATTACATCTGTTAAAGGAAAAATGGTCCCAGTAGATAATATTAGATGAGATCTGCTAAGGGCAATCCATTTTTTTGTTTTGATTTTGGCATTCTATCCTTGTTTATTAAATCAGAGAAAATGCCCTCCCTTGGGAAGTTTTGGGCTTTTGACCAACAGCTGAAATCAATCCCACAACTGAAACGGTATGATGATATTGGACTCCCCACGAGGAGCAGGTTGGTCCAGGGAGACGAGGGTGAGATTTAGCTTTACTTTCATCTTTTTCCTTCTTTCTTCCCCCATTACACATCTCCTTTATCCTGGCAGGTTGTCAAGCAATCGTAAGGCAGGTGGGACAAAAGGGATGGAAAATAGAAAGAGAGGCAATGGGGAGAGAGGAGACAGGCAGATAAAGAGCAATCTCCTTGGCTGATTGTGAGGGTGTAGGTACACTCCAGATGGTGACCCAGAACATGATGGACTACACTGTGGAAATAACTCAGAAATCTCATGGTCCAATAAAAAACCTATTTCTCTGAGCCACAGCCATCTCCATCACAACAAGGACACCTTTAGAGAATAAGATTCTGATTAGCACCAGTAATGTTTTTTTAGTTTGCTGGAAATCTCCATTAGGAACAACCAGTTCATGAGAGATCTACCAGGAACACGAGTGTAAAAAGGTTCTGACTTTCATGAAAGATTAGTGTAAGTCAAGTGTAATATGTGTTTTTATGTGCTGTCCTACAGAAATATATTGTAAGAATTCTATAGATAGCACTTGGAATAATTTGCTGCCTAAGGTGTAGTTGCATTAAACTTTAAGCACTATAGTACAACTTACTGTACAACTTTATTCTTTCATAGTTAATTGTTTGTCTACACTTTATTTCATAATTTACTCACTCTATAATGTAAAATACGATATTTTGCCCATTGTATGGACAAAACAAACAAACAATGGAATTCAAAGGGAATGGAAAATGGGTTACCAGTATTCTTCAAAAAATATTGTTTTGTTTTCTGGAGGTGTAAGAAATGCATACAGGATTGGAATGGCAGAATTTTAATTTTTTGAGTGGAATGTCCCTTTAATCTTTAATTAAAATATTAGTATTTTTAGTACAGTTTAGAGTAGCAGAAAGGGATGAAGGCCAAAAAGAGACAAGAACATTTTAAGATTGTCTCAGCAGCCCACACGAACAGATTTCTCTCTGCTTTGGGATATAGGCTAAAGATGGATTTTTGTCTTGCTATGTATTAAAAAGGTGTTAGTCAAAAGATGAGAATTTGATGTAACATGTAATATTCATAATTAACAGCATTGTCCTTTCCTTAGCATCACAAACACAATCAAATCTGCTTTTCAGCTTTGCTGACTAAAATGCCCCCATCCCCAGCCCCCGTGGGATATCCAAGTTTAAATAATCTAGTCTTAATCCATATCGCCTCACTAAGCTTTACATAATCAAGTGAAATCTGCATGCTGCAACCCCCTTCACCCCTGCTGTGCTACAGGTCACATGTATGTTGCATTAATATGTGCAGTGCCGCCCTGTTCCTTAGGAGATCCGCCAGTATATCCGTGTGACTGGAGTCCTCATAATTAACAGATTAAGCCACCTGTATTGTAGTCAATGCACATGGCAAGAAGATGACTTCTGATTGTGTGATTTTGATTTTGTCTGAATCTAATAGGCTGATTTGTTGCTCAAGAAACATTTTTTTTAATATTGTTGAAAACAATTGTGCTGCTTAATATTTTATGGAAACTGTGATAGGTTTTTATTTTCAGGATCAATTTAACACACCCTGGCTGAATAAAAGTATAATTTTCTTCTTTTAAAAAAGTGTTACTATAGCCCCAAAGTTCTTAAAGGTAGTTGTAGTGTAGTAATATATTTAAAAATAGATTTTAGAAAGTTTCACAGCCAGTGAAATTAGTTTTTCAAACTAACATAAAAACCTTTTATGCTCATAAATTTTATGCTCATAAATATCAACACAAGTTGTTAAGATGAACAAAATCTGACCGCCACCGCTGAGACCTTTACAGTTTAGTAAGAGCAACAACTACACCCACAGCAAGCAACCACCTGCTATTTCATATCTCCCACCTGTTTGTAAAAATACTAACAGAGATTAATTCTGAAGTACAGTAGAGTGTTTGCATTTGAGAGAAAGCTAGGTCGGTATTGTAGTTGCTGAATGCAAAGTGGTTCATCACCAGTGTGTCTTTGTGCAGCATACAATATAGTGACTGAGAAGAAAGACTACAAGAACTCATTGAAGTGAAACAAAATAAACAGTGTCTTCTGGAGGGCTGTTTATTCATTGAAGCCACTGAGGACCCTGTATATAGTCAAGGCAAGTTCGCAATAACATTCACAACCCTCTTTCTCAGGCCTAATAATAAGAGGACACAAAGAGAAAGTGAAATAAAAGTAAGAGTGAGAGCACCTCTTCACTCTGCTATATCCTTCTTATTATTGTAGACTCATCTTGAATTATTTAACACTACAGAACTTATGATTACTCCGATGTACTCAGAGGCTGAACAGTTGACTCAGCCTTGACTTGTTGTGGTTACTTGCAGCAATTTACTTGTTATTTTTGCATTATTGATTTTTAAGCTATTGCAAGAATATAAACAAGCATGTGTATTAAGATAACTCTGACAACTCGAAGTATTTTTAACCATCAGTTTATGCTGATATGTCTTTATTGTTTTCATGTTTGAGGCACCAGAGACACCAATGATGTATGTCTAATAATAATAAAATAGTGATAATAATGAAATTATCAAAATTATATATTATTATCCATTTATAATTTCTCTGACTTGATTAAAACCCAGTTTGCGAATATATAATATCAACCAGTAATATTGTGACCGCAAAACCTGTTGTTGAAAAACACCATGTGTATTAATGTGTACATTAGAGAATTATGTTTGGCTTGAAAAGTGTTATA
The DNA here is from genome assembly GCF_001515605.1 of Sinocyclocheilus anshuiensis. Classification (NCBI taxonomy): domain Eukaryota; kingdom Metazoa; phylum Chordata; class Actinopteri; order Cypriniformes; family Cyprinidae; genus Sinocyclocheilus; species Sinocyclocheilus anshuiensis. Next base: position 443,866 of record NW_015537974.1, on the reverse strand, counting down.
GTTGAAGTCATATAATCAGTTATAATAAGATTTGAAAAAGTCATGAAGTATTAACCCTAAAGCTTCCATGTTAAATTTTTTTGAGCTGTGAAAATGAACACCCAAAAATATGGTTTTCAGTTCATACAGTATGTCCCTTGTATACTCACCATTTTGTTAAAGGGTTAGTTCACCCAAAAATGAAAATTCTGTCATTAATTACTCACCCTCATGTCGTTCCAAACCCGTAAGACCTCCGTTCATCTTCGGAACACAAATTAAGATATTTTTGATGAATTCTGTGAGCTCTCTGACCCTCCCATAGACAGCAATGTAATTACCACAATCAAAGTCCAGAAAGGTAGCAAGGAGATCGGTAAAATGTGACATCAGGGGTTCAACCGCAATTTTACGAAGCTACGAGAATACTTTTTGTACAAAGAAAACAAAAATAACGACTTTGTTCAACAATTCGTCTCCTCCGCGTCACCCTAGCGCCATTTTGGAGAGTATCCACTGAACGCAAACAGCGTATGCTTTTCTGTGTCAGCTGCGCCACGCGGATACATTTTCTACGTTGTTTACGCTTTGATTTGAACGAAAACAACGTATCCGCATGACGCAGCTGACACACAATAGCATACGCTGTTTGCATTCAGTGGATACTCTCCAAAATGGCACCACGATGACGCGGAGAAGACAAATTGCTGAATAAAGTCGTTACTTTTGTTTTCTTTGCATACAAAAAGTATTCTCGTAGCTTCGTAAAATTGCGGTTGAACCCCTGATGTCACATGGATTATTTTACCGATCTCCTTGCTACCTTTCTGGACCTTGATCGTGGCAATTACATTGCTGTCTATGGGAGGGTCAGAGAGCTGTCAGAATGCATCAAAAATATCTTAATTTGTGTTCCGAAGATGAACGGAGGTCTTACGGGTTTAGAACGACATGAGGGTGAGTAATTAATGATAGAATTTTCATTTTTGGGTGAACTAACCCTTTAATAGATATCCAAAGTAAAACTCTTTTCTCCTTCCAGCTGATTCTTATCACCAGAGCTGCTTAAAACCTGCTACTTCCACAAATCCATTTAAAAATCATTAGGATGCTCTTCGGCACATTTCTACTGACACTTATGTTAATCAGTGCTGTTAATGTAACCCTGTTTAGATGCTGAGATGGCACAGGAGGCTTACAACCACTGATGGTGACATTTCATTGACTTTTGCAGGCCTGTGTCATCCTTTCTTTTACCTAATCGCCCTGAGTTGGACAGCCAAGATCGTTTTCATCTGGAAATGGTGCATGCTGCTATTGATGATAGTTTACACACAAACAAACACAAACGCTATGAGACACTCTATATTAGCGATGTGACCTTTTGTAGAAATAGAGGGTAAGAGAGTTGTTTGTATGCTGGGATGTTCTCATTTTATCTGTGCTTGTGTTATCATTGAAGAAGCAGACAGGGTAAAAGTCTTAGGCTGCAGTGTACAGTCCGAACATGGTTGCTTACAGTAGATGCCTTGATTTTAAATGTACATTACCATTTTTTTAAAGTAAACTAATACTTTTTTTTTTACCAAAGATGCATTAAATCAATTAAAAAATATATATATATTAATTTAAAACAGTCTATTAAAAATAAATGCTTTGTTTTTTTTTCTGTTAATCAAAGAATCTTGATAAAAATGTATGACGCTTTTCCTAAAAAATTTTAAGCAGAACAACTGATTTCATCATAAGAAATGTTTCTTGAGCACCTATTCTGCATATTAGAATGATTTCTGAAGGATCATGAGACACTGAAGACTGAAGTAATGGCTGTTAAAAATTCACAGAAATAAATTACATAAAATATATTAAAATAGAAACCAGTTATTTGAAATTATGATAATATTTCACAACATTGTTTTTTGATTTAAAACAAAAAATCAGCCTTGGGAGGCATAAGAGACCAACACAAAACTTTTAAACAATAGTGTATCCTTTACTGTAAAATGAAAAGATTGTATACCACAAATATTGGTGAGTGTTTTCTTTTGAGATAAATGCAAAAAACAAATGCGCCCAGTGCAGTCTGATTCATGAACAAATTACTCTTATGAACTGGTTCTTTTTAGTGAATCAAATCTTATACAGTTCTTTTAGTAGTTCACAAAGAGAAGTTACTTGTTTTAAAAGCACAGGAAACCAGATCAAACCGGTACATATTCATAGGACGGTGAATGAGTCAGATACACTGTATAATTAAATCTTTTATATGCAAGCAAAATTAAATTTATAACAAATAGATGCAAATGAATCTGAATCAAATCAAAGTGGAAATTGGAATAGAATAAAGATCTTTTTTTTATATATATACCCAGCCCTATTTATAAATCCCTTTTCTTTCATCTTTTTTTTAAATCAACTTATGACTCCATTTCTTCCCAGAAGTAAGCATTTTAGTCACTAATTATTATCATTTATTTATATCTCATTGAATTTGTTTTAGATCATTGTTTAGATCGTTGTTCATCGTGGTGCTTTGGAAGCCTGTCTGACTGGGCAAAATCCTTAGATTTAGGACAGCAGTTCATTATAGATATCAGAATGTGGGAGCTGCACTTCTGAGGGTGAACAGAGTCAAACTAGCTGAGAGCCAATGTGCTTTATCTCACCCACTCGTTGCTGCCACAACATTTATGCCAAAAACAGTATGACATCTGCCATTCTTATTGAATGTGTTCACTGGCCTGAAGTTGATCTAATATAAATCACTAAAATGTAGTAAGCTGATGATATGCTGATCAGCAGTGTTGGGGAGTAACTAGTTCCATGTAACGGAATTACGTAATTTAATTACAAAATAAAAGTAATATTTCAAAAACAGTATAATAACTAATAAAATATTTCTTATGATTTTAAATATGTATTTAACCTCAGAATGATCTCAAAGTAAGTCCGACTTTGTGGTGGCTGTGCTTCAAATTTGACATTGATCTTCCACAAGTTGGTATGATTCTTTAGGGTCTTCATGGCGTCCTCAGTGGCTCTGATATCGGGAGAAAATTAAGATTCTTATGTTCTTCTACATCACAAAACTACAAAACACCTGCATCGCTTACAAGACAATGTCGCTACAGCTGTTCAAGCGCGGAGAAAATGATGGACTTTGTGCAACTAGCTGAGGGTGAAAATATGATCATATTGGACAGTACATCAGCAGTTGTGGGCGGGGCCTGAACAATATGACATCATACTGCTCAGAAAATCAAAACGGCTTGATAATTGAGACTGTTTAGGATTTTGGGGGATTAAAAAAAGAGGGAATGGATTTTTATCATTGTAGGGTGGTTGTGTCCACACACTAAGATAAATTTTGCCTGCTTTAAATGTTTCAACATGAATGATAAACAGTTGAAAACATTAGAAATTTAGAAAAGTAATCAAAGAGTAAATAAAATGTAATCAGTTACATTACTTTAATAAAGTAATTGAAAAGTTACACTAATTACATTTTAAGTAGGGTAACTTGTAATCCGTAACCTATTACATTTCTAAAGTAACCTTCCCAACACTGCTGATCAGCAAACATTTAACTGCATTGAAAGTCATTGCTTGAGATGTTGTGCAGGTTTTGTTGTTGTATTTGAGGAAGCATCATCAAGTAATGAAATTCCATTCATGTCCATCTGTAATAATTACTTAACATCTGTCAAAGCTCTACAATTATCTTTCTTTATTGAGCAGTGCAGAGTGAATGGAACAAACAGTTCTCTCTCTCTATGTGTGTGTGTGTGTCATCCTGCACCATCTGGAATAAAGGTGTTCACAAGCATACTGGTGCGCTATGGGAGGCTGTTAGATAACCACGCCCTAACAGACAGAAGATTCATATGATCCTTCAATTCCCATTTACTCATTCGCTCTGCTGATAAGAGCCCAACTTTTACATCGCATCTCTAAATCGAGTAATGACACGCGGCGCATCTAATTATAACACACCTTTTAAAACCTTATCAAGGTTAAATGGGTTTATAAGATGTACACAGATGTTTATAATTTTGATTAATTGCCTCAACTAATTCATTTTTAATCCGTTTCGAAATCTCGTACATTCCCAAAAAGCTCTCGTGATTCACTGATGATTAAAAAGAAAATATCCAGGCTTCGAGATGCAGAGTGTTTGAAATAGGGTAGTGAAGGAAAGATGTGGCTGCGTTGAGGCTGTCTTAGCATTTAATTATCAGCCCAGTGTTTTTCTGTTCATTATCTTGACTGATTTTGCCGTCCAGATTCACGGTGTGCACGTAAACAGCGCTCTAAACTGCACCTCTGTTTGTTCATCATAGCTTTGCTTTAAACAAGCCAGTCATTCATCAAGGGAATTGTGGGAGTGATATACTCAGCATGCGATTTCAGTCTAAACATTAAATGTTTATGACAGTGGGGGCAGTGTCTCACCACAGCACAACAATCTCACAGTCTGAAAGCCGTGGCCTTTCAATAAAAGCCTCTCTTCGTGGTTTGGAATGGACTTTGAGTCACGAACACACACGTTCGTACTGTAAGCATATGTCACTGTGACAGAAAACTCTGTGATTGTAATGTTAGTGATAGAAAGTAAGTAGTCATTTAGCAGGTGCTTTAAGAGTGACGTACATTACAGGAACAATCCCGCCGGAGCAACCTGAGAAGTGCCTGGCTCAAGGGCACAGCGGCAATAGTTCATGGATCACCTCTTGCATGAATCAAACTTTATTTTTTACCAGGCCTGATCATATGCCACACCACCTTCTGATACTTATAATGGTGATCCAGGCGGACTTGTTCTCCATTATCTCTGATGATACTGGGGGAAATAATCTGTGGAATTCTAGATTATATGCATTCAAACATAATAAATACACTGTAATTGTTATGTTAAAAGGCTATTTTTTATCTAATTGGACTCTGAAAATTTGGTTGAGTCGGTATAATCTGAAGAAATATTTTTGACTAGAATAAATATTAATTTAGCATTATTTATTATTTTTAGTTAATGTTAAGTCAGAGGTTCTCAGCCTTTTTGACTTGAAGGGCCAGCTGTCCAACACAATATTCGGTAAGGCTACACAAAATAATGTTAAAATATTATTAACGGAAACTGGATAAGTTCAACAATGATAAATTCTTCTTAAAAAAAAAAGTTATTGAGAGAAAAAAAAAGATTTCAGATTACATCCTCATTAATGTTTTTAACGTGTTAATTGAGTTAGATAATTAAAATGAATATTGATTATTATAAAACTATTATTATATTATTAATAATTGCAGTATTATTTATATATTATATCAATATTAATTTAATATATGAGAACCACTGTTTTAAAAAAGCTGATTGTCTGCTTTTTACACATATGCATAACATCTTGTTAACTTTAACACTTTTTGATCATATAAAAATATTTTATTTCTTTTCTAGGCCAGACATTGCTAACGTTAGCACAAGAGCTTTCTTAGGTTTGTGTGGCATTGTTTACATTTTAATAGTAAGGACATCAGAACTTGACACAATTGTTACAGTCTGTCTTGGTTTTACTAAAGATTATCTTGTGTTAACCTTGATGTGATGATTCTCTCCCTTGAGATAAACATCACAAAGCCAGTCCAAACCAATATGGCATCAAGTCTGGCCTGCTATCTATCTCGGAGAGGGGTTATCTGTGGAAGAGAGCTCAGCTGCCTATATAGATATGTATTTTTATTTTTTATTTTTTTGGATGAACTATCCCTTGCTATTTGTCTTTAAATTTTATTGGACATCATGGGCAAAATGATGAATACATTTAATCTGTGCAGTGTTTGATATATCATCTTTTTTTAGCATGAAATAGTAAAAGCCTGTTCTTACACTGTGTTTTTTAACCATGCGGCAAATTTTCAGCCTCAAGTAATTTGTCTTTCCATACTGACAGTGAAAAATCTGCATGATGCAACACAATCACAGCCAATCAGGGCATATGAAGTTTGATATACAGCTAGGAGAAGCAGGATTTTGCACTAATAAGATTTCACAATTTGAAAGAGATTTTATTGCTTGTCATGCTTTCATGCTGCACACGGTTAGGGCAAACGTGAAGTCATTGTGTCGGAAAAGCAAGAGTTTTTATACCTACAGTAATTTAGAGGCATTTTAAATGTTTCCTCGTCTTTGTTTTGAAGTTAAAGTGAATGTAAAATACTGTCCTAATTCATGCAGTGATCACATTATATGCAATATTATTCCTGTGTCTTCTGTGTAATAAGGCAGTGAAGCAATGCCAACTCGTAGACCGTCTGCCAGTGTACTGAATGGAGTCAGATGAACTAATTATCTCTTCCAGACTTCATGCTTAAGAGCAAAGAAGGCCCTGCTCTCAGACTCCAACAGAGAGACGATAAACTTCACAATTACACACACAAACACACACAGATTCATCGGTAAGTTCATTGGCGCACAGTTCTTGGATATTAGGGAAATCTTGCTCTCTGTGTACTCATAAACGGCTTTCTTCCCTTCAAATCTTTGGGTGATTGTCTTCCATCAGTGAGGGCAGGATGGTTGGTTTTGTTGGGTGAGAAAAGGTGTTGTACTCGGGGGAATGGATTCCGAATAAACATGCTAATCAGATTAATTCATTTGACCTTGTACTCTTTGTCTGCAGGGTTAGAGTTCCCTGCCAAGTCATGTCTATTTTCAAATGCCTCCGTTCCCTCCCCTCTACTTTCCTCTCTGTCTTTTCTTTTCATCATGATCTGTTAATTATAAGGTCATTGTCTGGTGTATGTTAGTATTGTGCTCAGCCATTCAAAGTGGCCGGCCTGATTCATTCATACGAGGAAACAATGGTGCGGTGCACATATAATCAGCTTTCTGTGCTGGTGAGCTGTAATAGGTCAAATGCAGAGGGCGATGGGGACGTACCCAAAGCTTGTTCTGAAGAGTAAATAAAAGACATTTTCATGGGTCTTATTAGCATAGCGGTGTGGATAATGTCATGAAGTTTCAGTGGGGAAGCACAATATATTGATACCATATTGGTTAATGCTACTGATATTAGACATTTTAACTTAAAAATGTGGTGCCTAAATTATATATATCAAGTTTGTATAAATTATTCTAAAATGAAATTATTGATTAAATAATTTAGTTATAAATTATTCATTATTAGCCTACTTGTTCATTATTACTTAATAAATTTTATATATATATATATACTGTATAAAATTGTACTTAATTTGTCTTCCGGGAAACATGCAAGTATCTTCTGTTCCTTCCGAAGGGCAGTACTAAATGGAAAAAAATTATATTTCAGCAAAATAAGAAAAATTGGGACATCTTCATTCTGTTCAAAAGTTTTCACCCCCCGGCTCTTATTAAACTCTGCCAAAATGACGTTAAAAATGTTTATGCTTCATTTACATAGCCTTCCTTATATGGTATCAGCCCATATATGGGTT
>NW_015537974.1:425920-436336 GCF_001515605.1 Sinocyclocheilus anshuiensis | reverse complement strand
AACCATTTTTTTTCATTTCCTCCATTGTATGTGTGCAGGGTAAACATTTGAATTTGAGTATGTTAAATTTAGGCGAAAATACCAAAAAACGCGCCGAGCTTAAGTGGTTAATGCATCGTGTTTCCTTCTGGCGCATCAGTGAATGTTTGAACCTTTTTTAATAGTTGTGTGTATATATATATATATATATATATATATAAAATATATAATAAGTAGTACTATATAAGTAATAATCTAGTAATAATCTATAATTTAATAATAATAAAAATGGCTATTACATAATAGTTTATATCTGTATACATATTTTAAATATTATGAACATAATTATCTGTATTGGCCAGAAATTTTATATCAGTGTGTCCCTAATCTTTTAGGATGAAATTGGTGCTAGTAATGTTAGTGTACTAGTTTTGATTTGATGAATGCATTAACTGATATAAAGTGTGTTTGTGTATATATTTATATGAAAGTGTCTGCTAAATCCATAAAAATGCAACGTAAAGTGGGTCAAAATTACTTATTCTTGAAGTACAGCACGTCTGCCATGTTTTATAGTGTTACGTGAAAGGTTCCTCTCTTGTTACGCTGCATTTTTATCTGAACCCACAGTCCCCCATACCTCATATTTTTTACAGCATGATTTTGCTGAACCCATTCAGTAAAATCTCCCGTGTCTTATGCCTAAAAAGCCTCTCGCACCCACACATGCTCACAAACGCACTGTCATACAGTACAATGACAAGCCTCTCCATTATGAAACTATCTCCAGCCAAAGTGTCCAATTATCGGACCTACTCAGCTGAGTCTTCACTCATGGAAGGGTACACACTGAGGCCAGCACAGGACAAAATTCTCCCTTTCTCTTTTTTCTCCTTCCTTTCACAAGTTGGGTACACAGTGCGAAAAAGGAGCATAGAGAAAGAGGCAGAGAGCGAAAGAAAGCGAGAGACGGAGGAGAGAATGGGCAAAAATCAAACACCATTTGCATAATGTGGCTTTTGTCCCCATTTTCAGTCTCTTTAACTATCACATCTAATTAGAGCTCCAGACTGCCAGCCAGAGATAGGGCTGTGTATGTGTGTGTGTGTGTGTGTGTTTGGGTCTGTTTTCATGATTGGGTGAGATAAAGAGGCTTTGCTGAGTCCCAGGCTGGCTCGTTCCTCTCCCAAGAGACTGCTTATGACAAATAAGATTAATGTAGTCCCTCTGTCACCAGACCGCAGTCCTGCAAGTGATAGGTGACTTTTTCAGCTGGTAGCCGAGGTACATGCTGGTCAGTGCACGCTTGAGCTGTTGCCCATTTGGAACTTGATGGAGACCAGCCAAACGATGGGTCAGACACGGGGTCACAGACTGTTACCCATAGACTGTGCTCTAATTGCAGTAGTGAATACATCCACTAGAAATCCTGATATAGAAATCTACTCTTTGTGAAACCCTGTTCCTGTTGTGTAGCCAAGACACATGTGCCATGGGAAAAGCATTGCGGGGGCACCCTCTGGTCTGTTCGTGTTTTAATGAAATATAATTCTGAACCCATCTGCTTGTCAGAGACGTTGCCAGGTAGGCTATGCTGCTATTTGCAAAACTAGAAATCTGACAATCAACATGTTTAGGAGTGTTTATTTAGATTTGAATGTGCTTTTGAAAATACTGATTTTACTTTTTTTAAATTTAGGCATTTTTATTGCAGCCATTGCAGCATTTTTCTAATATCACTCATTTTTGTTTGCCATGGGTGTTTGTATTTGTGCTGAGGGTTGACAGCTAGATTGAACAGACGGTATTCAGCCTTTCTATTAGGTGGGGCAACAGCCAATCGGAGAACTTCAACTGCAAGGTGCTGTGCTGTTAGGCCAAGCTGACAGCTTCAGTGTTTAAGAGGTTGCCCTTTGTTACTGATATGGGGTGAGTGACATTGGTTGTAACACTTTCTGCCTTAACATCTGTAAGGCAGTGATTTTTGCAGTGACTTTTAGGAATATAAATAATAATATGAAGTTAATTTTTTCATTGGAACAGATTTGGAGAAATTTAGCATTACATTATTTGCTCACTAATGGATCCTCTGCAGTGAATGGGTGCCATCAGAATGAGAGTTCAAACAGCTGATAGAAACATCACAACCCTCCACAAGTATGTAGATAATTCACATGCTGTGTGTTTGTGAGAAATAAATCCATCATTCAGGTGTTTTTAACTTCAAACCATTGATTCCAGCTAACATCCTCTAACCGTAATATTGCTTTCTCTCTTGAAAAAGTAATCTCATCCAAATCGGGATAGAAATATGAAAGAGAAAAAGTGAAAGTGACATGTCGTGTAGCCAAGTATGGTGTCCCATACTCGGAATTTGTGCTCTGCATTTAACCCATCCAAGTGCGCACACACACTCGGAGCAGTGGGCAGCCATTTTTGTTGCGGCGCTCGGGGAGCAGTTGGGGGTTCGGTGCTTTGCTCAAGGGTCTTACCTCAGTCTTGGTATTGAAGGTGGAAGAGAGCGCTGGTCATTCACTCCCCCCACCTACAATCGAGACTCAAACCCGCACAACCTTTGGGTTACAAGTCTGACTCTCTAACCATTAGGCCACAACTTCCCCTAAATCGCTGTGTGTTATGTGCCACACAGGATTCGAAACCACGACCTGAAAGGTTTGGGGCCAGTGGCTTAGCAGAGTGCACCACTCAGTTGATGCACACTATGTGAAAAGAGTCCAGAACAATTCTAAACAAATATGTTGGTGGATTTTGATGTGAAAAGACACCAGGGGATGGACTTTTTCAACTGGGGAAGCGTTATTATGGATGATGGATTTGTTGCTTAAAAAAAATGCAGCCTTTTGGCTTCACAACACGTTAATTGATGGACTAGAGCAGGGATCCTCAAATCTGGCCCATGAGATCCACTTCCCTACAGAGTTTAGCTCTAACCCTAATCAAACACACCTGAGCATGCCAATCGGTGTCTTCAAGATCATTAGAAAATCACAGGTAGGTGAGTTTGATCAGGGTTGGAGCTAAACTCTGCAGCGCATTGGCCCTCCAGGGTGAGATTTGAGGAAGTCTTGTGGATTATTGTGATGTTTTTATCAGCTGTTTGGACTCTCATTCTGACGGCACCCATTCACTGCAGAGGATCCATTGGTGAGCAAGGGATACAATGCTAAATTTCTCCAAATCTGTTCTAATGAAGAAATAAACTCACCACCTACATCTTGGATGACCTTAGGGTAAACGTTCAAATGTTTTGTTTTTGGGTGAACTATTCCTTTAATGTGCAGAGAGTGCTGCTGTTACAACCAGCCCCACTACCAGGTTGAATCGTAACAGGTGGGCTGGGATGTAACACAGTGGAAAACATAGACATTAGTTAAAATGTTGCGTTTGTTAATCAAATTGATGTTTTTTTTTTCTAGAATTATTTAAGAATTATATTCCAACCCCCATCAACCACTTGCCCAAACTCCAGGACATTTTATTTTAAGCTTTTTAATCAAAATAGGATTACAAAAAGAAAACCTATTATTCTAAAATTGCAAACAAGTTGGAAAAATTATTGAACAAATATACATAAAACATAAGCTAGCAATTAAGAAACAAGTGTGTGTGTCAGTGTTATTTTATCATTGATCTACTATTATAGTTTCTATTAACATTTTGAAATAGATTTTATTTTTTGTTATTATATTTATATTTGTTATTTTGTTTATATGTTTGTTGTGTTTTTGTATATGTCTTTATAATTTTTAGGTTTTAGTGTTTCATTTTATTTAGTTTTAGTTATTTCAGTACTTAATCTAAAAAAAATTAGAGAAGTCAGTGGGAAAGTCATGTTACAGCCTTCCTTGTCTACCTAAACATGATATTTCTAGTTTTATCATTTAGCTGAAAGTTCTGAGTGCTATATATCAAATTAAACCAGTGGTGGCTCGTCAGGGGAGGCAAGGGAGGCACAGCTTCCCCATAATTTTGAGGTGAAAATGGGAGGAGGATGATTTAATGTTAATAAAATTCACAATTCATTTCAGTTCATGTCTCAGAATGTGTATTTTTTGTTTGTAATTTCACAGTTGTAATAACATAACGTGAAAGCGCCACTTTTCTATCGCGAATGTGCCGAATCTGCTGATGTAATTACAACTGCTAATGATATAGAAGGGTAGGGGGAGGCCGGGGGAGAGATGGTGCCTCCGTTGGTAAAAAAAATTTGCCAATCACCATCGAGTGTTCACTTTCAGCGATGAGGAGTGTTGAGAAAAGAAACCTCGTAAGGGAGGCTAGCCTCCCTTCTGATATCAACCAATCATCAAAGAGACGTAAATTACGTGATATTAGTTTGAACGGCTGCCGCTGCGCTGATAGATGGATGTTTGCTTCAAGTGATAGGCCAGGTAAGTGAAATTATATTATCTTGCTGTATGTATGTCGTTTTCTTTATGTTTCTTTATCTTAAAAAAGCCATTTTAAAGTGGTTAAGCAAATAATAATAATAATAATCGGCAGGGATCCCAGACCAATACAATTATCCTGCCTCCTCTATTTTAAAACCCACGAGCCGCCACTGAATTAAACAAGCTAATCTACTGATTGAGATGATGCTAGTTCTGTAATTTAACATTGCAAATGAAATTATAACCTAGGAGTGAATTGTTGATTTCTACCTGTTTTTCCCCCTCATACTTCATACACAAAGACTTACAACATCTAAAATACTTTTACCTTATGGGGTTGGTGGGCATGCATGATACCTATTTCTCAGTGGTTAAACTGATGGTTTTCAACTCACCCCATGTTATAACCATCCCTGGTCTCCCCTGTTATTCAGGATACAGAATTCAATAGGAAGTCGATCTCTGGTCAGTTTCTTTTGGCAGTGAGTCCACTCTGAGTGATTGGGCTCATCACAGTGACCTGGGAAAACATCTGAGAGCCTTTCAGTGAGCCGCAGATGAATGCAGAGGTAGAGTGCTAACAGTGCATGTGCTTTTCTATGTGCGTGTCTGTTTACTTGTCAGAGTAGGCTATAATATCGTCTCTTAGCGAGTGTTAATACTCTCTCCCTTGGCTCCGTGTCTTACGGTTCAGAAAGATGTAACCTCTGATCACTTCTGACACACCATTGTTTGACTGTAGGCAGAATTAAATGATATCTCTCTCTCCTCTCTTTTCTTCCGCTCTTCAAAACGGAATTCCCAGTCTCTGGTATGTTACTCTTTCACAGAAAGGCTTGACAAGTATAGAAATGCAATTTCACTGATTCAAGGCAATTACCTTGGAGCCTCTCTCCTCATCAGGATGAAGATACTACAAAGGCACAGATGGAGGCTGACTCTTGTAAAGGAAAGAGCTTGAGGCAAAGATCCGCAGCAGCCCCACTGACACTTGCGTGGTGATGACTTAAATCGCTCAAGCACTTGAGACAAAGAGGAGAGAATCCTAATTACCCACCATCACTTGCATCATCCTCAGTTTGCTGTGAATGTGGTGAGAAAGAGTTTGTAGTACATGTATTACATAGTGTGTGAATCGTAGTGCCACCCACTAACTTTAGTATCTTGGGTGATTGTTTTCACTGGTTTGCCAATTTAGTATGTTTTACTGAAGTCAAGAAAAAAGAGGAGGGCAAGGTGTGTTTTACTCCTAGCACCAGCATTTCTGGCCTTTTGAGGACTGTACTCAGCAATATTTAGTGTTATTATTGCGACAGCATGCTGAAGGATAATATCCAGCATTCCCTTTCATTTGTGCACTGAGACCTCTGTTGTTGTAGTTTGAGTTTAGAGCATTGTCTACAAGGCATATGCATGATATATCGGTACAATAACTTAATGGCTTGTATTAGAAAGTAACTTATCGGTATTTTGCAGAATATTAAATTGTGCATGCTCAATTTCCCTTAATTTTACTTTTAGATTACCTTTCCACCATCCAAAGCTCACTTAAAGTTAATCTTCAAAAACATTAATTAAATAACACTGTTAAATGTAATCTTTAGCACATTTTTACTTTATTTATACAAAATATTATAAATTTTAAGTTTCATTTAAATAGTTAAATATTTGAATAAATATTTAAAATATATAATAAAATACAAAGTAAATTAATGTTTAGTTCAGTAGTTGTTTACTTTGCATTATACTGTGTTTTTTGTTTTTACTTTAGACAAAATATATAATTTTTATATTTGTTAAATATTTAAATATTTAAAATATGTTTGTTTTAATAAATATTATAAGATATAATAAATATTGAAGACATATTTGTTTATTATATTTTTAATATTTAACTATTTATTTATGTTAAAAATCTATATTTTAATACCAGCCATAATCATTAGTATCTCCCAGAATTTCAATATTGGTGTCATTATTATGTACAAGGCCTAGTCTCATTCTTATTTTCGCTGTGATGCTTTTTACATTGTAGCTGTTTGTTATTAATTATGTTATTAATGTTGTTATTATTTGTTGTTCCTGTGGCTCAGTGGTAGAGCATTGCGTAAGCAGCGCAAAAGCTGAGAGACCATTTTGAAGGCTCAGGAAACCTTTGCAGGTGTTTTGAGTTGATTAGCTGATTGGCATGTCACCATATTCTAATTTGTTGAGATAGTGAATTGGTGGGTTTTTGTTAAATGTGAGCCAAAATCATCACAATTAAAAGAACCAAAGACTTAAACTACTTCAGTCTGTGTGAATTGAATTTATTTAATACACGAGTTTCACAATTTGAGTTGAATTACTGAAATAAATGAACTTTTCCACGACATTCTAATTTATTGAGATGCACCTGTACTGGTAAAAAAAAATGTATAGCCTGAATGCACTGTAAGTCACTTTGGATAAAAGCGCCTGCTAAATGCATTAATTATGATTAACTATTAATTAAATTATTATTAATCAGGTAATTAGTGTACATAATAGGTTTTTGTTGAAAAATATTTGGTTATGATTTCTTCAGTGTTTTTTAGTGTCTGCATACTTTAATTCAGTTCAGTGTATTTAAGATGACAGGATATTTGGTATGATTTGACCTGAAAACCCAGGAGAAATCTTTTAAAAGTCTAGTACAAATCAAAATGGTCCAGTTAAGTCCAAACTGACAAAACCGCTCTGATTGGCACATTTTTGGGGGTGAGGCTGAGCTAACTGCTTTCAGACCATTTACCAAATTTATATTGATCAATTTAACACTGCAACCTCTTCTCTCAAACTCCTTGCCTCTCTCTCTTCTAGTGATTTTGAGTTCCCCTTGCCCCAGCACCCACCCACCCAATCCCCGGCTTGTTCCCACTAGGCTCCATCTGCTCGTGGAGGGGGCTGCAGCAGCTGCAAAGCCTGAATCTTGTGCTCCTCTGTGCTCGCCTGCCTGCCACTGCACACGAGCACCAGCTGTAAACTAGCCTACGCAGCCTATAGCACTGCTGCTAAAAATCACTGCGAGATTAGGCAGGTGATTAGTTAGTGATAGCACGGAGAGGATGGGATTTTTGGTAATACTGGTTAAACAATATAGAAAATAGGCATGTTTTGGGAGTACTTTATGTCTGAAAAGCTTACTGTAGAATTTATATTCTCAAATAATTGATAACAACTCAAAGGGTTATATTTTTATGTTAATATGTATAATGGGTGACAAAACCACCTGAAGGGCTTTTATGGAGTTTGTGGATGTATTTTATGGAAGCTTCGGAGTTCTTAATCATAGTTAAGGAAAAAATGAGAACGCTTTTGTTATATTGTTATTGTCATATAAAGAAAGAAAGAAAGAAAGAAAGAAAGAAAAAAGGAAAAAGAGCTGTAAAATGATTTCATTCTTTTAGAAACTTTTGAAATTAGATTCCTATTATCTATTAACTCTTATCGTTGCTTCACTTTGGTCACAAAATGTGCCATTTTCATAAACCTAATCCCATGAATATAAATCAAAGCGAAATTACCATGTGATTAGTCACTGACAGCAAGAGGTAGATGGGATTTAAGGTAGTGCTTGGTAAACAATATAAACAAGTGCATGTTTGAGTGCAGTTTATGTCTGAAAAGGTATAATAGCAGCTCGATAGATCATTTGTAATCTCCGATAATCTTCTTTCAGTACTTGATGTCTGCTTCTGACCTTAGTGTTATTTATTTTCGTGTTTTTTTCCAAAACAGTAAGGATGTGTTTTCTTGTACCTCCTGTGGCACAAGAACAACCTTTATCTAAAGCATATGCCCACATATAATTGTAATAAAATATTGGTATTGCTAACATATATGAATATATATATATATATACACACACACACACACACACACATATATATATATATATATATATATATATATATGTAGGCTAGATGTCTATGAATGTCCAATGTATTTTGTGCAAGCTCTCAGAGTAGAGGTGCTGAAAAAGGCCAGGGGAAACGAGGAACAGGCCAAGTTTGAGGTGTTACTGCTTTTTTCATATAGACTTGCTGTTAGAGAAAAAAAAGGAAAGAAAGACTAAAATGTTTTTATTCTTAAACACACACACAACACACAATGTATCAAAAATATGTGATTTGGATGAAACTCATTAGATTGTCGTAACTAGACTTTTCACAACAATAAATTCTTATTCCGCAGAAACATGGCGGGCGCCGTGAACGTAGAAAAAAATGAGACTGAAAGACGAATAACAGCATCAATAAATCATTCTCGTCCAATGTTGTTCCCGGGAGATTTCTGATGGATGAAATTAAGCACTTCCATCTCCATCTCCCACCTGATCGCGGGCGTATAAATCCCAGCAGCTGATCAGCAGAGCTCAGACATCAAACCGACCCCGCGCGAGCAGAGACAGCAGCGGACACCTCTCTCTCCCTGCATCAGCATTAATAACAGCTCCTCCGGAAACGTGCTCGCATTTAAAGCTGCCCATTTTTGGAGCGCTTCCATTTGGGTCTGAGCGCACTCTACACGCGGGCTCCTGGAGGCGGATCTGCTGCTCCCGTCGTGCGCGCTGTCCAGTGCTGAAGTTGCATTTCGTCTGTACGGAACGGCTCGTGAACAGCTCCGGAGCTTCCGCGTCTTTCCCCGCACTCAGGTGTTTCACTTTCAGCCCTGCTGGACCAACTCTTCTATTTTGCTGTGGATAAAGCGAGGATAACGTGCTGGAAGAGGCTTTCCGCTCTGCGCTCTAAACATGCCAAGGTCTTTTTTGGTGAAAAAGGTGAAGCTAGATGATTTCTCATCCACTGAACTTGAGAGCGCGTACGGCAGGTCCAGGACTGATCTTAGCTTTCGGATACACGACAAAGGTAAATGCAAAGGAATGCTTATACGCTTTTTCGGTTTATTTAGCACTCTTTAACCTAATACAAGCAGAGTTTTAGATGCAGCCATAATCAAACACATCTGAAATTGCTAAGCATGGTTTTTATTGTTCATTTATGAATTAAACTCTGCAGGAAGGAAAGTAGATATCCAGTAGCAGGATGGAGTACCCGTGGCTTTGTTTGTGATTTATGTGAAACCATAATGGGAATGCAAACATAATTAGTGGGATTCCATCACTGAAAAGGCATGGTAACATTCGCATGCAAGCCATATGAATATCTGCCGCTGGTAACAACGCTTAACTTCTCAGCAACTTGGAGCTCAGTCACTTCCAGATGAGCTTAGGTGTTTGTTTATTCTGCAAATCAAAGAAACGCTTAGGGCAGCTGCACACAGCACACTGCTTATGGTGGTGCCTTTAGAAGGAGGGTAATTAATCTTCCACTGTAAAAAAAGTGCTATCTGTGCTCATACTGTAAGTCCATAGTAAATGTGGCATCCTTCACAGCTCCACGGCTTTGTCCTGAAATAACTCTGGAATAATGTGAAGTCAAGCTGACACGTATTCTATTTGAAATTTCCTGTAGTGAGTGGTCATTAAGTCTAATTATATTCAAAGAGAAATGCTGAATTTGTTAAACACATAATGAATCTCAAAGAGCACTGGCAGAATCTGGTCACCGGTCGCCTTTGCCAAGGTGGAGATAAATTGAGTGGAAAAGTGGCCATCGCATCGCCGAACCCCATTGTCCTCACCCGATTCCCTTGTGAATATGAATAATTGAATAAAAGATCTTGTTCTCTCCACGCTAGGCTACATCAGTGACTACATCTCCCCATCCGTTTATGATGGAGAAATTGACGGTGGCACTAAAGTACCTTCTCCAGGACCGATTTATGACAGCAACCACAGTGACTATGGGGCACCTGACTTGGACCAGCCTGACAGCCCACAGTCAGAGATCACGTCCGGGTACATCAATGGCGACAACGCAGTGAGCGAAGGTTACACTGTGGATGCGTTCTTCATCACAGATGGCAGGTCCCGTCGGAAAGTGCTTGGTGGCTCGCCGACCCTCCAGCGGCACACGTGCAACGAATGTGGCAAAACCTACGC
>NW_015537974.1:394832-424574 GCF_001515605.1 Sinocyclocheilus anshuiensis | reverse complement strand
TAGACTTTTCACAACAATAAATTCTTATTCCGCAGAAACATGGCGGGCGCCGTGAACGTAGAAAAAAATGAGACTGAAAGACGAATAACAGCATCAATAAATCATTCTCGTCCAATGTTGTTCCCGGGAGATTTCTGATGGATGAAATTAAGCACTTCCATCTCCATCTCCCACCTGATCGCGGGCGTATAAATCCCAGCAGCTGATCAGCAGAGCTCAGACATCAAACCGACCCCGCGCGAGCAGAGACAGCAGCGGACACCTCTCTCTCCCTGCATCAGCATTAATAACAGCTCCTCCGGAAACGTGCTCGCATTTAAAGCTGCCCATTTTTGGAGCGCTTCCATTTGGGTCTGAGCGCACTCTACACGCGGGCTCCTGGAGGCGGATCTGCTGCTCCCGTCGTGCGCGCTGTCCAGTGCTGAAGTTGCATTTCGTCTGTACGGAACGGCTCGTGAACAGCTCCGGAGCTTCCGCGTCTTTCCCCGCACTCAGGTGTTTCACTTTCAGCCCTGCTGGACCAACTCTTCTATTTTGCTGTGGATAAAGCGAGGATAACGTGCTGGAAGAGGCTTTCCGCTCTGCGCTCTAAACATGCCAAGGTCTTTTTTGGTGAAAAAGGTGAAGCTAGATGATTTCTCATCCACTGAACTTGAGAGCGCGTACGGCAGGTCCAGGACTGATCTTAGCTTTCGGATACACGACAAAGGTAAATGCAAAGGAATGCTTATACGCTTTTTCGGTTTATTTAGCACTCTTTAACCTAATACAAGCAGAGTTTTAGATGCAGCCATAATCAAACACATCTGAAATTGCTAAGCATGGTTTTTATTGTTCATTTATGAATTAAACTCTGCAGGAAGGAAAGTAGATATCCAGTAGCAGGATGGAGTACCCGTGGCTTTGTTTGTGATTTATGTGAAACCATAATGGGAATGCAAACATAATTAGTGGGATTCCATCACTGAAAAGGCATGGTAACATTCGCATGCAAGCCATATGAATATCTGCCGCTGGTAACAACGCTTAACTTCTCAGCAACTTGGAGCTCAGTCACTTCCAGATGAGCTTAGGTGTTTGTTTATTCTGCAAATCAAAGAAACGCTTAGGGCAGCTGCACACAGCACACTGCTTATGGTGGTGCCTTTAGAAGGAGGGTAATTAATCTTCCACTGTAAAAAAAGTGCTATCTGTGCTCATACTGTAAGTCCATAGTAAATGTGGCATCCTTCACAGCTCCACGGCTTTGTCCTGAAATAACTCTGGAATAATGTGAAGTCAAGCTGACACGTATTCTATTTGAAATTTCCTGTAGTGAGTGGTCATTAAGTCTAATTATATTCAAAGAGAAATGCTGAATTTGTTAAACACATAATGAATCTCAAAGAGCACTGGCAGAATCTGGTCACCGGTCGCCTTTGCCAAGGTGGAGATAAATTGAGTGGAAAAGTGGCCATCGCATCGCCGAACCCCATTGTCCTCACCCGATTCCCTTGTGAATATGAATAATTGAATAAAAGATCTTGTTCTCTCCACGCTAGGCTACATCAGTGACTACATCTCCCCATCCGTTTATGATGGAGAAATTGACGGTGGCACTAAAGTACCTTCTCCAGGACCGATTTATGACAGCAACCACAGTGACTATGGGGCACCTGACTTGGACCAGCCTGACAGCCCACAGTCAGAGATCACGTCCGGGTACATCAATGGCGACAACGCAGTGAGCGAAGGTTACACTGTGGATGCGTTCTTCATCACAGATGGCAGGTCCCGTCGGAAAGTGCTTGGTGGCTCGCCGACCCTCCAGCGGCACACGTGCAACGAATGTGGCAAAACCTACGCAACGTCTTCCAACCTGAGCAGGCACAAACAGACACACCGGAGCCTGGACAGCAAGATGGCCAAAAAGTGCCCAACATGTGGGAAAGCCTACGTGTCCATGCCAGCCCTGGCCATGCACCTGCTTACCCATGACCTCAAGCACAAGTGTGACATATGTGAGAAAGCGTTCAGCAGACCTTGGCTACTGCAGGGCCACATGCGCTCTCACACGGGCGAGAAGCCCTTTGGATGTGCACACTGTGGAAAAGCGTTCGCCGACCGTTCCAACCTGCGGGCGCACATGCAGACCCACTCCGCATTTAAGCATTTCAAATGCAAGCGATGCAACAAAACTTTCGCGCTCAAGTCCTACCTGAACAAGCACTACGAGTCGGCGTGCTTTAAAGGTGCGTTCTCGCCGCTTGCATCCGTCGAGTCGTGACTTCTGGTCTGTAAGTGCTCACTCCCCCATCAAATGTTAGGATGATTACACTATCTTACCCAGTTATGTCTCACAATCAAAATGAAACCCAATAATAGCACAATTTTATCTTTTTTTTTTTTTCTCGCAAAGTTGACCTTAAAGGAATATGGAACCTTCGCATGCACTTCAGCACCCATGTCCTCGAATAACGTTCAGACAGTTCACCTCGGCGCTGCGCAGTACTTGACTATGACTTGCATCGAATGAAGGTTTGAGTGACACCATGTTCCTCATTAAAATAAAACTCTTTTGTATTGTCAGTGGATATTATCATACTGCTGCAAGTGGCCCAAACGTATTCACAATCGAGGTAAACCGGTATTAATTATTTATTTATATATTGTTTTTTTTTTATATATTTATTTTTGTTTGTCAGATTCTATTACTTCATCTAGGATGTATGATTCTCTATGATGCACTGAAAGTGTGATTTTCATGTATTTATTTATTTTAATGATTCATTTGGCCTTTTTCTTACTCAATAATGTTGCCTTTTGGGTTATGCCAGTCTTATTAACATGCCAAAGCATTTAGATCCATGGTAATGATTTTAAATTGCTTTTGGTTTTTTTTTTTTTTTTTTTATTTGATTCTTTTTTGTATACCTACTTAATGCATGCAAAAAGAAAAGAAATCTATGCCAATACCACAAAGCTTATAATTTTGCCAAAATGTAGAGATAGTATCAGGGGGCAATATTTCTAGGGGTTCTCATAAGAATATATAAAGCAATAATCATAATGCATGGTATTTTTGAAAGTAATAAAGTATTACCTATAGCAGTTTTTTCTAAATCAGGTACATTTTGATCCAATACTCTTAATAAACATTTAAAAATACCACATCAGGGAAAATGCCAATGTAGAGTTTAGTGAGACTAAATCCATAAGTCTAAACCATCTTTCTTTGCTCTCTACTTATGCACTGCCTGCCTCGAATTTAAATGTAGATTTAGGATGTAGGCCCCAAGTGCTGTAACTCCACTCTAAGCAATTCAGAACCATTCTCTGGAAGTGTGGAACATGTAATGGCTTTTCTGAGGTTAACTCAAAGGGACACGCAAGGACAAGAAAAGGACTGGAGTGATGGGAAGGTGTACCATCTGCATAGCCGTTCTGTAATGCACTCACACTGCATTTCCAGCTCGGATCAGATACTTAATTTTCTCTGGTTTGGGTGTCCCTGAGGTTGAAAGCACTTCATTGTAGAAATCCTTAAAAAGTAGCACAAAAACCCTAGATTCAGGTAGATGTTACCTAGCTCAATCTTCCTTTTTTATACCTCGAGAGAGGAATAACAGCTCAGTTTGTGAGATGATCTTCATGTAGATACTTATTTGAAGAGGAAAAACCTTTTTACTGTAGATGAATCCACTATACCTGTTCAAGAAACAAACAAAAAAATGTCCTGCAACTTTTTGAGCCAATGTTCAAATGATGTAAGCACAAGACACAAGGCATTTTAAGCACTTCATAATAAAGGCAAAGTAAACAAACCGAGTCTATTGCTCATTTGTCTCTGATTATTGCCGTTCCTCTGTGAAATTAGTCTATTAAAGAGGCCAATTAATCTTGGTGAATGAAAATCAATACACACAAACTGACGATGCAACACAGGCCAAGAAATGGGACGGGTGAAAACCTGCTATGGTTATTTAGGGTTCAATATGTCCACTCTGGCAGTAGCAATTGGTTGTTTTTAATGGAGCACCAAAAGCTGATATAATGGAAATAATGGAGTGACGATAATGAAAGTCCAGAGGGAATAATTTCCACAGGTGCTGTGTTTCTTTCAAGGTGACATTCTCGCCACACAATCTTTGTTGGATAAGAAAAACATGCACTTTTGTTAACTCAAATCAACAGGTTTCATGGTGACGCTGCAAAGCTGCATGATGCTTTTCCATCCTTGTACCAATCAGTGTACACCACATAAATGTTAGCAATCCACATTATTAGGTGTTTGTTTTGCCGCTTAAAGTGAGGGATGCATTATACTTGCGTTTTGGTGACTGTGCATGCAATATCAATTGCCTTTGTGTTAGGATGCAATCCACTTCACAAACATGCTACGAAGTGCAGCTTTTACTGCAGTTCCATCTGTATCTGCTCAGTTCTCGTTCAGCGAGGAGCACCAAACTCTCCCACTCAGGTTAATCTAACTTGTGCAAACGAGGCCACCAGTGTCATCAATTTGCTGGGAATCATTATCCGAGCATTCTGTGCGTCTGCGCTCCGGTCTCCGGAGCTCTGGGTAATTGTGCTAGCAGGATGGGATCAGCAGGAGCCATTATTTAACCGGAGACAGCTGTGCGAGGGGCCGCACACGTTGATCTGTTTGCTGTTTCGTCTCTGTCTCTCTGCTTTAGAATCACAGCATCCCTTGAGTGATTCCTGCATTTTTTTGTACTCTCCTTGTACTCCGGGGTCCTCGGCTCTCTGACAAACCCCATAACGCTCTCTCAAGTCGAGCAAGTTTACTTTTACAACACAGATTGAGCTTGATCTCAGAATAAACATTTTTAGAAGTGATTATTGGATTGGGTTTAGTCAAAGAAACTGCTTATTAGTGACATAGCTGGAAAATCAGAATCAATATCTATGAGGTTACAATCAACAGTGGCTGAAATTGTGCTTGAGTCAACTGATGGATTAGATCAGAAGCTATTGAAGCAAGCCTTATACTCAAAAACACATAGACGGGTCAGAGAACAGTATTCATTAAGAGTATGTTGTTTGTTGATGTACTACTACTAATAGCTGGCCAGTATCTGTACATGCCAACACTCATAAGAAAACATCACTGTAACAGCTTTTATCTTGCACCAGCAAAACACCTCTTATACTGTATTTTAAGTTGGGGGTTTTTTTTCTAAAATGTTCAAACTGTTTTTTTTTTCTTCTAAATGTCAAAAGCTGCATTATAATCCACTGTATTCCTCTGATAAAGGCTACAGTATTCACCTCCTGAAGCCACAAGCTTTAACGGAGGAGTTTACGTTTTGATATTCCCTGATAATCTTCCCCTCTGCTATTGCACTTAAATCTTTAAATATTCCAATTTTGTTACCTCAAGAAACATGACGTTTAACAATGTCAGTTGCCGTTAGCTCTTGTGTGTCTTGTAATGGACTGTGATATGCAAGTTTGAAGATCTCTTTTAGAATGAGATTTTAGAGCTATAAATTGTTTTTCCCCATGCATATTTCGCAATGAGTTCAGACTGATTCTGCGTGTCCAAGCTACTTGGTTTGAAAGTGACTATGAACTGTGCTTTATGCAATAGAAAGTGGACATGTTTTGCAAGCAAAATTTCGCTGAGGTGACCCACACCTATACTTGTTTCACAAAAACCCAACGTCCGTATTCTGTAAAACAGGTTGTATTGCTTCCGATTCAGGTCTTTTATATATGCTTTGTTAAATATAGGGATGTTTTAATCAAGATGCCTTCAAAGGAGCTGCAAAAGATGAGCATAACTGATGTTATATGCAGACTATATATCTAATATTTGATTGATATCTAAAAGTTTTTTTGGTAACACTTTAGATTAAGGAAATCTTTTTACTATTAGCTAGTTGCTTGTTAGCATGCATATTACTAGCATACTGGCTGTTTATATAAAGTACATATTAATGCACGACCATATTCTAGATCCCTTAACCCCAATACCTAAACTACTACAACAACTACCTTACTTACTATCAAAAAGCAGCAAATTAGGAGTTTATTCAGGGAAAACTCTTAGTTAATAGTGAATATGTGTTCCCTAATCTAAAGTGTTAGCTTGTTTAAAATTTTCTTATGATCTCTAACGTTCAAAAATATAAAAAATATAAAATCAAATAAAACAATCAATAAAAGGAACGGGCTAGGTTAGCTGATTATCTTAAATGTCCACACATATCTCTGACCATTCACACTGCTGTTAATATTTTGTCCAACAAGCGGATGCGATGAGACCTGTTTTCCTTTTTGTTCATGTATTTGTTACGTTGTATGCTGCTTTTTCTTAGTGGAAGCTTTAAGATAATACACTGGGTTGATTATGAAATCATTTAAACTCACAACAGTATGTCATCCAAGATTTTACTTGTCGCAGTGTAATAAGTGGGATAATGTTTAGTCAGATGATCATTATCACAAAATAAACCCCGACGAAGAGTGATATTTCTTACATGTTGTGTAGTGGTTGGTGTTAAGGGCTCAAAAATATCTGTATAGTAGTACAATTTAAATAATAAATGTAGGCTATAATATAGAAACAATCAAAAACCTTGGTTAAACACACTTCAGTGTTGTACACCATGTGACAATACCCCAAATTTGCAGAGATTTTGATGTTTTTGAGTTGAGAATTTCACGTTTTACGAAGCAGAATGAAAGTCCATGCAGTGATGTTCCCCTTATCAAACATAAAGTTCCTTTAAAGCAAGGTACTATAGAAGACATATGTATCTGCCACAGTATAGATTCATAGTACCTCAGCTATCTGTCACATCCTCTCTTTCTCAGATATGTTTCCCAGTGCAGCGATTTCCATTCTGTTTTTATCCAAGCAGCTTGTGTCTTTTTAGTCGTTTTAATAACATACTAATCCATATGTGCACTTTCTTGCAGCTCAACCATGACACCTGTAACATAAAGCATACCGTTCCTTCTGATTCTCTCATCATATAGAGAGGGTTTGCTTCCCTAGTGTTGTGTAGATGTCCATACTAGTGTAGGTGGAGGTCTTGAAAAGCAATGTCTGCAGGCAACTTTGCTCAGACACACTTCAGTAGCTACAAGTAGCAGCCGGGCGCTCAGAGAGAGAGAGAGAGAAAGAGAGAGATAGAGGTTTTTTATAGCTGTTGCGCAGCCACTTGAGAGAGTGTTACTTCTGATGAGAATAGACATTGTGAAATGCATCGTCTTTATGCTCTGTGTTTGTATGTAGTATATACTTAAAACATATTTAAATGTTTAAAAACATTTATTTTAAATGTAAAATATTACAAATATATTGTTTCATTTTAAATTGTTTGAAAATATTTTTACAAATATTTAAACATTTATTAAATTGATTCCAGTGGATAAAATAATGGCTGTAAAAATAGCACACCTTAGGCTGAAACAGCTTAAATTCACATTAGCATAAGGTTAAATGTTTAACCTTTAGGTTTTGTAGTAGTTAACCCTGAATTCCTCCCCCGAAGAGAGGTCATTAAATGCAAATAGTATCAATGTTATAAAGATTTAACTATTCTTATTTACATAGAAGTGCAACTTATCTGGCAGACAGTGGAAGATTCAAATAATTCATGAGGCCTTTCAGTCATTCATAGTGAGGTCTGTGTATGAGGTGTCTATTTGGAGAGCGGGATGAGTTCTTGTTGCATGCTCTTGCTCTGTTGCATGGCAAATGTTCCCAGGCAGAGAATAGCACTTTCAGGACTCTAGGAGGAGGAAGGGTGGGATGGAGAGAGAAACGGTGGGAGGGATGGAGAAAGAAAGAGAGGGAGAGAGAAAGAGAGAGAGAGAGAAAACGAAGGAGGAGGGAGGGAAGTTGACCCAGTTTGGATGACATGCAGCTGAGAAAGCGTGTTCTAGCCTGAACAGTCAGTACATTTTTAATGGTTCCTTTTGAATATCTGTATGAGAGGGATGGTTCAGTTCCTTAATTGTGCCCAACCGAGGCTTCTGCCCATTAGTGTGTATAGGCCAACTGCTTGTGTGCAATCATTGTCTAATGTTAGGCTTGAAGGAGCATTTCTGAAGAGCCATGATGTTCTGATTATTGCAGCTTTGTGGTCTGTTCTTGTCCTCTGTGCCTGTTGTAATGTAAGCTGGTAACATAAACACTTCAAAGTGAAGTTTTAAGTAATTTATAACTATCGTTTTAACTATTCCAAATAGATATGTTGCGTTTGAGTATTGAGCATGAGCACTTGGTTTGCGTAACTTAGTGTTTCCTATAGTGTACCACAGCCTCTCAGCGATGAACTTGTGCTAAACAGGCCAGGCATGTGCTTTTGTTTCGACCTTTCATTTAACGTGGCTGAGGAATTAACACATCATGCATATTCAGCAGGCAAGAAGGTGGAGCAATGCCCCACAACAGCCTTTGATGTGCGTGAGTCAGTGGTTGTGGATGCTGCATTAGCGTGGCTTTAGACTGACTAAGACCTAGGGGTGTGCGATATATATCGCCTGCGATAATATCGTAATTGTTGTTTTAACGATGTGCGATATGACATTATCGAGTATTTTGCAATAAAATTAAGGTACCAGCACAATAACACACTCAGCAAAATATCGTCTAATTATCGTCATCGATAAAATCCCTGAAAATATCGAGATATTATTTTTTGTCAATATCGCACACCCCTACTAAGACCTATTTATTCTCCTCCGCTACAGGAACGTGCGTCTCCTCTCACTGCAGGTCCATTTTTACACTGACTCTTGCCATTTTAAATAGAGCACATTCCAGCATATGGGACTGAGAGCATTGTGAAATGCTGTGACTGTGTGTGCCGTGTCCACTCGGGTTAATCGTGCAGGCTTGAGGACTTAAAAATACATGTTTAAAGTGATTAAAATAAAATGACCTGAACACTTGTTGAATTTTGTCAGGAGATGAATATAGACCGAGTTTAACCAACTGAGAAAATACAACTTTTCTCAAAAAATCCAACAGCACTTTTGGTGCACACCCAGGTTTATTAGATGTCAGAGTTTGGTTCGTTTGGATAATGTGAACACTGTTTTCTGAACTCGGGTGCATACACGCAAACTGTACCTGTAACTGACATGCTGCAAGCAGAGATAATTTATATCTAATTTCTGCTCACCTTCAGAAGAAATTGCCTGCCGCATTCTTTTGAAATTTCCATTATTAAAGACACATGAGCCATTTTGTGTTGGTGCTTTGCGAACAGAAAGTGAACCTAATTTTACAAAAGTACAAAAGTGAGGCAAGCAAGCAACAGTATGCATCAATTTTGCTGTCTTCTCCTGCATAGTCCTTACATAGCAACAGGGCTAAACAGCTGCCATTCTGAAGACACAAACATACTGTGGTTCAGAACCAAAAACACAGTGCGAACGCAATCCAGAGGAGAAGGGGATCAGTCGAACTCTGGTTCAGACCAAGCAAATGAACCAAGTGTGAAAGCACCCTTAAATTGGTAGCTGTGTTTTGGAACATGGCAGATGGATTCTAGCTGGTCTAAATTGACCTTTAGCTGGTCCAAGCTCATCAATAGCTGGCTGATTTAACTAAAATATTTATAATATTGTTTAATTTTCGATTGGACAAAAACAACTGGTAGTAAAAACAGGACACTTCAACTTGACATTAACATTATGTTAAACGTTTAACCTTTTGGATTTTGTCATGGTTAAGCCTGAGATCCAGCTTGATAATACATATTCAGGCACTCTTTGACCAAAATACAAGTAATTAAAATTGAAAATTAAAGTAATTTAAATATAAAATACAGTAACACTTGTTGAATTCAGTCAACAAATTAATGTAAACTGAGTTTAACTGAGAAAAACCTACTCAAACTGGTGTGTTTTGGAACATGACAGTGACAGCTAGTTTCAAGCTGCTCTTAACTCGTCATTAGATGGTCCAAGTTCATCATAAGATGGTTAAATGTATTCTAAAACAGCCTGACCGCCTTAAGGTGATACTGTATGATAGGCTGGTAGCCGGTTTGTTTGCCAGTCTACCAGGTGGAACCAGCTAATGACTATCTTGAATGAACTATAAACCAGCTTAAGTTGGGTTTTCTAGTAGCATTTCTTATTTAAAGGGGTCATATGATGCGATTTCAATTTTTCCTTTCTCTTTGGAGTGTTACAAGCTCTTGGTGCATAAAGAAGATCTGTAAAGTTGCAAAGACTAAAGTCTCAAATCCAAAGAGATATTCTTTATAAAATTAAGACTTGTCCACGCCCTCCTAAACGCCTCATTTAAACACGCCCCCACATGTCTACGTCACGATGTGGGAAGATTTGCATTACGCCGCCCAAATGTTCACGCAAAGAAAGAAGGCGTAACTTTTATTCTCGCTGTTGCCGCTGCCACCATGTTGTGGAGATGCTGTGTGTTTCGTTCAAGCGAAACTACTTTGTTTGGCCTTCCAAAAGAGGACACAACTAGAAATCAGTGGTTAAGTTGTATTTACAACACTGTTCCAGAACAGTTCAACCCAAATATTCAGATGTGTGCAGCACATTTTATGGAGGACTGTTTCCTGATCCTGGTAGAGTAGACTACAATGCCGGCTGTTCTGACTCACAGACTGTAAGTACGTTTTTTATATTTAAAGAATTTGCCACTGATGATTCAAACGCGAGTTTTGAGCAGTGTAGTGTAGCGCTTGTTGTTTGTCGTTTCTCCGATCGCAAGTGCAGACATTGATTTATGTTTACACGGCGCTATACACAACGCAACGCGTAAAAAGACAGGATAAGTCATTATAATCAGTAATTATGTCCCCACTGGATGCAACAAATGCCTCGTTGTAATGGGTTTTATTGTTTTTGTCTCGTTGTGCCGGGACACGGCATCACAATATGGTAAGGGGCGTAACATAAAGGTGGGGCATAGAAGAGCAACAATAATGTACATTATGTGGAAAATAATGTGTTTTTTCAACCTTAAACCACATAAACACATTGCATTACACCAAATACACAAAATAATGTTCTTTTAGCAACATCATATGACCCCTTTAACCAGCCATCTGATCAAGCAGCTTTATCAAATACGTTTTGCTGGATACCACTAGCTAAACCTTCCTATAAACATCCCCAGGTGTTTAAACTCCATTTGAGCACTTCTCCATGGCTTTCCTTTATCATTCCCATTATGAGATGCAGGCTATCTCACGAATTGCCTCTGAGTGAAAGGATCAAGATTTGGGTGTTGACAGAAATTTGACTAAATCCACGTTAGTAGTAGCCAGAGGCTGTTTTGAGACACTTAGTGTGTGAGTATAAACTTACAGTGTGTGTCCTCTGAGAGATAATGCTTGTGTCTTTGTCTTGTGTGTGTGTGTGTGTGTGTGTGTGTGTGAGAGAGTGAGAGAGAAAGCAAGCACCGGGCATCTGAATGGAACAGTCAATGGGATTTGGATGCTCTGGTGTCTCCACGCCTGTGGCTCTATTGTTTGGCTCTTCGATCTCCCATCTCTAACTCTTTATCTCGCTCTTTTTCTTCCTCACTTCTCTCATTCTCTCTAATTTTCGCACTTTAAGGAACAGTACACCCAAAAAAGTCATTCCAAACCTGTATTGTCATACTGTTTCTGTGGGAACAAAAAAATAATTTTGAAGAAACTTCACGCAGCTCTTTTTCATGCAACATTTTATAGTAACTGCATCTGCAACCATTGAAAAAGTACATAAAAGCACATTTTAGCATAGTCTATATGACTTATATGATATATTTGAAGTGTTTTGAAGCCATACAGAAGTGAGGATTTGAGGAATGTGAGGAAATTTGAATTTTAGTTGTTATTCACTGATAATCATTGCCGTATAAATGCTGAAATGAAAAAGAAAAGTCAAATAGGCAACACAACTGACATGCCTTTTATTATAGTCTTTAGTCAGGGTATCACCATATTTAATTTTTGACAGGAAAGAAAATGAGGTTGTGAGGGATAGAAGTACAGTGTGTTCAATGGACTGTACTGTTGTTTAATTACATACAAATTGTTCAGCTGACAAAACATCTTTCCAGAAAAAAAAAAGCTTTCAGTAGACAAAAACACTGAAAAAAACAGTTTGGTAAAATAGTTTTGAAGTTGTGAATTGTTAAAATAATGTGATCTATGACCTTTATACGGTATGTGCCATTGTAAAGTCTGTAAGTAATAGCCTCAGTTTCATTCATGTTAAATTCAATATGGCGTCTAATCTGATTAAGGTCTATTAACATCAAACACCATTGACCAAGGTGTCAAACTTGGTTCATAGGTGCCTTATTTGAGTCACAGCAGAAAGAATAAGGTCAAATTAATTAGTGGATTACTTCTATTTCAGCCTGTTGTTTGTCAAACCCATTGCATAACTTCAGAAGACTAGTATAATATAGTGCACAAGTTGTATGGACCATGTTTATGGTGCCTTTTTAAAGACATACAGATGCGGTCACTATGAGCAGTCTGTGAACATTTGCATTAAGAATTCTCTTTTGTGTTTCATGGAATAAATAACAGTACACAGATTTGGAATGCCATGAGAGTAAATGCTGACAGAATTTTCATTTTTGGGTGAACTGTTGTAAGCACACAATTTTCTCCCCTTTTTCCCTCAGCAATGGGATTTAGACCCATCCTTTAAACTGCGCACCCTGAAAGATGTCCTCAAGAAGAGCTCAGCTCTTGTTACATTATACTTTTTAATCACTGATGTAGGATCAGCCTACCTACCTAACAACAAACTAAGCTGAGCTTTAGACTGTAGATTAAGCAGAACATCCAAACTGTTCCAGGAACAGAGTATAATACATATCAACAGTGACAATACAATACTGGAGGTAAAGGCTTGTGGGAACACTGAACAATGTAGCTGATCTGAACAGCAGTCAGTGTTGATTTGCTGCTTGTATCTCCCTTGGGGAATATTAAAACCCTTGAATCCACTACAACGCAATGCATTTTGAGTACTGCAGTCATCTACATTGTTCCAACAGCTTTTGCAATAAATGTTAAAATAAAGTATTTTCTATTTTATTAGTTTTATTATTTATTGTAATAAGCAGAACATTCGAACTGTTCCAGGAACAGAGTACAATACATATCAACAGTGAAAATACAATACTGGAGGTATAGGCTTGTGGGAACACTGAGCAATGTAGCTGATCTGAACAGCAGTCAGTATCGATTTGCTGCTTGTATCTCCCTCAAAGAATATTAAAACCCTTGAATCCACTACAACGCAATGCATTTTGAGTACTGCAGTCATCTACATTGTTCCAACAGCTTTTGCAATAAATGTTAAAATAAAGTATTTTCTATTTTATTAGTTTTATTATTTATTGTATGTATAATATTTTATATAAACAAAACTATATGCAATGTCCCTTTTTCAGGATGCGATATTTTAAAGATTGTAAAATCCAAATAAGCTTTAAAAATCTTTACTGGAAAGGGTTTAAACAATATTGTTTATAATTGTTCAATGAGCCATAAACAATTATTGCACATGCACCTGTGGAACAGTCTTTAAGACACTTACAGTTTACAGGCAGTAGGCAATTAAGGTCACAGTTATAAGTTAAATGACAGTAAAGAGACCTTTCAACTGACTTTGAATAACACCAGAAGAAAGATCCCAAAGGTTCCTGTTCACCTGTGTGAACATGCCATATTCCTGCTGCAAGAAGCATGAGGACTGCAGATGTAGCCAAAGCAAAAAAACTGCAATGTTCATAATGTAAGACACCTAAAACAGTGCTACAGGGAGACAGAAAGGACAGCTGATCAGTGGTAAACCACTTGTAACCATGTGAAGATCAGGTACACACTAACACTGTGTTTATGTGTGTGTATACCTACTGTGTATACCAGTTTAAGTGGATCAGTGTACTCACTCTCTCTTGACTTGCTGTTAATAGTCAATCAAAGTTATGACTGTTTGAGGAAACTAACCAGGCTAACTACGAAAACTATAGACGCACTGATCATCATTTTTCATGGACAATTCTATTTCCGACTGTCAGCAAATGGACTGATTCTGATTCGGATTGCTGATTTTGTTTTTTAAGCAAGAGACAAGAGAGAATGAAAGAGTATATGAACAAGCTGTTTATTTGCTCTATTACAGGCCTTAAACTGGCCTTAAAAAAAACGATGAGATACCTAAATATGAGATACTGATAATGGAAACTGCTCAAACACAGAGGGTGTTTCAGAAATTAGTGAGTGTGCTCTAGCCTCAATGCACATACATTCTCATGTATATTTTTTGCTTTGTCTATTGCTCTTTCAAGTGTGAACTCCAAATGAATATGCGGATGTCATTCCCGAAACATTGGAGCATGTATGTGGCCGAAAAACAAAAAAAAAACACATACAAATCTAAATGGATAACATTGCCTAGAAAGCACATAAAGAGCACTCCATTTATAATCACTAAAAAGCTGTTCCTCGTTTTAGTTCATCGCGATCTCAAGAAGTTTTGTTATAATGAGAGGAAAGCCCAGCACTGGTGTTTTGAGCTGTGAGTGGATTCTAACTTAAACGCCTGATTGGCAAATTGCGTTCAAGAAATCAACAGACATGTCTGCGATTGGCTACATTGCTCAACGCTGCAGAAAACAAGATGTAAATAAACCTTTTGATGCTCTCCAAAGCGCAAACACAAATATTAACTGGATAGTTTGCCAGATCTGTTTCGCCAATATGATAGTTAATGCAGAATATCGCGAGTTTTTCCCGTGGGTGCTCAGCAATTCACGGAGCACCCACGGGATCGGCGCCTATATTTTGGGTAACTAAACAGTTGCTGGTCCCCATTGACTTTGATAGAAGGAAAGAAAATACTATAGAAGTCACTGGGGACCAGCAACTGTTTGGTTACCTACATTCTTCATAATAACTTTTATGTTCAACAGAAGAAAGAAACTCATTCAGGTTTAAAACTATTTGAAAGTGAGAAAATGATGACAGAATTTTCAGCAGTTTGGACTTGAATGAAGAGAGAGAACCTGCACTTGACCTTATCACAGGCATTTTGTTTTCATAGTTAGACATTGTGATGTATCATTATAGGATTGTCTAGCAATATATCAATTATCGCAGAATTGCTGTATCGTGATATTATCGGTATCGTGAGCCATGTATTGTGTAGTGTATCATATTGTGAGGTACCCTGTGAGTCCCACCCCTAACCTCCACCCCAAATTCAATGTTTAGTTTTCTTCCAATACTTCAAGCCTCGCGAACAGTGAGCTTGCTCTGCCTGTACAGTATTTTCTCTGCTGACGCGTCTGTTCTCTCCTCTTTGCATCTGTCTTTATCGTGTCTCATCTCTCATCTCTGTTAACATCCCGTTTACAGACTTAGTAATATTTCCTCATAGGGGTGAAGCAATATTTATATAGGCGGAGCAAGATACTTCATCATTCTGTCTATGGTGCATTGCGATTGGGTTTACGCTGTCAATATAGAAGACAAACCAATGCGCCGCTGTCCCTGCATGATGGGCCGAAATATCGGCCCCAAAGTGCGTCGGCCAAAGAAAAAAAAAAAGTGGAGAGACAACTCACAGCAAGAACTGGCAAATCTGGTGCAGTCCATGAGGATGAGATGCACTGTAAAACAGCTGTTGGCCACACAAGATACAACTGCAACTTTTGATTATATTAGAAAATATAAATGAATGTAATATTTATTGGACAATTCAATTGAATTCTGTGCTGTAATTGCAGAATTGGCAAACAATACAGTTTCAAAGTAGGTTCCTCAACACTGGTAGCTTTACGAAATGCTTTGTAGCGACACACCATATTATAATGTGATTATATTCTTTAAACATATATTTCACACTTTGTATTGGGCAAGAATTAACTTCCTTAACTCTACAATCTGTTCCTTACAGACCCTCTCTTCCTCTCTATCTTTGCCTTTTTGTCTCTTCATCTCATTCTCTCTCTCTTTCCCTCTCTCTCTCCAGGGCATTTTCTCACCCAAGAATAGACTACCTGCCTTCATCATTACACAGGCATTAAATATAGCACAATAACCTCAAGACGAAGAACGGAGAGAGAGAGGTTATAAATTACACCCTTCTTTACAGACATGCAGTATGGGAGTGAGAGAGAGAGAGAGAGAGAGAGAGAGAGGGAGGACTGCTGGAATTATTTGAAGCTGATCTGTTCTGTTCCTTCTTTTTGAGTTAATAATGGAGAGCGTGAAGAGGTAAACTGACTCTTGAAGACAGTGTGCTGATAAACACAATGCTGCCTCCTGATTAGCGCTGCTCAATGTTCTACATCTCATTTGAAAATTCAACATCTCTCAGTATTTACTGTATGGTGGCCTTGCCTTGACAGCAGTATGTTCAGTTCGATTTACAGGGTCTCTACGATTTACTTAGCCGTACAATGCATTTGGGAAATGCAGCTGGTCTGTTTTGTTCAGTTTATTTCAGTTCATATCAGTTCAGTTTAGATAAATTGTTCCGTACCTTTATGTAGTTCTGTACAGCTCACTAGTTAAGGGGGAAGGGCTGCGTTTCCCAAAAGCATCGTAAGCATAAGTAGATCAGAGACCATTGGTGCTAATGATTACTACGATCTACTTAGGCTTCCAGTGCATTTGGAAAATGCAGCCCAGTTATTTTTATATAATTCAGTTCATTTCTGTTCTTTTAAAATCAATTTAGCTCATTCTGTTCTGTTCAGATAAATTCAGTTCAATAATTTGTTATAAATCCAGTCTATTTTATTCAGGTCGTCAAATTCAGATCAGTTTTGTTTGGATGATTTCAGTTCTGTTTTGGTTTACAAAACTTGTTGACTCTTTTGGTATAAATTTGTATTTAAGTTCTTTCATATTTTATTACAATTAGTTGAATTCTTTTAAGTACCATTCTGTTCAGTTTAAATATTGTTAAAGTTTAGTTTTGTCAGTTCCATTTAGATAAACTTCAATATTCATTTCAGTTAATTTTTCTGAATTGTACTTTAATGTAGTTCACTTCAGTTTAGTTCACTTCAGTTCTGACTTGTTTGGCTTATTTCAGTTAGTATTTGGTTCATTTTTATTCTATGCAGATAAATTCATTTCATTAATTTGGTATGTTCAAGTTCAGTTTTGTTTTATTTTATTCTGATTATCAAATTCAGTAAAGTTCTGTTTGGATGAATTCAATTCTGTTTTCTTCAAATCACTACTTTGATTTAGTTCAGTTTTAATTCAAAACTAATTCAGTTCTGTCCATTCTGTCCAATACTTTAAATTTAGTTCAGTTTAGTTCAGTTTAGCGTAGTGTAATGGAGTTGCTGATGAGGTTAAAGCAGCACTGTTCAAATGTGCATTGCAGTGCAATGCAGTACCATGAGAGAGAGAGAGAGAGAGAGAGAGAGAGAGAAGGATGCTGGAGTAAGTAAAGTGTTGTAAATGTTGGTCTGTCTTCTGTGCATGTTTTCAGCTTCAGTGGGTCAGGGGATGAGTCGTACTTCGAACTGCTCTGCCGGATCAGCACTTTCTGCTCCAATCAATGCAGCCGGGCCTGCAGCGGGAAACCAGGACAGGCATGTTCCTCACTGGGATACACATACAGTATATACATATACACTCAAAGAAATAAAGGTACAACAGCTGTCACTGGGGCGGTACCTTTTCAAAAGGTACATATTTGTACCTAAAGAGTCCATTTTGGTACCTTCAAGGTATATATTAGTACTTAAAGTGTACATATTACCCAGGTGAAAAAGACGTAGTATTAAATGTATTAAAAATATACTTGAAATTCAAGTAGTATGTTTATAATACATTTGTATTCCCAACATGCTTATTTGAAGTGCAATAAAAATATATTGAATTGCATTTTAATATATTTCTAAAAAGTATACTAGAAGTACTTTTGTATTAAATATATGCTTAGTTATACTTCTAAGAAATATGCTAAACAGAAGCATACTTTTAATGTATTTATAAAAAGTATACTAGAAATACTTTGGTAATAAAGTAGTGTAATGCTAATGCATTTCCAATGAGCTGAAATACAATTGAAATGTACTTGAAGTACATTAAAACGATGATTCAAATATACTCTTAACTGTAGTTCATGAAGTATTAAAGGGACATTTTAAATGTATTTTAAGAAATACACTTAAATTGCACTAAATATACTTAAAGTGGTTCCATTTTAACACAATTTCAATATATTAAATATATTACAAATAGATTAAAATCCAACTTAAACATATCTTGAAATACACTTAATATACTTAAAGTTGTTTCAAAATAATACATTTAATATGCACTTAGTATAGTATAGTTTAAATATAGTATGTCTGAAAAAGCACAATTTAAATATATTTCTTTTTCACCTGGGTAGAACCTTTAGTGTACCTTTTGAAAAGGTACCGCCCCAGTAACAGCTGTTGTACCTTTATTTCTGAGAGTGTATGCACAAACACGTGTGGGGAATGTTCCTAAACACGTATCTGTGAAGCATACATAGACAAGTGCTTGCAGGCATGATGTATGATTAGAAACATAATCACACCAGCTAAAATGTGAGATTCATGCAGCAACATGTACAGATCTACTATTTTACACACACACACATATACTTGCTATCTAAATTAAGCATACGCCATTGTTTTAATGTGAAGCGTAATATAATTACTACAGACTAACCCTAACCTAAACCCTACTGTATACACTAAAAGAAAACTGCATTTTTAAAATGAAAAAAAAAAAAAACTACACACACACATTCACAGCTGTGCATGCATAAAAAATGCACACAACAACACAGACAAATAAGGACAACCTGAACATACACGCGCACACACACAAGCATCAGAGTGTTCTGACTGTTGTGTAAATAGAGTTGTGACCTGCTCTCTGAAGCGGCAGGTCTATGTGACCTTGCCATTCCATCATAACAGGAACACAGCGGGATTGAAACAGAGATGAGACATGAGCCAGATGACTCAGGGTTTAGTTGAAAGCATCTCATTCTCTTGTACGGGACTTAAGAAATCATTATAGGGTTTGTTGAAAGATAAACAGGTATCTGAATTTGGAATATGTCATGTCGAGCACGGGACAGATGCTTCTGGTCAGACTGTACCCCGGGGGGCAATCGAGGTTCAAATTAATCAAGTGGCTTTTAGCAGGAGTGCTGCTTCTGTTGGATTCTACAGAATTCACACACAAATAAAAACAAAAGCACACAGCCAAAAGCACAAGAGGTCAGTTAGTGATATTTATAGTCTCTGCTCAAGGTCTTATGGAAGATAATGCCACACATATCAAATCATCAGTAAATGGAAAATAACACCACACAAAAGGCTGGTGTATCAGAGCCCTATTAAGAATCCTGGATTTTAATATACTGATTTTGGACAAAACAATACATTTAAAGTTAATGTTTAACGTTTTGATGAAATTTTTGCTATGGTCTAAATTTTAGGCATCCTGCGCTAAGGCCTTTTCAATACAATTTTAGTTTAATCTATGTTTAGTAAATACTGTTCAATGGAATGAGAAAAAGTTTTTTTTTAATTGTTTTAATCATGAATTATGAAATTCAGTAATTATATATATGTGTGTGTGTGTGTGTGTGTGTGTGTGTGTGTGTGTACGTGTATATATATATATATATATATATATATGTATATATAAATGAAAAATCTTTTTAGCATAAAATTGTTGGATATAGATAAAACAAATAAAATTTAAAACAAATAACATTTAATTTAAGTATGTTTATATATTTAAGGGAGAATAAGTAAATATATTATGAATTGTATATTTAAATTACATTATTTTTTATTTTATGCTAGATACTCTATATATTTATACTGGAAAACAAAAAGGTTTTTGATTGGTTTTTGATTTGAAGATTTGTGTTGGTTTGTTAGTGTGAACACTAAACACTTTAAAAACACTTTGAATTTAATATTTATGCATAAAAACCAAGATGAGACGTTCCCTCTCAATGCTCAAATAAAACTGCCATTACCCTCACTGTTAGTATCTGTTACTCCTCTTTCTTGACCTCTTTTTGAGTGTGAGGTATATGCATGAGGGTATTTTTTATTTGTTGTGCATGTTTGTGTGTGTATCTGAAAAGTCTGTTGTCTTGGCAGTTGCTTTGTTAGTTTTCCTCAGGGCAGGACTGTGTGATGTCTGGTTTGAAACGGAGAACCACTCAAATCTCAAAATACACTCACTTCAAACATGAGCGCAGTTTAAGCAACCAAGTCAGAGAAAGACACAGTCTCAGACAAGAATAAGGTACATTTTGAGCATTTTACTCTTAGAACAAGGACAGAACTGGTTTAAAGTAAAACGCTTAATAAACTTCTGGATTATTGTGATGTTTTTATCAGATGTTTGGACTCTCATTCTGACGGCACCCATTCACTGCAGAGGATCCATTGGTGAGAGAGTGATGTAATGCTAAATTTCTCCAAATCTGTTCCGATAAAGATACAAACTCATCTACATCTTAAATTACCTTAATGTATTTTAAATTCTTAAATTCTCTTTAATGTATTTGCCCTGATTTGATCTGTTTTCCTGGTAAATTTATAAGTTTTTATATTATTTTGTCATCATTATTTTTTAAGGAGTTAAAAATTGTCCTTATCAACCTTGATTGACATGGCAGTAACATTCTATTACATTATTTTGACAGGTTTTGGTGAGTTTTTGGGCTGGAAATTGTCCATTCAATCTGGCAACACTGGTCTGGATCAGTTTTCTCTTTTAGACATAAAAAATCCTTTTGTGGGAGACTTTGAGCTTTGTGACTTTGCAGATCTTATACATGCACAAACAGATACACAAGACACTTAAGAAAAAGGAAAACATGAAAACACATCATATGACCTCTTTAATGATTATCTGTCACTAAATAAATGTGAATGCATCAAATTCTTTCTCCAGACTCAATCTTGAAGAAAATTACCAATAAAGGAAAAGTTCATTCCAAAATGAAAATTAGCTGAAAATGTACTAATCCTAAGGCCATTTAAGATGTAGATGTGTTTCTTTATCGGAACAGATTTGGAGAAATACATTAGCATCACATCACTTGCTCACCAATGGATCCTCTGCGGTGAATGGGTGCTGTCAGAATGAGCGCTCAAACATCTGATAAAAAACATCACAATAGTCCAGAAGATCAGCTTGATCATCTGCATTTTCAGATTTATCTGACTCGGGCTCGAACTAATATGGTAAAACTGACGGTCTTTATCATTGCTTGGAAGCTAAAACTCTCAATTACGGTAAGGGATATTACATTTCCGACACATGCTTGAGATGTTTGGCCAATCACAACGCACTGGGTCAGCTAGCCAATCAGAGCACACTGAGCTTTTCAGAAGGAGGGGCTTTGTAGAAATCGATGTGTTTTAGAAAGACTTGGCATAGAGGAGCTACAATAATGTACAGTACTGTATGTGAAAAATAATGTGTTTTTTGAACATTAAAGCACGCTAACATATTTTAAAACAACCAATACACAAAATAATGATATTTGAAAATAGCATCATGACTATATACTGTATATACACACACATATATATATATATATATATATATATGATTGGATTGATTGTTGAATTTGTCCCTTTTATGTAAAACTGTGAAAATGACTGAGTAATATTTCCTGATTATACACATGCACATTCTCCTCTTCCCTCTGATGTCAGCAGTGCACTAATTTGATTAACGACTATAAACAATTAGCAGAATGCGTATTTCACAGAGAAACAAATGGTTCGCTCCAGTGTCTGCTGATTAGTTCTATAATGACACTGTCATACCCTTCAGATGGACCCTCAGTCTGAGTCACACACTACAGACACTTCAATACCGCATCTCTTCATCTCACACAGCAACAGAAGAGACAGGTCAAACACAGAGAATTGCAGCCATTTTTTTCTTTCTAGGCAGAACAGAATATGACAAAGAAGCAAAGGTGGGTTTGTATCAACCTTTTCTGCGTTATAGGCAAAAATTCCATTCTAGTGGTTGAAGTACATTTCATTGAGATACATAGGCTTCACAATATTGCCCAGAAATGCACACCTGTAAACAGCCAAATAAGAATTTTTGTAGATTTATTTATTACTATTTATTATGACCAAAACTCTGTATGTATCTAAATGTTTAATTCAATTTATTTACATCTCTCAAACCTAATCACAATAACAGTTAAAAAGACTTGCAGTTCAGAGAGTCAGTTGAACTCAGAGTTCTCAGAGTTAAAGCTCTGATAAACTGACCACTAACCAGCTCTTCTTTTTGACTGACTCATTTAAAGAACATTCTCGCGAATCGGGCATCACATCTCTCGCCGTGTTTGTTGTTGCTAACAGGAAACACTAGCTCACACTCAAACTTAGAGTGTCTCTAACAAAACCACATAAGTTTTCCTGACTGTGATAACATTTTAAATTATTGTCGCACATTTATTATTTTGATCCTTTTAGTCACAGTCAGGAGCCCTGGTTAATCTACAAAGCCCATCTGCAGCCAGCCAGAAGCAATAAAGTGATAAATTATATAACCTATAACCCATAGTTTTGCTATAGTTTATATTAAATGTTACTTTTCTAGTGAATTATCTATTTAATCTGTCCATTACATATGGTCACATCAATGATTAATCTTAAATTACAAAACACTAAGTTCACATGTAAACCCACAGAGATGTAGATTTGGACTCGGTCTCATGTTTTGTAGTAATGGGAGACGGTAGAATTGTTCTGTCTGAACTTTGCGCGGCCCATAATCCTCATTAAAGCACAGCGGTCCTTCCTGAGGCAGTGGGTGAATCTGCAAAGAGAACCAGACAAAGGTAATAGCTACAGGCTGCTCGCTTTGCTATGCTCAGACCTTTTTGTCAAGCCTTATTTGAAGACATCAAACCCCATAAATTGGGATGGAGGGGATGTGTGTGGATTAGCAGAAAGAGAGAGAATGGGGAAGTACAGGAGAAAGAGATGGGGGAAGGGAAATGAGGGGTCAGAGAATATTTTAAATACAAATTTATTTTAAATTATTATTATTATATTAGGTTATTATTGTATGGTTATTGATATTTCTTTAAATAATTATTATTTAAATATTCTTGTTATGTAAAAATTTTAATGTTTTTGAAAGAAGGCTTTTATACTCACCAAGGCTGCATTTATTTTATAAAAATAAATAAATAAAAATAAAAAAAAATTAAAAACTAATATTGTGTAATATTAGTACAATTCAAAAGAATTGTTTTCTGTTCAGTATATTACAAATCAGTATATTAGAATGACTTCTGAAGGATCATGTGACACTGAAGTCTGGAGTGATGGATGCTGAAAATTCAGCTTTTATAT
The DNA here is from genome assembly GCF_001515605.1 of Sinocyclocheilus anshuiensis. NCBI lineage: Eukaryota > Metazoa > Chordata > Actinopteri > Cypriniformes > Cyprinidae > Sinocyclocheilus > Sinocyclocheilus anshuiensis. Next base: position 401,188 of record NW_015537974.1, on the reverse strand, counting down.
CAAGGGAATAAATTACATTTTAAAATATATTAAAATATAAAAAAATCATTTTATTTTGTATTAATATTATCATTATGATTCACAATATTATGATTTGTTTTTACTGCATTTTTGATTAAATAAATGCAGTTTTCATGAGCACTAAAGACTTCTTTAAAAAAAAAAATTTGCATTTGCACTTTGTACTTGCCCTGACTGGTTCTGGTATGAGCGCAACTTTGGTGGAAAGGGGGTGAGGGTCTCATCTGAGGGTGGGTGATATGTGACAGGATCTGTTCGTCAATTTCCAAGGGTGTAGAACCTCAGAAGATGTCAAGAGCTGCCTAACCTGTCACCTCGACACACCTCAAACACACACACACACACACACACATTTTTTATGAAGGCCAGATAAGTGAGACTGGCCTGAGTGTCTGTGTGTCAGGCCTAGAGACTGAATAAAGAAGCAAATGAGGGACAGCCAGCACACTGCATTAGCACGACAGCATGTGTGTCTACCAGGGCGTTTTTGGGTACATTCATATTTATATGTATGCGTCTGTGTCTTAGTGCCTCTGACATCTCTAGGGGCTCTCGTTAGGAGGTTTTCCAGACTGTTTGTGTGCGGTTATGTATTTCTGCCCAAGGGACGCAGCATGGGAAACTGTTCAAGGCCTAATTTAATTGTGGCGGTACAGACAGACCTGTAACATATCAATGGTGTAGAAGTGTGTAGAACTTGTTTGTGTTTGTATGCGTGTTCTGTATTCCTTGTGCCACTAGGGCAGGGTGATCTTCTGTTGATCTCTATGCTGAAGTCTCTGATGATGAGCCTGCCCCCTTCAGTAATATCGCCTATGGTCTTTTGAGGGTCTTTTCAGTTCTTCCACCACTTTAAACTCCTCAGAGCCCTTGTATTACTGAAGTGTACTCCTGAAGATCTGCATTACATATGACCATCCCATACTGCTATAACTCAAATGGTGTTGATTTTTGTCATGGATCACAGCAAAATATTTGACCAGTAGATTAATTTAGTTAGGTGCATTTGGTTACCAGTTGGTAATACAATAAGTTATAAAAATGTAATGTTTTATACCATTTTAATGCATGCATTTTGAACACCTTGAGTATGCATAAAAATGCTCAACTGCAAGTTTCTCACTTGTAATTCTCACTTCAATAGTACAATCCATGTTAGGGGTGATTGAAATTATATTATTATATGCGGTCTGTACTCTTTTTTTTATGTTTTTTGAAAAAGGTCTCACCAAGGCTGCATTTTTTTATAAAAAATATAAAAACAGCAATATTGAGAAATATTATTACAATTTAAAATAACTTTTTTTTCTATTTTAATATAGAATGTAATTTATTCCTGTGTGGCAAATCTAAATTTTCAACAGCTATCACTCCAGTCCTCAGTGCCACATCGTCCTTTAGAATTCTAATATGTTGCTTTGGTGCTCAAGAAACATTTCTTCTTATTAAGAAAATTATTTTCTTATAATTATTTCTTATTTTTGTGCTGTTTAATATTTTTGTGGAAACTAGTAATTGTTTTAAGGATTTTTTGATGAATAGAACATTTTGTTACATAAAAGTCTTTGCTTTAATTTTGATAAATTTACATATTCACTGAATATTATTGTTATTATATTAGCATTATATCTTTCAAAAAAAATAAAAAAACACTTTTCACACGCAAAAGCCAAACTGCTAAAATACAATTTCTGCATTGCAATATGTAAAAACAAAGCTGTTTTATACAGATCTGATTCTTTCTCAGTTCATCTCTTGAAAAGGTCACAACTGTTCAATCCGGAACCAAAAAAAAAAAAACTCTGGAACAGAAGCCGACTGAGATTTTCAAACTGGATGGTCCCCAGAGAAAGTGGGTCAAGCCATTCCAAGGTCTTTTGGGGGAGATTAGGCAGACTTTTAGTCTGAAGGTTCGTCAATCTAAATTGTAGGACAGCAATGCAATAAAGCTTCAATATATTCCTAAAACAGGTTGAAAAGTGGACAATATACTGCTATATTTGGAAACAAGAGATTGCCAGAAAGGTGCAAAAAGGCTAAAACCTTCTTCTTGCAGATCCACACTTCCTGTAGACCACCTTGTTTGTCAGATGGTGCTATTTTAAAACCCACAAACAGTCATATCACCGCTGGGAGACGTCTTTGTAAAAGCCATCACGCCGGTCAGAAAGCAACTGATCTGAGATTTTATCAGCTATTGAGTCTAAATCATTATTCCCAGCATGGAAGTATTTGATCAGTTTTAATATTTGCATGTCAGATGGATGTCAGGCTTCTGTTTGAGCACCTGAAACAGGGCACACAGACTTTTTTCAAGCTGACTGACGGGGAAGGTAATGAGCCTGTATTATAACTGTTACCAAAATTAGCCTCCTGCTGTTGAGTGCATCTTTGAAGGGGTTTTCACAGCTCATTCACTTTATATCTTAGGCTTTCTTTTGGATGGATGACAGCCAGCTCTCTTGACCTGAGGAAAAAGATGAGAGGGGAGTGTGACAGCCTTGTAGTTCTCACACACTCACATATACAGTATGTACACACATACATTGTACTCTAAAAGCCTTGTAGCTATAAGTGACTGCAAGGTATTTCCACACTGTCAGTCAATCAGAGTCGAGAGCAGTGATTCTGTGTCTGTAATGAGAGCCTACTGGACTTCAAAGGGTTAGTAACACAAGGTGAGTGAAGAAAAGTCACTTGTAGGTCAGGGATGCAGACTACACACTGGAGTCATGAAACACACATTAATGATATGTTTTAAACCAAAAATAAACATGTGTATGCAAGACAGTAGGGCATGTGTTCAACATATAGCACTCCAGCTTCATCAGACTCTAAATAGAGAACGATGAGAACTTTACAAAGAACGATTGTCCTCATTTGAGGTAGAAGACAACAATGAACTTGCTTAAATATTCACTAGAACGTTACATGACTCTTGTGAATGTCTGCACAAATGTAGCAATAGCAGAGCAAGTTGTTACAATAGAACCAATAAATGGGATTTTAGCTGTTCATGCAAAATTGACAGTTACGAAATACAAAATCATTCACAAAATGTACAAACATGGTAAGACAAAAATATCAAAGCATTGATTTGGTCAACAAATTGTTGCTGCTCTTGTGTGACAGCTAATTATGGTCTTCCATGTGTTGGCAATAATGGCATCGGCCATTGAAAAACCCTTGTCGGTCGACTGCTATTTTTTTCTGTAAGTTGCTTAAAATGAATTTAGTCCTGTAACGCTGTTCTGTTGGTCCCCTCCCCTCCATTTTTCTTTCTGTCTGCCGTTTTCTCTTCCTTTCTCTTATCCTCTTCTTTTGCTGCTGTCTACTTATTCTTTCTTTCCTTGGAAGGAGTTGTAGAACAGATAAATCAAATCTTGCAGCAATCTCATACGGACCACAGTCACATAACTAATTCAGGTACTTTTTTACTTAATGGAGGCAAATGGTTGTCATTTTTTATGTCAGTGCTGTTAAAACTGTCCAACCTCAACTGACTTGCTCACTACAATGTTGCTCACTGTTCAATACCCAGTTAAACTCACTCTAACGTACATGAATCTTATGTAAAACCCAAACGTTACAACTGCATCAGCTTCCATTTCACTCCCAAGTTTTGGACTCCACCCTTCCCTTTTGTAGCATTAACCAGCTATGACATCTTTTCTCAGCATTTAAATTGGAGGGGGGGAAAAAAACTAAGATAAATTAAAACAATTCATAATTAATTTCATAGTTCCCTCAGGATTTTTTGAGTTACCTCAGATTTTGGAGACAAGATAGCAGACATTGTCCGAATGTTCATTTTCAATCCACTCTAATCATAGAATATTGCTGTTCTGTGATGTTTATGATCCTGTAGGAAATATTTCATTAGGTTTAAGTTCACAAAATTGTTCATCTAAGTAATAAATACAAAAACAAACTTATCAAAAATATTTCCAAAATGGCTGGAAATAAAAGAGAAATAAAAGCATATACAAATTGGCAGATGATTGTGTCATCAGCTTAGCATCATACTAACATCAAAATCTGTCTGAATCAAATGTGAGTGTCCTGTGTGCAGTGCTATTATGTGGTGTGTAGAGTTGCTACGTATGTACAGCATTCCAAATCAATCAAGATGTCCAGTCTCACTTAGAATGTTGCATTAAGCCTAATGTATACTTCAGCTTTGACATGCATACAGCCAAATGCATATCCTTTCAAAGTATATTTGATAGCATACGCGAACACCTGCACTTGACATATGTGCTAGAAATATGGTGACCATACGTCCTCTTTTTCCCAGACATGTCCTGGCCAGGATTTGTATATTGCCTAAAATATCCAGGCTTTGGCTTTGTTTTCCTGTTTTCATACTTGCTGAAGGTAATGATCGAAAAGTATTTGGACCAATAACATGAAAGCATTGTACATAAACGACCAATCGTGGCATGTGAGAAGGTGGGATCTATAGAGAATGGTCAAAGCGCTGCAAATACGCATACATATTAGGTGTGTTCGACTTGAAGCAGCACTGACATCAAAGTACCGCAAGAGCGATTCAGAAGCATAAGAAGTCATCTGCTCTCATGGTACTTTGATGTATATTTTAGGCAATATAGTAATCCTGGCCAGGACGTCTCCGGGAAAAAGAGCACATTTGGTCACCCTACTAGAAAGTTTAATCCTTGTGTATTTTTTGTGCTATTTATGGGTCTTAGGTTATGACCAATAAAAAATGTCTTTGTACTCATTTAACCATTGAAAATATTTCTGAACATAGCAGCATATTTGGGAAAAATCTGACTGATGATGACATTTACGTCACATGCACTGTAAAGTATACACTTTTATACCCCAAAGTAAATAAACTGAATTACTGTGTTAGCAGTAGATACCAAGCCATCTCACTAGGTTTTGGAACACAGCCAGACACTGAATCAACCGACAACCGATCAGTCCTAAAACTAACAGTGAGCATAATTAACATTTAATGAAGATTTTTTTTGCAGTTAATTAGACTGATGCATTTCTTTGTTAATGATAGCGGCCAAAGTCTTGCATCAGTGTATCTCATTGATTCCCTCTGGCAGGTTTAGTCTAGTTTTCCAGTTAAGCATGCTAACATTTAAAGCTTTCATATGCTCCACATCTACAGCCCCACGTGTGCCGTTGTGTTCGAGTCCAGACTCAGCAGTTCTGTTCTGCTAACACATCACTGCCCTCTTCATCATGAATCCCTGCACATTTCTCAGCTGCACTCTGTCACAATGGCGTCCTGGGCAAAATATGCTAAGCACGCATAACCGCGTGCAATCAGTAACGGCGTGCATGCTTTCGGCTTTTTGCATGCATGTGGATCTTCAGAGGGAGGATGAATGGGATGCTGTTTAATACATCTGCCCATTGTGCGCGTGCAAGATTGGAAGCATAGCTTAAGGATGCGAAGTGAGTCTGTCATGATGAACTGCAAGGGACGGTTGTGCGTTATTCCTTAAATGGAAAGATGGATGGCTTCTTTCATAGTTAAATATGAGTTTAAAAACACTCCTTAATGCAATTTACCTTGCTCTTGAAAGGTAAAACAAAAGCAAAAATCCATTTATTTTTGTGTCTGTAGCATAACAAAACATTATGAATATTAAAGAGATAGTTCAAGCAGAAATTCTGCCATTGTTTATTAATTTCATGATGCTTTTTCCATACAATGAAAGTGAATGGTGACTATGACTTTTTTCTGGAAGCTTGTTTCCGTCATTGAATAAAAACTTGAAAAATTGTGATTTTCATAATTCAGATTTTCTTTTCTCACAAAAAATCTAACATTTCTTGAAATTCTTACGTTTTTCTCTGAATTCTGAGTTTACATATTGCAACTATTTTTCAGCATAAAAAAATAAAAAGCTAAATGCGACTTTTTTCTTCTCAGAACAACAAATTTATAACTTGCAAATCTTAGATTATATCTTAAAATTCTGACCTTTTTTCTCAGAATTGCACATATATATATATATATATAGAGAGAGAGAGAGAGAGAGAGAGAGGAAAAAATGTGTATATATGGAAAAATCAGCATGAAGATTCAGCTAAATTTCTCTTATGTTCCACATTAAAGCAGTTTTTTGTGTTTGTCACCAAAAATCTTGTGCTATTATTCGTTATTTACCTCTATTTCCTCCACCTTAAAAAAAAGTAACTTGGTGAGAAGCTCAGACTGATTAGAGAAACTACACACTCTCAGTAAGCAGTGTGATAAGAGTCACGAGTGTTTGACAGATGGCATCATGGGACCGCTGCAGAAAGCGGGTGTGAGTCTGAAAAAAGGCCTACCTGTTTTAATTAGG
>NW_015537974.1:392663-393874 GCF_001515605.1 Sinocyclocheilus anshuiensis | reverse complement strand
AACAGCTGATCAGGGAGGCTCCTCAAAAACCTCAAAAACCCTGAAATAACTGCAAATAAAAATACTGGGGAGCAGAGTGCTCAGTATAACGAGAGGAGCAAGAGGAGCAGAAACCATGCTCAACCTAAATATTCACGTACCTGGGCTGAGAGGATGAGGAGGATCAAAGGAGGCTCAAACAAGAGCCTAACAACTCAAAAAAACTTGCCATTACACCAAGTCAGGAGCCTCCTTCACCAATAAATTTCACATTTCACATTATACACAGTTCCTATTCTGTGAAATAAAATAAAACCAAAAAGGAATTCTGAAACACTCCTCGTTCCTCATCAGATTCCTTCCATGCCCCGCCTACAATCCCCGTGATCGGTCTGATTAACTGCCTCAGCAGCTGCAAGACCCGAAACATGGGTGAGAGGCACTCAATTCTCAAAGAGAATCAGGCATACAGGCATTCTCAACGCGATCACATCTCGCAGCGTGGCTAATCTCCGTCGAGAGCCAAACACACTCTGTTCAAACACTAAATTCTCTCAAGAATCAGGCAAGAACAGAAACCGCCGCGAATGCATCGCATTAAGCTTGTTCAACTCCCTCGAGAGGCGAACGCGCTCGTGCAAACGCTGACAAAAACTCGAGTACAGACCTCTGCTCTAGTAGTTCCGCGAATGCAAACAGTGAGCGCATCCTTATCCCTCGCTTGTCCTTATCCTGTCTCACTGGACAAGCCCATCCTGAGAGGCGTGAATCTTCTCAGACTTTAAAGGGCTCACGCACAGTTCCGCCCTAGGTATTCTGCTAAATCTTCTGATTGCTGTCCGTATGGAGAGCCTGAGCCGGTGCGGGCGTGCCTGGTGGGCTCCAACATATAGCCTTTCAGTCTGCGGTTTTGTTAAGTTTCTGAGAAGATGAGGATGTGAGCTAGAAACTCTTCTGCAACCCTTAAGTCTGCGCCAGGCTTCGGCCTTGTCTTTACATTCACCAACGATCCTAGGATCTCAGCTGACGTCTCTCTTAGCTCTTGTCCACTTTCCACTGGGAATAAACTCCCAATCACCATCAAGTCAGAACATCTTTGAACGTCTCCAGTGTGACCATGCTCTGAATCACATATGAAATCAGTCCAATAGATGGGCGAGACGTCATGGGCAGGTGACGTTGCGACCAGGAAGCTATAAAAGCACGTGCGGTGGAACCGGCGTCAGCTTCTA
>NW_015537974.1:387583-392092 GCF_001515605.1 Sinocyclocheilus anshuiensis | reverse complement strand
TCTTTACATTCACCAACGATCCTTGGATCTCAGCTGATGTCTCTCTTAGCTCCTCCACACCCTCATCTGGGAGAAAACTCTCCCGACCACGACAGAGTCAGAATAACATCTTTTTGGAGTTCATCATTCTTCAAACCCGGAAGAACGTGATCGCAACTCCTACACCACCGAACCTCCAAACCATCAAGACTTTCATCTGAGACTGCATCTGGACGCTTGTTCAAGGCCAAGGCAATGCAAGTATTGTACATTTAACTAAACAAAACAAAAGTTTAGTATAAGCTGTAGACCCCATTCTAAAACGGAGCTGATGGTTTCACTCAGGTGGTTAACTGACTCTTTTCATAGCTTCATTCTCTGGTTTTCCTGATGGTTTCATCCATCAAGTCTCATTTGCCCTTTCCCCATGTACGCATGAGTGTATGTTTATTCGTTTGTTTGTTTGATTAGTTATGTGTGTTAGCGTTTAGTTAATAAAATTACATGAGTTTCTGGTCCTGCTTGTGAATAATGTCCCTTTACGATTTTGATCCTTGCTACATGCTCTAATGCATTAATACTGTAGGAAAGTTTTTTCTGTGGCCACGAAAATATCCTTTCTTAGAGTTGATATGAACTTACACTGAATGTTCGCTGGACGAACAGATTAGTTGATGGCAATTTAATCCTGCTACAGTTACTACTGGCAGCTGATATAAATAATTGTAATGAATCATAATTAATTGTAATTAGTTATATACATTTCCCTTTTGAGCTAATTTGCTACACTTCTGAAAGTTTCATCAGTCTTTCAATTTAGTGTACAAGTTGTTTAGACTACTTTAATGACATTTTATGACGTTTTTGTCTTAATTTTGAGCCTGACAGCCCCAGTACTCATTTACTTAAAAAAAAGTCACCTTTTGTGTGCCATAGAAGAAAAACGCATACAGATTTGAAATGATATAAGGTGTTGATTGATGGTTTAAATAATTATATAAAATATAAAATTATATACATGATTAATTATATTTATATACTGTTCAAAGGTATGGGCTCAGTAAGATGTTTAAAATGTTTTTGAAAGTAGTCTCATATGCTTATCAAGGCTGCATTGATTCGATCAAAGATACAGTAATATTGTGAAATATTATTACAATAAAAATGCGTTCTATTTTAACATATTTTAAAATTTAATTTATTCTTGTGATGGCAAAGCTGAATGTTCAGTATTTTCAATACTCCAGTCTTCAGTGTCACATGATCCTTCAGCTGATTTGGTGCTCAAGAAACATTATTATTATTATGCTTTATAATTTTGTGGAAACAGTGATACATTCTTTTAGAATTCTTTGATAAAGAAAGTTCTAAAGAACCGTTTTTTTTGTTTTTGTTTTTAATCTTTGTAACAATCATTTTCTTAACTGTCACTTTTGATCAATTTAATGCATACTTGCTGAACATTTTTTTTTTTTTAATCATACTGACCCCAAATGTTTGAACAGTAATGTTCATGTGTGTGTGTGTGTGTGTGTGTATATAGCTAATTTTTTGGGGGGTGAATTATTTATTCAATTAATTATAACTGTGAAATTTAGTCTTTAGTAATATGAGACAAAAACTTATAAGATCAAAACCGTAGGAGCCATAAAGGTGTTAATGTTGTTGTATAATGTCTTTTCTATAGTCTGTGCCAATTGAATGTTTGTATGAATTATTTTCCATACTCCCCTTGTGGTGGACGAGATTAATTGCATCCATTTTGGCATTTCCTGGGGATAGCCATCTTAAACAGGATGTGATGTGGCAATGGGGGAGGGAAACACGTACTTATAGAGTGTGATGCATATGAAGGAGCAAGATTTCAACTAATTCAAGCTTTAAGATCGTTCGGAATAAATAATTTGTGACTTCAGCTTCTGTTAGGAAATGGCCCAAAACAATCAAGAATATTTCATGAATTAATTATTTTCATAAAAGAAACAAGACTGATAAATAGAATGTAGGATACAGTTATATTAAATAAATGTAAATTAAAAAAAAAAAAAATTTATTGGCTATAGTTTTCAAACTTCCAATCATTATGCGCTCCACACTCCTTATCCAGTAGGTGGTGGGAATGCACCATTTAAGTTGGTTTGCCCACCGCCATTAACACCAGAAGAAGAAGAAGAAGAAGAAGAAGAAGAATGGGGGAGGGAAGGGAGACAGTTTTTTGACCTGCAGATCAACGATCTTTCATGTCACAGTTGTGTTTTATTTTCAAGTATTTATGCCTTTGTTACAATAAACACCAGTCTTGATCAAACAGGTTTTGGAGCAGTGTCAATTTTACTTTCCCACACGGAGATGGCTATATACCAAAAGGAAGCCGCTACACTTAGTCAAAAAACTCCCAAGAAGGACATGCAGGCATGTGGTAGGCCCAATCAAGGCCTACGTTTAGAATGACCAAGCTATCTGTGGAAGGCATCAGCAGCTTAAAGGATTCTGAAACGCATCCAATTCATGAGTAACTGATGGGTTTATTTCTAAGAAGCTGTGGTTGAGAATTTTGGCTTTGATCAATGCATGAGACAAGAAGTTGATGCTTGTGTGCATACTGTGGCCTATAGATTCTATGGAGATCTGGATACTTGATAGTGTTTGTTTGTGTTAAGCATGGCTGATGAAATGTCCCAAAATGAAAGTGTTGAGATTGAACAAAGCATTGCATCCCTCAGTTCTATGTGTAGGGGAAAGCTTGGTGTATGCACACGTAGGATGAATGAAGGGAATGCATTGCTTGCTGCTGGTGATGATTTGGAATCAATAGAAAAAGGTGTGGAGACTTTTTTTGGGGGTACTTAATGAATTCAAGACTGCTCATAAGCTTGTGCAAGAGCAACTACCTGATGATATCAGAGAAAATGAGTGTATTGACTGGTTTGAGACTAAAATGGCTATATTTGAAAACTTTGTGAATTGGAAAGGTGGAAGAATGTTCAAAAGGATCCACAAACACTCATTGAGCCAAACAATAGTTCTTCAAATGTATCCAAAAGGTCACGTAAATCTTGTAGTTCTCACAGCTCAAGTATATCATCTTCAGTATCATCAATGAGGATAAAAGTAGCTGCTGATAAAGCAGCCCTTCTTGCTCGCAAAGCTGCATTAAAACAAAAACATGCCCTTGAAATGGAAAAGACTGATTTGAACATGAAACTTGAATCAGCCAATTTGGAATGTGACCTAGCTGCAAACGATGCTAAACTGAAGGTTTTAGAAGACTTTGAAACAACTGCAAGCCCAAGTCTACATGCTCGTTCTGTCAATTCTCATCAGTCTTATGCTGGGTACATACCACAAGATAATTGGGCTGATTTTGGGCCGATTTCTCCCCTTCCAACAATCCTAGGTTATGTCCCGATTATCTTGGTGGTTCTAAAGATTATCTTATCAGATTTTCCTGTGGTGTGAAGTGTGTTAAGAGTGACTGATTCTGCTCGAAAGAATGTCGGAAGCGCCCCGATCACGAAGAAATCCTGATGTGTGGGGGGGAAACCCCAAAAACACCACACACTATCGGAGCAAAACCTAAATCTAGGATTTTTTCCCCTCATGTTTGTAGTCTCTCACATTTTGAAGATCTTATAAGATTTAAAAAATCTTTTAGTGTGTACCCAGCATTATGAACCTAAGGATAAAATGAATAAGTATCTTGAAAAGTATGGTTCTGAGAATTCTAAGCAGACAGCAATTCAGGATCAAACACCATCAGGAACTTCACCATCTTTTGAGTTTGTTCAACTTGGAGCTATCCTAAAAACTCCATTGCAAAGGATACTTTAACCTCAAAAACCCGATCAAGTTGCACAAAGGAAGTACAAAGTTGATGACACAGCTATAAAGTATGCTATGCAAATTCAAAATCCATCTGCCAGTTATACAGATGTTGGACCTACAAGTATGAATCTTTCAAATGTGGTGCGGAGACAGAATGATATTGCTGAGCTCTTGATCTTGCAGCAAAAACACTCTTTACTCCCCTCTAGAGAGATTCCAGTATTCGATGGAGACCCATTAAGTTTTCGATCTTTTATGCAAGCTTTTGAACATGGCATCGAAGATAAAACGGACAACAGCAGGGATAGACTTTACTATCTGGAACAGTTCACTTCCGGCCAGTCAAGGGAACTTGTCCGAAGCTGCTTGCACATGGACACTAGAAGGGGTTATTCTGAAGCTAAGAAGCTTCTGAAACTTCATTTTGGTGACAAAGTAAAGATCACAAGTGCCTATGGAGAAGACCCTAAGGCTGGCCGCACACTAGAGGATTTTAAGGCAGATTTTAAGCCCGGTTTGCACCCACGAACGATCGGGGGGTGTGGCCCGATTCGCGGCTTGTCGCAAGCGATTTGTTTTGTCCAAAAAATCCTCTATTGTGTGGTGTCATTGCGATTATTTTGCAATGATTATCACATTGCTGATCGAGACGGAGCATCGCCAAACTCAAATCGTAAATATCAAACATGTTTGATATTTACGACT
>NW_015537974.1:370559-387566 GCF_001515605.1 Sinocyclocheilus anshuiensis | reverse complement strand
AGCAAGCGTCACCTACCGGATGTTGCGTGCTTCTATAGCTGAAACTCGGCAGCCACAAACATGCCATGAAAGCAGAGAACATCACCCATATTCTTTTCTATACTTTGTTTTTCACTGTACAACAGAACGCGTGCCGGGAGAGCCAGCTGACAACATCGATTGTCCTCTATTTGTTTTTCTTCTCTAGTCACGTTTGATCTCGCGAGTGTCCGTGAGATCTCGTGTCACTGTGAAATCTTTCCTACAATCATCAAGTGTGTGGTCTCGTGGTCTGGTCTAATCATCTAGTGTGCGCATTCAGAGGATTATAAGGCTAAAAATCGGTTGAACTGTCTTCATGTCTGTGGTCTCCCATGGTTTTAAAATCTTTTAAGATTTGAAAATTTTCTAGTGTGCAGCCAGCTTAAGTTGGAGTAATATCAAGGCTGATGATGGAAAGGCTCTTCATGCTTATGCACTTTATCTGAGAAGTTGTTGTAATGCTGCTGAAGACCTCCCTAACATGTTTAATCTTGACTTTCCTTCCAACCTTAAGCAAATAACATCCAAGCTTCCATATAAGTTATGTGAAAAGTGGAGAAATACTGCATGTGACATTCTAGAAAGAACACACACAGTAGAGCTAAATTCCAGGATGTGGTTGCTTTCATTGAAAGGCAGGCAAAAATACTGCAAGATCCTATCTTTGGCAATATTCAAGATCTTACTTCTACAACAAAGAGCATTAAGGTAAAGACTGAGTTTCGTTCCCTGAAGTCTGGCAGTAAGAAAAGCTTTGGTACTTCTGTATCCCCACTGATATCCAGTACGAAAGAATCAAAGAGTGCAGAGACTACAAATGTTGCATTACAATCCCCGTTTGTTCTGTTTTGGCAATCATGCATTGGAATCATGTCATCAGATAGCTTTAAAATCTTATCAAAAGAAGGTGGATTTCCTAAAGGGTAAAGGACTATGCTTTGCATGTCTTTATTGAATGCAAGATTTGTCCCAAAAGGCATCCAACGATTCTCCATGTTGAAAACATGCCCCCTAAAGAGCAACACATTTCCCAGAATAGGAAGGCTGGCAATGAGACTATTCTAAAGGGCAACGGTAACCCTATTACAATGGCTATGGTGTCAACAGAGCAGGCAGAGGTCGGTTCCTTAGACTACAAACTTGCAATTGTACCAGTAAAGGTCAAGGCTTGCAATGGAAGTAACTTAATACAAACCTATGCCTTTCTTGATCCCAGAAGCTATGCTACGTTCTGCACAGAAAACCTAATGGAAAGGTTGCATGTGAGAGGAAGGAGAACAGAAGTTTTACTCAGGACTATGGGGCAAGAGAGACCAATATGTACATATATATTAGATGAGTTAGAAGTGAGCAACCTTAATAGCAATAACTTCTTGTCCCTCCAGGGGGTTTTCACTCAAGCTTGTATACCAGTTGGCAAAGAGAACATTCCTACTGAAGAGGATATTCGGCACTGGCCATATCTTAATGAGGTCAGTTTGAACACCGTTGATGCGGAAGTCGATCTGTTGATAGGAGTTAATGCTCCAAAGCTTACAGTATAGAGCCATGGAGGGATGGACCTTATGCAGTCTTGACACAATTAGGATGGCTTATTAATGGCCCATTGGGCAGAAGCCCATCTATAAGTAAAAATGAATGACTAAAGTTGTTCTGCAACAGAATTTCAATTTCCAGTTTGGATGAGCTTCTCGTAAGCCAGCTGAATTATGATTTTCCCGAAAAGGCCTGTGAAGAGAAGCCTGAGCATTCAGTTGAGGACAGGATGTTCCTCAAAATTGTAGCAGATTCTGTTATGAAAAAGGATGGCCACTATCAACTTCGACTTCCATTCCGTCAAGAGAAGGTCTACCCAACAGCGAGCTATTACCCTCATGAAGAGATTCCAAAGAGATGATGTGTTTTTTGCTGATTATAAGGAATTCATGAGTGATATCTTGGAGAAAAGGCATGCTGAAAAGGTGCCAGTAGATCAGCTGTCAGGAACATTTGGAAAAGTGTGGTGCATACCCCATCAAGGTGTGTACCATAAGAGGAAGAAGAAAATTAGAGTTGTATTCGATTGTGGGTCTTCATTTCAAGGCACATCTCTAAACCAATAGCTTCTCCAGGGTCCTGACCTTTCAAACAGCCTGCTTGGAGTTATCCTTCGATTCCGTCAGGAACCTGTGGCAGTCATGGCAGATATTGAAGGAATGTTTCATCAGGTTAAAGTTGCACCCAAGGATGCTGACCTTGCGATTCTTGTGGTAGCCTAAAGGTGACATCAGTCAACCCTTGGCAGAGCATCGGATGTTGGTGCACCTCTTTCGTGCTGTCTCTTCACCTAGTTGTGCGAATTATGCACTCAAGAAAACAGCAGAGGACAATGAGGGTAGAGCCGGTAAGGAGGTTCTTAATACCATTTGAAGGAATTTCTATGTTGATGACTGCCTTACTTCCTTACCCGATGAGGATGTGGCCATTTCCCTAATTCAAGATTTAAGAGCTGTCTGTGCCATGGGTGGATTCAGACTAACAAAATGGACTAGTTACAGTCATTCTGTTTTAACTTCTATTCCAGATGAGGAGAAAGCCAAAGAAGTTAAGGAGTTGGATCTTGACAGAGATAAACTTCCTGTGGAAAGAGCTCTCAGCATTCAGTGGAGCACTGAAACAGACTCCTTCTATTTTAAGATTAACTTAAAGGAGCAACAGCCCACCAGGAGGACTATTCTTTCCACTGTGAACTCTATCTATGATCCGATTGGGTTTCTTGCCCCATTGATTCTCCCTGCAAAGAGAATACAACAGGAACTCTGCTGAGTCAACTGTTGCTGGGATAAGATTCCAGATGGGTTAATGAAACACTGGGAGAAATGGCTTGAGGGTTTGGACAAACTAAACAACCTAAGCATTCACAGATGTTTCAAACCATTAAATTATGGTAAAATACAAGCAGCCCCGCTACATCACTTTAGTGATGCTAGCGAGGCAGGGTATGGTATAGCTAGCTATTTGCGACTTACTAACATCAGTGGTGCTGTTCATGTTGCCTTTGTATTGGGCAATGCCAGAGTTGCCCCATTAAAGCCTGTAACTATCCCTAGGCTCGAGTTGACGGCTGCCGTCCTTGCTTCTCAGGTTGACAGGATGCTCAAAAGAGAGATTGTGCGGCTGACACAGAACAACATACGCTGTTTGCATTCAGTGGATACTCTCCAAAATGGCGCTAGGGTGACGCGGAGGAGACGAATTGTTGAATAAAGTCGTTATTTTCTTTTCTTTTGTGCACAAAAAGTATTCTCGTAGCTTTGTAATATTACGGCTGAACCCGATGTCACATGGATTATTTTACCGATCTCCTTGCTACGTTTCTGGACGTTGATCGTGGTAGTACCCTTGCTGTCTATGGGAGGGTCAGAGAGCTGTCAGAATGCATGAGGGTGAGTAATTAATGACAGAATTTGGGTGAACTAACCCTTTAAGGGGACATTGTACTATGAACTTTGTATGGCTCCTTAATATAGGTATATGTAATTGCCTTAATATTGTCAATTAAGGGGCCGGGATGTAGGAGCCATAAAGGTGTTAATGTTGTTGTATAATGTCTTTTCTATAGTCTGTGCCAATTGAATGTTTGTATGTATTATTTTCCGTACTCCCCTTGTGGTGGATGAGATTAATTGCATCCATTTTGGCATTTCCTGGGGGTAGCCATCTTAAACAGGATGTGATGTGGCAATGGGGAAGGGAAGGGAGACAGTTTTTTGACCTGCAGATCAACTATCTTTCATGTCACAGTTTTGTATTTATAAATTGTATTTACAAGTATTTATGCCTTTGTTACAATAAACACTAGTCTTGATCAAACAGGCTTTGGAGCAGCGTCAATTTTGGCTGTATACCAAAAGGAAGCCGCTACAAAAACTTTTTCAGACATGGCTTGATATAACTTGTTAGACACAAATGTTATATTTTGTAAATCATAAAAAAAATAGAATTTATATAGAATTTATATTTGACAGCATTTTTATACAAAGCATTCAAGGTACAATATACAACATATACCTTTAACATTGCAGGCACCATACTTTACCAGTTAAGCTGATACATGAAGGCTGTTTTCTCTTGGGTGTTTTTCTGCAGTCCTTTATAGGTTGCACTCTGTGGTTTATTTGTAACAGCGAGAGGTGAGTGGATTCTGCACTGTGCTCCATTGGAGTCTGGTCACTGGTGTGAAAAAAAGAGAGGGCAGGACGGGAGTTATCTCTCCACAAAGTGAACATGATACACTCAAGCAAAAATAGACAAAACATACATCCCATAAATCTGTTGAATCGGTGAACCAAATGGCTCAGACTAGCATTTGAAGTCTCCACGCTGAAGTGCTGGCATGATTGTTATGATGACCCAAAAAAGGCCAGGCCCTGTCGCATATCTCCCTCAGGAATACATCCCTATGATCGGACAAATGCCAACAGACAGGGCCAGGTCTCTTTGTCAGCACAGAACAGAGTCTGTCAGAAGGTGCCGAGTTCATATTAAACAGAAAGGCTAAAGGGATAGTTCACCCAAAAATGGAAATTCAAAAATGGAAAGTAATTTTACTCACCTTCATGGTGTTCCAAACCTGCATAACTTTCTCTCTTCAGAAAGACAAAAGAAAATACTGTTTCAAGAACTTTGGCATCCAAACAAGATTGTCTAATATATTGCTTTGCTGGACTATTGACTTCAGTTTACTGTCATCTGGGAGCAAAGTTATGAACGATATTTACATCAGATATCTCAAGTTAATCCTATTACAGCTGAAACCGAAGCTTTTTAAGCATGTGTGTTTGTGAGACGTTCTCTTTGCGAGTTTCAAAGATTTAATACCAGTCCCACAGGCCTAATACCAATCATCAAGCCTAGTTACACTCCCAGTGGCTTGACTGCTTATGAAACATATTTTGATTGCTTTCAAGTACGAAACGTCGACTTTGAATCTTGTATGTGGTGGCAGTTTGGTGTATTTAATAAAACGGACTAATTAAATAGTTAAAATTAATCGACAGTTTTTGTTCCTAAACCCCACAGGGGGTTTAGGTAACAATCAGAATGGCAAATTGAGTTTAACTTGCCGTGCGGCGGAATAGACCTCTCACAAACTTAATTATGGTACATAGTCTCAGAGGGAACTTAAAATGCTTGCAAAGCAACAATACCTTCAAACCAAACTGCTCCTAATTTATTGAACATATTTGTTTTACTTTTACAGGCTAAACCTCTACTGACTTGTTACATAACAGAGAATGTTATGGCTGTGTTTATGTTGTATTAATTTCAAGTGCCACTCTGAATTCTGATAGGGCTTTATCTGTATCTTTATACCTTTATTCACTATGCAGTGCCATGTTGGTTGTGTCAGCCTGCAGTGCGTTTATATGTATATGTCCCTTTGGTGAAAAGATCTGCAAAGTAAATAACCGTAAATGTGCAGTTTGTCAAGCCACACCATTCACTAAACCCCACTATGTGTGAAATTGAATCTGTATTGTTGCCGCAAGGTTCTCCAGAACTTCCTCCGAGTAAAGCTGTGCTAATTTGCAGCCGGCTACAGTGTCATTCCAAATTTACATTCCCAATGACACACGGACTTAACATGCTGTAGGTTCCTCTGCACACTGTGGGGGAACATTAATATAGCCTCGGGCTCCAAGTCAAACAGTCAGGACAGAAAGTTCCATCACTCCTGTCCTCCAGTCAGGTGCTCCAACGGTGCCGCTAGGTGACAGAAGGGCTTGATTGGCCCAAAGCATCACCCAGTGCTCGGTAGGACACCAGAGGACACTGGGAAGGACTGTGGATCCATAGCCAACAGGAGAACAGGATAAAAATACTCTGCTGACAAGTCAATTAATCAGGGTTTGAAGGTGTTACAGTGGAGGAGAAGAGTCATGAGGTGAAGATCGGCGGGTGTTTACAGGTTCACAGGGAAATGAGATAAGAATAGTGACGTAACATCAGTTTTACCCTTTTGCCAGACCCACACTGTCAATCGTAAACTATGAAATCCACAATAAAATCTTTTTTAATTTAAAATTAATACACATACTATAAAACACAAATGTATTGTATCTAATTTCCGGTAATATCCAATCATTTTCAAACTGTAATTTTCTCAAATTATGCAAACAGTAGAAATGTTTTATTTACTTATGCATATTAAAGTCATCGTGTAACAGAGGTAGAGATGACTCTCTTCTTCCGTATTGTGATGTACCGAGTGTAACAGATTATTGAAAAGAAAAAATGAACATCAGGGACTTGGTTCAATTCATCCAATCCGATTGTACTGAGGACGATATGAATGCAAGCTTGCAGTCAACTGTAAGAAAGATTCAAGGTTTAGGTGGATGAAATGATTGGAGAAGTCTTGCATATGTCACCAGAGAGAACTGGAATATCAAGTTTTGACATTGTAATTTTTAATTAAAAGGTAAAAACATGTGAATGGATTACTCATTCACAATAAGATTAATAAAATTTTGCCTGTAGAAAAGAGAGAGTGAATTTCCTTTTCAGGCCAAATTTATGAATACATTAAATGCTAGCTATGAAATTAGCCATAGCGAGACAAACATTTTTTTTAACATTTCATTGCCACCACAATACGTGATTTGAAATGTAGTTGAAATTACACTAGTCGGAATTTCATTACTTTGAGAAAAGGAAAAATTAAGTGTTATTTTAATATCATTGATATAATATTGTAGTTTTTTGGTAGAAATTTTGAATTAGATTTTATTTCATGGTTTTATTAACTATGTTTTGTAGGTCTATATATTTTTAGATGTTACCTTGGCAACTAGGTGTGTGTGTGTGTGTGTGTGTGTGTGTGTGTGTGTGTTATTTCAGTTAACGTTTATTTTATTCCAAGTAACAAAAATGTTTATTTTTAATGAATTTAGTTTACTATAATAACCCTGGTGTGCATAAGCCACCTCCACTGTCTAACTGCAAATGAACATACAAAAAAGGACATCAAGCATTGCTTCTTAAAACCATTCACATTAATTCAGAAGCCTCTTGGCAGAAATACTGCATAACAATGCACTGAGGTGTCTCCTCAACGCTAGTGTGAATGTGAGCTGTCAATCAGCCCTGATAACACTGGGCTACAGTTGAGAGATGTCTGCCCCCCTGTAGGAGGTGCTGTCAGGTTGATGTGATCTTGTTGTCAGTGCTGGGGATAGGATGTCCAGAAGCTTTGGAGCAGTGACCACAGGCAGAATGCCTTGCTGGATAGTGCTGTCCAGCAACAAGTCTCCAATTCTAGCTCAAATGTGACTCGGTCTTCTCTATAGTGGGAATTTACATATTATAGTTATTGTTGCAGGAGAATGTCTTCTCATTTATTTAAGAAAATGAAGATCCATGTACAGGTACTCCTAGGCCCTTAAAACTTCCAGGCTAATTGGACAGTTATTGGCCAGAACAAGCCACAAAGTGGATGAGATTTTGTGCTGATAGTCCAAAATCTGGTTCTGTAAGGCATTTGCTTGGTTAAAACAGGCATAACTCTGTCAGCTCTGCTTTTACTTTCAGAAAATATTGCAGTTGATGGAATGGTGCAGACCCGGGCCATGAACCCACATGGACAACTGTAGAGATATTAATTTCACATGATCCCTCTGACAATAAGAATGAAAGGCAGCGAGTGAAAAAAAAGGTCTTGAGGGTCTCCATCACCCCATATGATGAATGATCTCCCTGACAGAACGTGCAGTCAAAGTCCAGCGGTCCGCCACCTGAGATACTGTGGTATTGATTCCCGTGTAGACATTCAGCGTGAACCTCGGAGCCCATGGGCCCTTTGATAAAAGCTTTCATCCATAACGGCAACCGTGCGGGTAAACCGTCTGAGACACGAAGTCTGGAACAAGCAGGTTTTTTTTAGAGTGATACCAATGTCTTCACTATGCCCTCTCACATTACAGTCAGTGCCACCGTTGATATTGATCTCTCAGCGTTTAGTTTGTTGTGTTCCAACACCCTTGGTGTGACCCATTATTTCCCATCACTAGAGACATCTTTCACGGTTTCTGATGCTGCAGATCACTTTCTCAAAAAATGACAACACCATTTTGTCAACACCAATACATTTAGATACATTAATATATTTTTTGAAAATGCAAAAATATATTATGAATTGTTTTTTTTTAAATAAAATGGATTATTTTGCATATTTTGCTTATCAATAATATTGAAAATGTAAACATCTTAACATATATACAGCTGCATTTACCAAGCTGTAGAATAGTGCGTTTCTTCATCGGAACAGATTTGGAGAATTTTAGCATTACATCATTTGCTCACCAATGAATCCTCTGCAGTAAATGGGTGCCGTCAGAATGAGAGTTCAAACTGCTGATAAAAACATCACAATAATCCATAAGTAATCCACACGACTCCAGTTCATCAAAGTCTTGTGAGGTGAAAAGCTGTGATTGTACTAAATGCAAAAATACCTCCATCCATAATATTGCTTTCTCCGGTGAAAATTTTGTCTGGTCTGAGTCAGGAGAGAAATATGCACAGATCAAGCACATGTTTCCAAGCAAAAACAGTCCAAAACTGTTTTAATATATATTAAATGGCTTTATATTAGGATAGGGATCCCTGTTGGCACCAATAGCCTCGTGGGCAGCAGCCAGACATATAGTGCCATTGTGCTTTGGGTACTCTGAATTTGAGTCCTGGGTTTGCCAAAAAAAATGCCAAAAAATAAATCTTAAAAAGGATAGGGATCCCTTCATTATATGGGGTCTTTGGTATTAAACTAATTGAAAACGCCTGCGTTAAAATATGCATCTGAATAGGCCTTCCTCATGAATTGTATTTAATGTTTAGTGGACACTTTTCTTCTTTGAAAAGAACGATCACCACTCCTCTCTCTATGTGCTGTACGTCTGGCCCCAGGGAAGCAAAAAGCATTTTGTTAAGGTGTGCACCGCGCCTTACTAGAGAGAGAACTCATTTATAGGCTACACTCTCAGCTTGTTCCAATTTATTAGGACACAGCCAAGTCACCAAAGGGGCTGGAGAGTGTGGTCAGACTAGCAGAATGTTCTGTGAAGAGAGCTTCTTCCATGAATAACTCCCAGGAGATTTTTCTATAAGAAAAACAATGGACCCTTAAACCCTCTGTAATAGAGGGAAGCAGACTTTTCCATTACATCAAAACAAGAGGGTTTGCATTATTACAGTTATAGGAACACTGTAAGACTGCAGTCAGCTGCTAGGCAAAGATGAGTACCATTAACATCAAACAGTGCTGATAACTGCAGTAATGCACATTCGTAAAATGCTTTTACGATATACGCCTTCATTCTGCACAGCATATGTTCACAGCGCAGTTTCCAATTGCAAATCTATCTAGACTAGCAAACTCTTTCCATCTATCAACATGTTATTATAGAAACCAGAGGAGCACTGCTCTGTGTTGTTGTATATAGAATACTGTATATATGAATATCTTCGCTCAGTTCTTATATCAATATATGCCTGTAAATTCATAAATCACAGATGGCTCAAAAGAAGTCAATAAAACTGAAGTGTAACACTGTCTTTTGATACTTTCTGCTATCCTAGCTTAAAAAGCAGAAACTGGTGTAAGACAATTATTTATTTAATCATTACAGTTATTTATTTAATTATATACAATTAATGAACAATTTTTCAGGATGGGATTACAAAAATTAAATGCTAAAATAAACTAAATATATCTGCTAAATAATAATAATAACAATAATAATAATAGTTCAGTTACAATTTTTGAAGGACAAAATAAATGAGAAGCATTTTGAAAAAAATAACATTGTAATCCAAGGCAATACTATCTGAATGGGTTTTGATTTCTCAGAGTTAACTGAAAAGTAATTTTTAGGTAATATGCTCTATTTTTTTTTTACCATGTTCAATTCAGGCATGACTAAAATAAAAAATGTACATACCAGAACCAGAAATGATCGGAAAATGAAATACCAGAACCAGATCGGCATCTGACCAATGGCAGACGGGGGGAGTGTTCCAAAAACCTGTTTGAAAACAATCATTATTTCAGATTTATAAACTTTATAAACGGCTTTAAAAAAAAAAGAAAAGAAAAAAAAGACACAGAGCATGTTTTTTTTTTTATTATTTATCGTATAATTAAGTAACTGTCATCAACTACCATATGTATGAAATAACACATCACACATATTTCCAAATAAAACTCTTAAACTGCTAGAAATGATCTCAGATCTGGCTGCTTGTGTTCCTCTGTCAGCCTGTGCTGAACACTTGCACAACGTCTCTGATGTTAAGAAACCTACGAATGCAGCATATTCTAAGCTCTGTCACTAACGCAACAGGAACACACTTTCAGCTAGATTAGAATCTGAAGATTGCACATTGTCTGACACACAAACCAGTTCACAGATGGAAGGGAGGAAATTTCTAGAACTCGGAGAGGGAACGCTGGGGCCAATGGTCCCTGACGAGAAGGATACAATAAGAGTATTAATAGAAAAAAGATGACTTGATATGATTAAAATATTGATTAATATGCAGTCAGTCAAAAACAGCTTTATAGTAAACAACCAGGGTTTGAATGGTGCCACTGTTATCTCGGTTCCATAAAACAGCTTCATTTCTTTTAAATGTATCCTTGCCCATTCAATTTGAAGAGATAAACCCATTATTGTTTGTATACCGAGTCAATAATCTCTAAATATAGAGGCGGTTCGTGTCCTCAGGTGGCATGTTCACAAGGGAATCTTTGGCAGAAAAGGAAATGGTTTCTAAGAGACTTTTCTCTCTTTGCATCAAAGTCTTCAGCAAAACAGTTTGAACTGCACTTGGAAGTTATCACATCCCTGCTGTCAAACACATTGTGACGGACCACTGCCTCCATCTGGCTCAGATGTGTTGAATTCGAATAATTTTCTCCAACATAATTTGATAAACTTCTGTGGGGAAAAAAAAAATCTTTCTTAAGCATTTTATTTTTAATCTTCATTGTTCTTCACCACAATCTGTTCCTTCTTAAAGACAGCAGGTACTGTAGTACTGGGACAATATTCACTCTGAACATTTACACTATGATGTAAGACACACCTGCTGATTATTACACCAAAATTTGCATATATCTCCAAACTTATATTCAGCACATCCATTTGTCTCTGTCGAATAGGCACTTCTAAATGTCATTTTAAAGCAAGTCTCTCGTCTACATTCATCTAATTTAGTCAGGCTGTCTGGACGGGGGTTTAAGAAGAGCTGGGTGTCCTTTTACTCACCCCCTGAGAGACACTTAACAGATCAGTCTCTGCTGAAGTTCAACCTAATTGTGTGTTTTTCACTTTAACTCTTTTTAGCGCCGGGTCGCAGGATAAGACGGGACGGGGATGAGGAAGTGCAAAAGGGGGGTATAAGTCTTTCTTTGATAGGTGAGTTTCCCCCAGTGACTGCAAGAGTGGCAGAGAGAGATTCCTGTTTGATCGTCACTCTCAAACCAGCAGTGGAAGGAAGCCTGCTGAAGCCGAGGAGCCTTTAGGTTCAGACATGAGAAGATGACTTCTGAAGACATTTTCAGGCTCCTTATCAGTACAAGAGTTGGTTAATACATTCACTCTTGCAGTTCTGTCATAAAGGTCAGCTGCAGTGTTCAATACAGTGCTGTAGTGGAACTAAAAAGTATTCTGATAATTATTACATACAGAATATCAAATCAAGGGGCATCTGCAATTTTTAGTTTAAATATTTTAAACTATTAAATATATATTAAAATATATACATTTCAAAGACATACAAGTAGAACATATACATTTATATATGACATATTTTTAAATGCGTTTTTTTTTAAATGTTAAATATATTTAAATATACAATAATTTCATATATAAATATTTAATATATTTAATTCTTTTTATTTAATATACTATTATTTTAAAATGCATTTTTAAATGATAAAAAAATATTTATATATTAAAAATAAAACATTTATATATTAAATATTTTAAATATTAAATAGTTTCTTTAAAATGTATACATAACTAAAAATAACTAATGTATTTAATCGTTTAAAACCTATTTAATATAAAACTATTTTTACATGTATTTTTAAATATTGTTAAATATAATCTTTTTTAGATTTTTTTTTATCCAATACAAAGATCGATCGTACAAAATGTGCTATTTTGCTTCAACGTGTACCGTTTAGGTTTACTTATGAATATTGTTGGACTGGACATATAATTAGATTCACACCAAACATACTGTATATGATTTAAACTCAATACTATCACATTTTAAAAATGTTGCATTTTAATAAAATGACTTACACG
This sequence comes from Sinocyclocheilus anshuiensis, assembly GCF_001515605.1. Taxonomy (NCBI): domain Eukaryota; kingdom Metazoa; phylum Chordata; class Actinopteri; order Cypriniformes; family Cyprinidae; genus Sinocyclocheilus; species Sinocyclocheilus anshuiensis. Next base: position 375,189 of record NW_015537974.1, on the reverse strand, counting down.
TGTAACCTTAAGCCTTTGTCCTTGGGTGGAAGTGAGAGAAATGTCTCATTATAATGGCAGAAAGCCAAAGTATGCTGTGATACATCGTGAAAATATGTTTCTTTTGGTTGCCTGTGCCACTGCAGATTAAATTAGATTAAATGATGAAGTATTAAAGCTCCTGTTTACTGAGAATTAATGTGAAAGAGGTCAGACACTCGACAAGGCAGCTAAATTTATTACCCGACAAATGGACAAGATCACCTTCATGGCACTGTACTATGACATGCAAAAGTGTTACCTGCTCATGGGTGACAACAGCAGAAGGAATTCTCTCAGGGAGGTATGAAAAACAAGCTCGTATTAAGTCAATATGCAAACACATTTTACAAACACAGGCAGTTGTAGTTTTGCTGATTTCCCGTTGTCTTCATATGAATTCATATGGATTTCTTCTTTGTGCTCCTACAAACTGTGCATCATTCACAAGACGTTTATGTCCAAAAGGAACTTCATTCGCCTCAGAGTCATGCTGAGGGCCAGACATAATGACCTATTCATGTTCGCCGACTATTTGCTCAGTGACTGAGCACAATTGGTGGGCGGATGAAATAATTCAGGAGGAGAAAGAATATTGTAGGGCATTTGTCTAGTGTATTAATTAATCATTTGTTCTCAGCTGCGACTGCAGCGAGGGAGATTCAATGGAAGCGTTTCTCATCTCTGTGGGAGTCTGATTGCGGCTCATCGCTGAATAGATTCACTTACTGAGTAGATTTGGCTTGAATTTGTCGAGCTGATTGAGTGCCGTGTGATTTTCTGTTATAATCGTGGTGTGAGTTTCATATGGCACCGCAGCCTCCTTTAGTTGGACCACAAAAGCACTGTAATGCCTGTAAAATAAGTCCAATGTCACACATGGCTTATCTTTAATGGCATGTATAAAGCTGGAGGGGTAACCATCCACATCATTGAAAAGGTCACACTTATGGGAAGGGCTGTGCACCACACACAGGCTAATGAAACGGTTAATATTGTGGATGGGTGTAGATTTCATCATTTCATGGGTTATGGGCAGAGAAGCACTGCTGGAGAGCTTTTTTTGTGATGAACATTTGATATCAGATTCAGTAACACACCTGTATCTAAATCAGAATATGTTAAAGCAACTCTTAAAGGGACAGTTCACCAAAAAATTTAACTATTTTGCAAACATTCTTAAAGGAAGAGCTCACACCAAAATGAAAAATTCTCCCATTGTCGTTACAAAATAATTTTTCTGTGAAACATAAAAGTAGTGTTTTTTTTTTTGTTTTGTTTTTTACAGTGAACAGGGCAGTCCAGTGTTGGTTTGGACCCCATTGACTTCCACTGCATGGATGAAAAAATGTTGAAACATTCTTAAGTACATCTTCTTTTGTGTTCCACAGAATAAAGAAAAGTTAAACTGGTTTGGAACGGTGTGAGGGAGAGTAAATGATGACAGATTTTCATTTTGGGGTTAACTATCCCTTTAAGAAGTGATTGCAAAATATAATAGATGATGCACTTGATGATAATAGAGGATGCACTTCATATAATGATATGGCAACAGTACTTTAGTCACAATGCTTTATGCATCATGAGAACAGAGGTTTCGATAAGCAAGTTGCATTAGATGCCCACAATACACTCAAACGGTGAGGATCATTTGAGCAAATGCTTTGCAGTCTGCCTCGTACCGCCTGTGTCTTTAAGAGCCGCATTTTCCTTTTTTGTATTTTGGGCATGTGATTGTTACTAAATATTTACTGCACTCAACACCCCCCTAAAGAGTTAAAACTCAGAGAGTGAAATCACACCAATTTCCGACACGAGAGGGGCTATTTTCTGCCTTTGAAGCGTTTTCGAGCCTTTGACTATGCACCATCCTGTTGAGACGTGCCCAAAAATACACTTCTGCCAGCTCCCTGGCAGCATTGTAGCATATGTGACGCGGTTGGCCTGCAGTGCCCCCCTGCAGAGCTGCCTGCACTCACATCATTGTCTTAAATACGAAACTGGCACACTCGACGGGCAGTCACCACATAAAACCCCCTCTATTCTCTCCGCCAACACAAACACACATTTATATCTGAGGGACAGGATAAAAACACAGAGAGCGGTGTGAGGAGCGGCATGGAACACTTTTACTCCCACACAAAGGTCACAGACTGATTCAGTGTCCTCTGTTTGGATAGTTATCTCAGCAGGGATTAAGGGAAATGGTCTGTCTGATTGGATCTTGAGCTGAAGCTAATACTGCTCTCTCTGGCTGTTTGCGATATTGAGGAAGATTATGACCTGTGAGGGTGTCAAACAGCAGAAAGTACAACGCATACTTCACCCCAGCGGTGGATGAATTAATGCAGCATTTGGAAGGTATATTAGTGTAAACGGGAATATAAAAGCTATTCCTAAATGAAATACCTGCAAACATTTCCTTCTTTGCATTTTGTGAGCTTTAAGCAGGGTCTAATGAAGGCAAAATTATGCCTACACAAATATGATAAACGAGCTCTTATAGAGCTCTTTCTCTACTGTGGCTCTGCCCTAAATGGCACCCTTGCTGTCCTCCTCAGAATTCTCACTTTGGGGACGAATGTGTGCACTATTCTGTAACCTGCAATTATAAATGGACACCTTGCGAATCCTAAAAGATCCTAGGCCAAAATCTGCGATAAAAGTTTACCTCCAATGAAATTCTGCCAGTGTCAGAAGTTTTGAGGCACAGTCCTGCAGCAACTTCTCCTACGCCAAATGTCAAATCAGAATCAGAATCAGAATCAGAATGAGCTTTATTGCCAGGTATGTTTTCACATACGAGGAATTTGTTTTCATGACAGAAGCTTCCGCAGTGCAACAGAATGACAGCGACAGAACAAAAACACAGATAATAAAAGAAGAATAAAAAAAAAAAATAGAACAAGTAAATAAGGAATAACAATATATAAATTGACAATTGTATGTGCAGGTATATTACAATAGACAGTTTTGTATGTACAGGTATATTATGTGCAAATTTGAGGTGTAGACTAAGTATGTGTGTTAGATAAATAAGTGTATGAGTGTATAAATAGTGTTGTGTGTTCCACAGTTATTGTCAAATGTTCATGAGATGGATTGCCTGAGGGAAGAAACTGTTCCTGTGTCTGGCCGTTCTGGTGCTCAGAGCTCTGTAGCGTTGTACAGATGGCAATTTTACAGTCCTTAATACAGGTTTAGCTGATTTCAGTTTCTGCCTGTAGGTCGGTATAAGATGAACCAAACAGTGATCAGAGAGCCACAAAGCTGCCCGTGGGATGGAGCGATATGCATCCTTTATTGTGTAATATATTATATCCAATATATTACTGTCTCTGGTGGGACATGTGATGTGCTGTCTGTATTTTGGCAGTTCACGGGAGAGATTGGCTTTATTAAAGTCCCCGAGAATGATTAAAACAGACTCATTCTGTTGTTGTTCTGTCTCTGTGATCTGATCAGCGAGTTTCTGTAAAGCTGAGCTCACGTGCGCTTGCGGGGGAATGTAAACGCTGACGAGAATGAACGAGCAAAACTCCCGTGGTGAGTAGAAAGGCTTACAGTTAATGAAAAGCACTTTTAGATCTGAACAGCACATCTTCTTTAACACGGTTACATCTGTACACCACCTTTCGTTGATGTAAAAGCATGTCCCGCTGCCGCGCGATTTCCCCGTTGATTCTTCATCAAGGTCCGCTCTGAACAGCTGAAAGCCCGGCAGATTTAACGCGCTGTCCGGTATGGCATCATTCAGCCAGGTTTCCGTGAAACACAGAGCAGCAGAGTGTGAGAAATCCTTATTTGTCCGGGAGAGCAGAAGGAGTTCGTCCGTTTTGTTGGGTAGAGAGCGGAGGTTCGCCAGATGGATGCTAGGCAACGGCGTTCAAACTCCGCGCTGCCTGAGCTTCACGGGGGTGCCAGCTCGCTTCCCCCGTCTGCGCGTCCTGAAGCGCTTGATCAGCGCAGCTGCTCCGCCAACTACTATGTCCAGCAAAACATCAGAATAGTCGAAAACCGGTAATATATCGGGTGATGTGTAGTGCCGAATGTCCAGCAATTAGTCTCTGGTGAAACTTATTGCAGGGATATAACTAAAGACAGGACAAACTAACAAAAACACAAAAACAACTGCAGAGCATGCCACGGAGGCCGCCATCATCATCGGCGCCATCTGACTTCAACACTTTGCTCACCTCATTTGATCTCAAGCGAGTGTCTACTATGGCTACTCACAAATCAGGTAACCAACTGGACCTCATCTACACACGCTATTGCTCCACTGACAACACTTTAGTTACTCTACTGCACACCTCAGACCACTTCCTCATCACTTCTAACCTCACACTAACTCCTGACACAGCACACACTCCTCCGCAGGTCACCTTTCGACGTAACCTACGCTCACTCTCTCCTTCTCGCCTATCCTCTATGGTTTCATCCTCACTTCCTTCACCCTCTCAGTTTTCAGCACTGGACACAAATAGTGCTACTGACACTCTTTGCTCCACTGTAATATCTTGCTTAGACATCTTTTGCCCACTTTCATCCAGACCAGCACGCACTACCCCCTCTGCCCCCTGGCTGTCCGATGTTCTCCGTGAACATCGCT
>NW_015537974.1:368766-369513 GCF_001515605.1 Sinocyclocheilus anshuiensis | reverse complement strand
GAGACGGACGTTTCCAAACTTATCCTTTCCAATCATCCTACTACCTGTCCACTTGATCCTATCCCCACTCACATACTTCAGGCCATTTCTTCTTCAGTCATACCTTCGCTTATTCACATTATCAACACCTCTCTTCACACTGGTACATTTCCCACAGCTTTTAAGCAGGCTCGGGTAAGCCCACTGCTTAAAAACCCCTCTCTAAATCCAGCACTTTTAGAAAACTGCAGACCCCTGCAAATCCCTTCTTCCATTCATTGCAAAGACACTTGAGCGAGTGGTGTTCAACCAACTCTCTATGTTTCTTGCACAGAACAACCTCCTGGACAGCAACCAATCTGGCTTCAAAAGCGGCCACTGAACTGAGACTGCCCTGCTCTCGGTTACTGAAGCCCTGAGACTGGCAAGAGCAGCTTCCAAATCCTCAGTACTCTGGATCTGTCTGCTGCTTTTGACACAGTTAACCACCAGATTCTCCTGTCCACCCTCATGAAGATGGGCATCTCAGGAACCACACATGTGGCTCAAGTCTTACATCTCAGGTAGGTTTTTCAGGGTGTCTTGGAGGGGTGAGGTTTCTAAGTCACAACTTCTCGCTACTGGGGTTCCTCAAGGCTCAGTGCTTGGACCACTTCTCTTCTCCATCTACATGTCGTCATTAGGATCTGTCATTCAGAAGCATGGCTTTTCTTATCACTGCTATGCTGATGACACTCAACTCTACTTCTCATTCCAACCAGATGATCC
>NW_015537974.1:359365-368548 GCF_001515605.1 Sinocyclocheilus anshuiensis | reverse complement strand
CCACAACTGGCGCTGCACCAATATACCTAAACTCGCTAGTTCAAACTTATGCGCTCTCCAGAAGCTTGCGTTCTGCAAGTGAACTGCGCCTTGTGGTGCCGTCCCAAAGAGGCACAAAATCATTCTCACGGATCTTTTAGCCATTTTCAAAAAACATCTAAAGACGCATCTTTTTCGCCAGCACCTGACCAACTAATACTAGCACTTACCTATTCTATTCTGTTCTATTCCATTCTATTATTTAATAATAATAAAAAAAAATATATATATATATATATATTAAAAAAAACCTAGCTACATGTACTGTGCTAGACTAACTGAGACTTGTCATGGCACTTGTATACTGTTGTTCTCTCGTTGGTCTGATTGCTTCTATTGTTCTCATTTGTAAGTCGCTTTGGATAAAAGCGTCTGCTAAATGATTAAATGTAAATGTAAAATTACTGGAAAATAGCCGGCAGAATTATTATTTTTAATTCTGTGTATGCCACAACAACAAACCATGACTTGTTCTTTCAACACAAGTCATGATCAAAATAATGCTAGCCACTATGCCAATGGCGAGTTTGAATGCGGCTCACCATCACCGAACATGTCACGGATTGATAGTATAAAACTGGTTGAGTTTTCTTTCATGTATCCATTTTTAATGTACAGTCAGACATTAATGACAGCTGAGATCCCACAGTGTGACATGCCTTACAGCTGGATTATGTTCATACAGTCTGACAAAAAAATAAAAAATTGTAAAGGATTGTACCGTGCACCTGGCTTTTACTTTAAAATATTCCGGCTTCTTCAAAAGCTTCAGTGTAATGAGCTACTTTTTGTTAGTAGATTGTAGTATAGCTAAATCTACATTTCCAAAAGGATAGCTTGGCTACTTTAGGTGTAGACTGTAGCTTGGCAAGCTAAATTCTCAAAGTAACTTTCCCAACAGTGTTATGGGCTCTCATTCCCTACCAGCCAGTATCTTGTCAGTCATTCTGTTAGGCAGTATCAGCAAATCAGATCGCAGTGTAGATTAACAGGGGCTCACTGTAAAAAAAAAAAAAAAGTGTCAAATGACTCACAATCCCCCTGCAGCACTTGGTTTCTCTGCTGATGCCTCTCTGTCACCTGATTTTATGATTCACACTCAGCAGAGATGCAGGCCTCCGATTACACACATGCAGCACTTCTAAGTGAAGCATACTTACTGAGACTCTGCATCAAAATGTAATTTTTGTTACTTACAAAATCAACACTGCCTCATAAATGAATTTTCAGCAAAAAAAAAATCACTGCATAATAATAGAGCGCAGACGCATCCTTTATGGCTGAAACGGCTCCTACTCTACAGAGATTTGTTGCACTAGATAAGAGCAAGAAGAATGGAACGTCTGTCTGATCTTACGATGTAATACATTATTTTCCACTTTTTCGCCAGGGCCGCAGGATGCAAGCAGGAACCAGAGAAGGGTAGGCATGGGGCGAATGGTCTTAAAATAACCGAGTTATGAAAGTCTAATTCAAAGAGCCTCCCCTCCACATTAGACTAATCTGCTACTTCTGCATGTGGAGGTGCATTGTTCAGATGAAGATTGACAAGTGCAAGCCAAGAGAAAAGATCAACGACCTCGACTGATGAGGCACACGCATCCTTTGTGTTTTTGTCTAGACAAGAAAACTGTTGCCTAAGCATGTTGTAAGCAAGGGTATCACGATTAAAACATTACATAATAGTTTATGAGGTGAAGTATTACGGTCGCAAGGCGAACTTGATGTCAATTCACTAAACAAATAATTTATTTAAATGATTTAACTTATTTTTCCTTGTACTGTCAAATAAAACAATAGCATGTATGAATCAGCACTCAAGTTTTGAAAACACTAATGCTATCGATTTCACTTTCATAGTATGCACTTGCGTGACTAGAAATGTCATGAAAAGCTGAGAAGTAACTTTTTCACTGAATGCAGTATATACTCAAAAAGTACACTATTTCGGACACAGATGGTGACTGATGTTTCTGATCTCACTTCACTTTTTTTGTACATTTTGTCATGGCTGCACAGTGGACAAATATTGCAGTAGTTGATGCATAATGATTAAAAAAAAAAAAACATATCTCAAATCTACAATAAATAAATAAATTATCAATGTTGAAAACCTTGATACCATTTTTAAGTTTATAGAATTATTTTGTAACATTATAAATGTCTTTACCATCCCTTTTGATCAATTTCATGTGTCCTTGCTGAATAAACCTTACCCCAAACTTTTAAATGGTAGTGTATCACAGGTCCACAAAAATATTAATCAGCACAACTGATTTCAACATTGATAATAATAAGAGATGTTTCTTAAGCATGAAATCAGCATATGAAGAGTTTGGTTCCAAAACGCTATAAATACATTTTGATTAATTTGAGTAAAAATGTTTGTGGCAAGATGAAAACCACTATTTTCTGTTTCAAACTTTCACACAGCATCTTTAGGTTATAATAACATTGAAAATTCAAATCCAGATTTTGATTTTCAAAGATTTATTATAAAATTTTATTATTTTTTTTCCAAAATGCAATAAATCCATGACGTTTTTTTTTTTCAAAATGCAATAAATCCATTGAATCAATATAAAATTGATTTTTCGTATTGAAACTGTTGAAAATACACAACATAGTAAGTTGATCCACATATGACAGCCTCTGAACTTGGTCGATACTAATCTTATATGCAGGCACTGGACTAAAAATACATTCAATCAGTCATAGCTCCAAAAAGAATTTAACGGGTCATCTTTTTAATGCTATAAATTAATTACAACAATAAAATAAAATTTCATCATGAACATACATGAACAACAATATCACATTAAACCACACAAAGTCCAAAATGAAATTTCCCTTACATTCAGCTTCCAAAAGTGCATTCATTCATCTTTGCCATGTTACATTCATTTATTTGACTAGTGCTATACGCTGTATTAACAAAAACATTAATGGCATAAATAAAAACACTTACACTGACAAGCTTCGCCCCCTTAAGAACACTCACCACCAGCGCGTGCCTACCGATCGATTGCCCGCCCAGCGGGGAACGAAATGAGGCAATAGCGGCCACGTAGACTTTCAGTGTTGATGGCAGAGATCCACTATCCAGTCTGTACTGTAGAAAACGCAGCACATCCGACACGGAGCAAGCAGCCGGGTCGATATGAACATCATGGCACCATTTCACAAACACTCCCCATTTTAGAGCATACAAACGCCTCGTGGAGGGCGCCCGCGCCTCCGAGAGCGTATCAAGCACACGAGAATGCAGGGCGGTCAGCTCCTCTGATATCCCCGAAGCAGCCACATATGATGGCTCAATAACTCCGAGTTGGGGTGCCACACCGAGCCGCTCGTTTGAGACAGCAGATCCTTCCTGATGGGGATCGGCCAGGGTGGCGCCACCAGCAGCTTTGTCAGCTCCAGGAACCAAGGCTGGTTCGGCCAGTTCGGGGCGACGAGTGTCACCGAAGCCTCCTTCTCCCTTATCTTGCATATCACCAGCTGCATTATCTTGAACGGAGGAACGCATACAGCCTGGCTGCTGGCTGCTGGCTCCTTTTTCGAGCAGGTTGCATCCTCTTCCCGGGTCCCTTTACACTTTTCTCCGCACATCCAAATAATTGAGAACGCGCATCCCACTCGCTCTGAGGGGGTCGAGAGCTGTGTCCATGCACTTCGAAAAAATGCGCGGGGCCAAAGCCAGCCCAAACGGGAGAACAGAGTACTGGTACGAATTCGCGCCAGGATCTGTTTTATCATCCTGAACGCACGCTTGCAGAGCGCTCTGTTGATGGGCCTGAGATCTAGAATCGGCCGGAGTCCTGCATCTCTCTTGGGCACCATAAAAATGGCGGTTGTTATACCCGCTCTCCAGCTCACTCGGAGGGACTCGTTCTACCGCTCCTTTTTCGAGCAGGTTGCATACCTCTTGTCTCAGAACCAGGGCATTTCGAGGCAATGTTAGAGACTTCACCACGCCGTTGAAACGGGGTGGTCTGCGTCTGAATTCAAGGGCGTACCCACGCTCTATCACACCGAGTAACCAGCGTGAGATTCCCGGAATAGTTTTCCACGTGCTCAGGAACTGACATAGCGGCTTTAGCGGCTTGGTCGTTGGATGCGCCGGCGAGTGCTGCGCGGCTATAACGTGTGAGCAGCGGCTCTGCACCGCTCTGAGGTGGGGCGAGCGGCGCTACATTGAAGAGGAAAGAGCTCTTTTGTGCACATTAGGGATGCACCTATACCACTTTTTCCCAGCGGGGAACGAAACGGGGCAATAGCGGCCAGTGTTGATGGTCGACATCCACTATCAAGCCTGTACTGTAGAAAACGCAGAACATCCGACATGGAGCAAGCAGCCGGGTCGATATGAACATCACGGCACCACAAACACTCCCCATTTTAGAGCATAGAAATGTCTCGTGGAGGGTGCCCACGTATCAAGCACACGAGAATGCAGGGCGGTCAGCTCCTCTGATATCCCCGAAGCAGCCACATATGATGGCTCAATAACTCCGAGTTGGGGTGCCACACCGAGCCGCTCGTTTGAGACAGCAGATCCTTCCTGATGGGGATCGGCCAGGGTGGCGCCACCAGCAGCTTTGTCAGGTCCGGGAACCAAGGCTGGTTCGGCCAGTTCGGGGCGACGAGTGTCACCGAAGCCTCCTTCTCCCTTATCTTGCATATCACCAGCTGCATTATCTTGAACGGAGGAACGCATACAGCCTGGCTGCTGGCTGCTGGCTCCTTTTTCGAGCAGGTTGCATACCTCTTGTCTCAGAACCAGGGCATTTCGAGGCAATGTTTGGGACTTCCCCACGCCGTTGAAACGGGGTGGTCTGCGTCTGATCCCATGCTCTGTCACACTGAGTAACCAGCGCGAGATTCCCGGAATAGTTTTCCACACGCTCAGGAACTGACATAGCGGCTTTAGCGGCTTTGTTTATCAGCTCGCGCACATCAGCTATACAGGCGTTAATACTGAATGTTTAACATTATATTCATTGCATACATATACTTCGTAGTAGACATCCTTAACTTCTTTCTGCTGTCTGTTGTCGGTGTTTCTTTGTTTGAATATTGCGCTTATCACATGCTGTGTGGTATCAGCGTTTGGTATCGGGGCATTTTAACGAGTACGAGCACGAGTACAGGAGACCAGTATCGGGCCCGATACGTGCATCCCTAGTGCACATGTATGCATTTTTTAATGATCCCACACACACATCAAACACAATTTTGAGACAGCTTGGGGGCTGGGCCGATCGCGTAGGCTACTCTTCCCCCCTCTCCGGGCTGTCAGGACGACGGCTTGGCAGCGGGCGGGAGTCACGGTGCGGGCTCCTCCACTTGCCGTGGTGCCTCTTCCCGGGTCCCTTTACACTTTTCTCCGCACATCCGGTTCCTGGCAGCAGCGGTCGCGGGCCTGGTGTCCCTGCACTGCGATGAGCCGTGCGCCAAAGAAGACCTCGATCGGTCTGCTGCTGGAAAGCGCGCCTCGGCATAACGAGGCTCATTGCTTTGCATGGCGCACATTTTAACTGGTGTGGGCGGCGGCATCTGCGCCTGTCACTACAGAACACCCACATCAAACACAAATTTGAACAATTTTGAGACAGCTTGGGGGCTGGGTCGATCGCGTAGGCTACACTTCCCTCCTCTGGCGTGCATTTTAACCGGTGTGGGCGGCGGCATCTGCGCCTGTCACTACAGACTGTGAATGGCTATACGACCTAGTTGAACACCACTTCGTAGGGGTGTGAACAACTGACGTAATAGTCCAGCGAAATCTGGAAGGCTGATAAGACGCGCGCCTGGGCATCAGGTGACTCCTCACCTTCGCGCACTTTTCCACGCAGGGGCATCAGGTGACTCCTCGCCTTCGCACGCTTTTCCGCACAGTCGCATCAGGTGACTCCTCACCTTCGCGCACTTTTCCAAGCAGGGTCATCAGGCGACTCCTCACCTTCGTGCGCTTTTCCAAGCAGGGGCATCAGGTGACTCCTTGCCGCTTTACTGCTGGTGAGGGGGTAAGCGGCTGAAGCGCTTGTCGCCACACTGAAGCGGGGGCTGCATATCGCCCTGAATGAGTGAGAGAGCGGAGTCCTCTACACACGGCAGCCGCTGATGTGGGGCTGGTATCAGGTGAATGAGAGAGCAGTGTCTTACAAACACGGCAGCCGCTGATGAGGGGCTGGTATCGTGTGAACGAGTGAGGAGCCAGTGATTGTGCTTTGCACACGGCAGAACGCCGCTCCCAGGCGGGGAGCTGCACACTTTTTAGACAGTGGGTCGTGCGGCATCTGCGGCGAAATGAGAACCCTTAGCTCCAGTATCTGCACTCGGCTCTCCGCACCGCCATGGAAGGGGGACATGAGAAGCCGGGCTGATGTCCTGCAGGTTCGATGGTTGAAAGGAATGCGGACATTTTGTCGGCATGAACTCATCACCAGAGTCCTTATGGTCCACCACTGATAGAGGGCAGACGGACTCATCTGGCATCTGAAGAAAAATGTCATACTTACCTGAACGCTGCAGAGGAGCGGCAATCCAGGCACCTCCCTCTGATGAGCGAACCTTAAGTGAGCAAAAATGGTCATACTCACCTGAACGTTGCAGAGGAGCGGCAATCCAGGCACCGCCCTCTGATGAGCGAACCTTATGTGAGCTGTAATAGTTTATAAGCCATATTCTTAGGTTATTCAGCAAAGTGAAGAAGATTCTGACGTAATTGTCGCGTGCACCGCATTTTATACTGCCTCTCGAGCGTGTCAGTATTTGCATGTGATTTGCATACTTTGCGACAATTGGCCAGTCATTTGGACTGGCGTGAGCCAATAGGACTTCAGGTAGGGTTGGAAGGGAAGGAGTTCCCATAACGGAGAAATGTCTCCGTGATGTCTTGTGAAAGCTCGAGAGGGAACTAGGATGCCGGGTGTATTCAAAGCGCCGTCATTACTGTCTACAGTGCGTGGAATGGTGCGCTGTGATTGGTTGTTACTGTTTACAGTGCGTGGAATGGTGCGCTGTGATTGGTTGTTACTGTTTACAGTGCGTGGAATGGTGCGCTGTGATTGGTTGAGTGAATATATCGCATTCTGCAGAAAAGGGAGACTGGCGTTTGTCGCGGTTTGGAAAAAAAGGGAGAAAACATGACAGAATAACTCGGCGGATATCACATTTTGCGTAAAATAAAAAATTGACTTTTCAATACCGACCAGATACAATACTGATTTTGGCGGAAACTTAATTTTTGTAAAAATGGCGTTTATCGCGTTTTGGAACCAAACTCTTCATATTTACTTTAGTTTAATTATATTGTATTACTTTAATTCTAAAAGTAATTGTAAAATTACAGTACAAATATTGCATATACTCTCGCAATGTGGTCAAAAAACTGCATGCAGAATAATTATTAAAATTGATGAAAACATTTTTGAATAGATGGCAGCATCTCTCACCATATAGGACAACACAAAAATCAACTTTCAAAACTAATGTAATCTCACCCATAATCAGATCTTTAAAGCTCATATTTCCTAATTCAGCACCGTGACTGAGCATTGAGAAACACACAATTACAGTCGGACTGAAGAGCAGGAGAACTAGTGCTTCCCTGCAAACTAGTCCAGCACAAAAGCTCTCTCGGGTTTGTTTGTTAGCCAGAAGCTATTGGACTTATCTCAGCTCGAGCTCCGAAGAAAGAGGATCTCTTCCTGACGAGCCTGCTGAAGATAAAATTATCATATTTCACACCCATGTCTCTCACAATCTGGCAAGCAGAGAGCAGGTGGTTTGCTCTCAGGGGAATCGTGCCTGATGCACAGCACTATATCACCAAGCCACATCTATCAAATCCCTTTCTGCCTGGAGAGAAATGTTACAAGTGTTTCCATTGTAGTCAAGTTTCATGAGACTTATCTAAATCTACTTGTCAAGAAGTGTTGACAAATTCTTAAGGAACCATTTGGTTTTATAGCGTGCAGAAAGACATAAAAATCTGCTTGATTGATTGCAGATAGTTGATGTAAAAAATGGGCTCGTTCAAATCTCTGAAATCTGTCGTTTGAGGAGGGCAACATCTATGTAACTTATGTCACATAAACAGATGGAATTTCAAATGTGCTTACCCTGCCTTCAACAAATCATTGCACTGCAAAAAAACGTTTTTTTTAAACAGCTACTACAGTGACAGCAGCAACTTTTTACCTAGGTTTAATCAGCTATGTTCAATCAAAAACAGTTGCTATCAGAAAAAAAAATGAATAAATAAAATAAATACTGTACCTTTTCCCTCTCATCTTCCTTATAAATTATGCTTATACCAGCTGTTGGTTCAAAATAATTCTATCTCTCTGACTCTGAATGTGTGAGTCTCGCTTTGGTGAGAAAATGCAGACAAGATCTAGAGCTGATCTACAGTTAGACATCATGTTGAATAAATGTCCTCTCTATAAATAAAACATGTTTATTTTAAGCCCTTTTACTTTCACAACCAGATAAATACTTCCTATGTGCTATCGCATCTTCAGTTATAGAATAAAAACTATTTTATGATATTATCCCAGCTAATGGGAAATGTTCTTAGAATGTTCTGGCCAGGTTCTCTGAAAGTTCTGAATATATGTTTGTTAAAGTTATCTGGTTTTTAATAACCTTTTCAAAATGTTAGCACAAAAACATTATTTCTGTTAGGACCACTATCATCAAAGATGATTGACAATTAGCATACTGTTTGGATTGGCGGTATGGTTCTGTTCTGGGCAAGAACTCCCTGCGCACCCATGCAGCCTAGCATGGATGAGAGCAGGGAGAGCAGCAATAACCCCCCAGGGTAAACAGAACAGAACAAACATAATGTATTGCGGATATTGTTAAAGTTCAATAATTTTATGTACACATTTTAGAATTAGTCTGATTCAAAGGAGAATCAGAAGGCTGAATCCCGACTGACAGAGGAGGAGCTGGGGATGGAGGAGGGTAATTAGCTATTGAGCAATGCGAAAACTGCTGATAATACTAAGGGACCTTATATATGAATGCTTAGATAGGTGTCGTATTCCCATAGGTAGATGGGGATCAGCTGAAGGTCAGCTGATGCGAGCTTGACTAACGTGACCTGCCAGAACTAACGCTACGCTAGAT
>NW_015537974.1:349316-358485 GCF_001515605.1 Sinocyclocheilus anshuiensis | reverse complement strand
ACCCATGCAGCCTAGCATGGATGAGAGCAGGGAGAGCAGCAATAACCCCCCAGGGTAAACAGAACAGAACAAACATAATGTATTGCGGATATTGTTAAAGTTCAATAATTTTATGTACACATTTTAGAATTAGTCTGATTCAAAGGAGAATCAGAAGGCTGAATCCCGACTGACAGAGGAGGAGCTGGGGATGGAGGAGGGTAATTAGCTATTGAGCAATGCGAAAACTGCTGATAATACTAAGGGACCTTATATATGAATGCTTAGATAGGTGTCGTATTCCCATAGGTAGATGGGGATCAGCTGAGAGTCAGCTAATGCGAGCTTGACTAACGTGACCTGCCAGAACTAACGCTACGCTTGATTTATACTCAATTCATGGAACATTTTTCAGGAACGTTTTAGGTGGTCTGTTTTTTTTTTTAAACATTACTACCTACTACTTGTTTCAGATGATTCAGAAAACATTCAAAAGTAACATTCCCATAATGTTTGCAAATGATAAAAATACACATTCCCTTAATGTTTTTTTTCTCTAACATTCACATAAGCAAGAAAAAAAGTTTTTTTAAACATTTAAAATCCTGTATGTTGTGAACATTCTGAGAACTTTCAGAATTGACGTTTTCATGCAGGTGACCATTTTTATGAATAACAAACAATAATAATATAATGAGAAAAAGGTTCAATTAGTTTTTATAATATAATATAATATAATATAATATAATATAATATAATGATGCTTTGCTACAGGCACTGGGACTGTTGCATCGTCATCACTGGTATATATACTTTCACATGTGTCAAGTGAGTCATATATTTTTCTCTGACTCTAAAGTTTTGACAAGCCAAAGGAAATACTGGCTAAATAGATACCGACATCACACAGAGATTGCCTTCCCAGGAAATATTAGAAATTTCAGCACACTCCCACAGAATTTCCATACCCACTTGACAAGTGACATCCATCAGTTGTGCCTCAGTGCGGCGTAGACCCAAAAAAACGGTGCAATTACTGCTCAGACCAATGCACAAAATAATTAGGGGGAAATATGTTATTCTCTGACATCATTTTACTTCATTCTCTTATTAAGCCTCATCCATCATGAGAAGTCAAGACTGATTGTTTCCTTTTTGACAAACACCGGCTGAGGAACTGCACCCACTATCATTCTCAGGTTTGGACACATAAATGAGCCTCTTTCAGCAACAGGCTTGTGGAGTATGCGAGCGCGTCATTGCTAGGATTAATTAGCTTGATTTGTATGACAATGGGGCTAGTGACATATGCTCTGTGGTTATGGCAGTAAGTGTTAATGAGCTTTGGTTCAACAGGCAGGGAATGTTGAGTCCATCTATAACGCTGCAGAACAAAGGCTGCACGCTGACTCGACGCAGCAAAGGTTGGGTGTTTACATTTCTCATAAAAGACTGATCCTTAATCGTGTCTTTCTGGCATATGGCGGCATGTTTCGCACAATGGCAGGATTTCTTGCTCGCATACTGAAGACAAATGTGTTGGCGAGCGGAATACATCAGGTCCATCTGTTGGACCACACAGGCTTTAGTTATGAGGTTACAGCAGACATGAATTTATCTACCTACTTATATGTAGTACTTTGTGGATGAGAGATTTGGAGAACCAAAACCTTTTGACTTGACCCACAAAGAAACACTGTTAGCCTTAAGTGGCTTTCTGTTATATTCCTAAGTAGGGCTTATAGTTTTTCCGGCCTGAAAAAAAATAAAGGTTTGGTGACTTATTAAATATTCAAAAGAAAAGCTAAGTTCAGGCCAGAAGGAAGGAGCTTCGGGAGGCAATGAGTAACGATAATCACCAAAGCCATTTCCAGACAAATACATGCACATAATAATAAGACCCTCAAGGGTGGACCAGCTATAAATAGAGCATCAACTGCAGATTGATTTGAGATAGGAGGTCTGGATCTGATTCAGCTGATAACTTCTTAGCAAAAAACGCATGTATTTTCCTCTGGTTTTCACGATTGACTCGGTAGATATGTGCTCTTATTTAAATCTCTCATAGAATTTAGTCAAAAGTGACTGGACTATATAATGAGTTGGTTTAGCCATGCTTAATCGCACTTTCCCACCAGTGCAGGACCACAGTGTGCATTTCTATCCCATTACATACATTATAAATTAAATTTATATTTTAGAAATTATTCTTCACTGGATAGTTTATGCAACGCTGGAACGACGTGAACACTGAACAATGAAACATTTTTGGTGAACTATCCCTTTAAAGACCAAAGTTACTATGCATAAAATGTCCCTACCACCTGTACTATCTGACAGGTATCACTAAAATAGGTGTCTTGAGAAATCATACTGGTCTCCGTGACAGCTCTAGGCTCGGTAAACAAACCACGATCCTGCGATGATGGTTTTTCAGCAAATCAAAAATACTCTCTTCAATCATTTTGAGTGTGGGTGTTTCTTCAACTACAGTCAATTGCAGCCTAACTGGAAATGATGCACAATAAAAAAAAAATGTTTTTATTATTTTTACCTCACAAGTGATTTTTTCCCCATCACATATCATGTTTCATATTTAATCTTAAGCATGTACACTGTTGTCTCCCTAGTAACCAAGTACACTAACTTTCCAAAAAAAAATGTTTTAATAAAATATTAGGGGTAAATTGTATATATGTACATATATACGTACATATATGTCGCACGTGCTACAAAAAAACTGGTCTGTGCGGTTTGTATTTTTTGTGCTCTGTATGGAACATCAGTGCCTGTTGATGAACTCCATTACTTGTGTTTGTTTCAGACATGATAACAGACGTTTTATACTTGTGCTACAACTTTTTGGCCTGTGCTACAAAACTTTCAACCTCTGTAGCACCAGTGCTATGTGAAAAAAAAGTTAACGTACAGCCCTGCATTTTAAGACTGCATATCTGATCTGGAACAAGGCTAAAATAAAATCTATAAGGAAAACACATTTGAAAACTGACAAAAGATAAAGACATGATTTTAAGTTAATTTAGGGGGAGACCAGGGATGGTTGTAACATGGGTCAGTTGTAACACTTCCAATTTCTCAAACAAGGAAAATGTTACAAATAACCTAATTCACTTCACACGTTCTCAGTTTAGTCCTTATGTGAGGAAGCTGATTTTAGAGGATAAAAACTAATTTTGAGCTAAGAAAGTAACTTTTATACTTCATTTATTTTCGTGATGGCAGTCCCTGCTTTGTAGTTAAGCTCATCCAAGTTAAATTATGTATATTGCGTGTCTGTGTAGATATTTTTCATGCAAGTTGTTAGCGTTTTGGCTGTTAGCTATAAGGTGAGCTAGTTCATGGCTACAAGACTCTGGGTTAGTTGTGACAGCAAGGCTCGAGATTAGTTGTAGCATCAATGAAATGTGTTATAACTTACTCCAAGCTAATTTTTTGTTTTATTTATGTTTTCTTTGAATTTCAGTATGCCTAGGTCTTGCAAGAGAAAGACAAATCTAGGGGTGTCTCTCAATGTTCAAGTTCAATTTTATCATGGCCAATTACTATGACTGACATTAACAAACATACTTAAACACACACACGTTATTCAGTTTTATTATCATGATGCTAATGTAACACACACACACACACAAACACAAATCGTGTTCAATTGTTGAAGCTGGTGCATGCACATTTGCTCATTTTATTGTTTTTTTTTACATACACACACACACCAATTATGTTAAAATGTCAGTGTTGAATAAGTCAGTGTTGAAAAGTACATAATACATTTTTTGTCATAATCCTTATTGCATAATGTTACATCTCACCCCGGTGGATATCATAATGTTACATCATACCCTTAGGGTATGTTACAACTAACCCGGACTATGGGGTGAATTGTAACATTTCACTCCTCGTGTTTTAAACTAAACCATGCATTTTCTGTTTGTGCTGCAAAGATAACAGCAACTCTATTTAATAGTAGACACTTGTAACTAGTTTGAATCACATTTTGAATGCACTGGTTTAAAAGACCTCCTAGATACAGACAGAAATGTCAAAAATGTTACAACCATCCCCGGTCTCCCCCTATATCACTACAGTTAGATTTTTTTTTAATCAAAAATGTTGAAATATGTTAATTTTAATATAAATCAACCCCTGGGACATAAAATTGCTCACAGCTAACACCCACATACAGGTTTGCTGATGTCTGGCTAAAGCAAATGGTGGAAGTCCTTTACAGTAGCTTTAATGTAAAAATGCCAAAAATTGTTCCTACGCTCTTGGTTGGTGGTACATTAACAGCCGGTACCATCCTTTTCCAGATACCTCTGCTTTATACCATTAAAGGCACTCAAACCCAGCCTGTTCTGAGATTACTGTGACAAACAGTATCTGAGCCTTTACCCAAGATCCTCTTTCTCTTATGCGTTATTCACATTACAGCTAATAAAAAAAATATTAATGACAATTTAAGACTGTTGTCTTCTATTCATTTCTCTCCTGGGTATATTAATAAAAAAAAAACTGTAGCTGTGCCATCTAATTTAAAAATCCTTAGGAAATCATAGAAAACCCATTTTCTGGAAAAAATCCAGTTAATGTTTATTTGTTTTGTACTGTATATAAATGTACGGGATCAATGTGTTTACGTAAGCTGTCAGTGACAGATATCATATTGATCTGATCTCTTTTGTTTACTCTGGATGCTCCCCAGACTGCAATGGATCATTTGTTTGTGTGCCGCTCGTTAAACTTGGCCTTCAGCCTGTTCTCAGAATACACACGAGCATCTACATGTATGAGCAACTCGCTAGAACAAAGCATGTGTGCGAATAAACAAACATCAAAAGGTCTGAAAATCTGCCATTCTGAAACATGATGATGAGTGGAATGAAATGCACACTGTGGTCCTGCACTGGTGGGAAAGTGCGATTAAGCATGGCTAAACCAACTCATTATATAGTCCAGTCACTTTTGACTAAATTCTATGAGAGATTTAAATAAGAGCACATATCTACCGAGTCATCGCTACAGAGCCGCAGCTGAAATTAGCTTGACTGTATTGAATTGGATGCACTAGCGTGGGTCTTTGATTCTAATGTCTGAGATTTTCTTGCTCTTTTTTTTGTCGTTGTTATGGTTGTTTGATGTTTGACCCCTGTTCCTTGGATCCAGACGCTTCTCTCCCTTCCCCGTCTGTGTCTGGAGCATAATTAGCATCAGGTTCTTTTTCCGTTCTCTTTAGCTTTTAAAGCTTCTGCATTTCCACCCCCAAAGACGGTGTGAAAGGCAGTCTGATTTTTCTTGATTGTTCCCTAGAGTTTTCTCAAAACGTAGAAAAACATGTCATTTGGCTATCTATCAACAAACCTACAGTATGAAATCAACCAAATTCAAGATTAAAACCCACATACATGATGGCAGACATAGTTTGTAACGTCCCTTATTGGAATTTAAAATGACATAAACTTCACCGAGGATCACACTGTATATATTTGGAGTCAAATTGTACAGATAATGGCATATTAGCTCTGTTCAAAAATGTACATACTACATACTAACTAAAATGGTACCTCAAAAACCATTTAAATAGCATCATACAAATAGAATCTTCAATCGAAGCACACAAAGACTCAATTGATTCCAATAGTTTCACATTAGCATGTTGCTAAGCTAATAATGTAACACACTTTAGCTGTGTCCAAAATCACAAACTGTAGTTGGTACTATATTTAGTTTGAAACTTACTTTGTGACTGTTAAAAAAGTATGTTATATTATGAATATGGGTAGTATGAATAAAATTTGGACCTACAGTACTCAACTGCCATCTTGTCACTGTCACGTGACCAACCTCAGCTGTGTCACTTCACTGCCATTCACAACTCCTCTCCCATGGCCTCATGGGACAGTCAAAGTGTTCATCAGATGCACATCTCTGAATCTCGCCAGAAGGTAACCCATGCATGTACTTTTCATGAATAATGTGAATTCAGACACACTCGATAATAGAGACTATATAATAGAGAAGAAGGCATATTCAGATGCAGGGTTTGACTTTGTTCAGACAGGTAGCAAAACAAATTTTTTTTTTTGCCTGTCCAACTCAAATACATTC
This sequence comes from Sinocyclocheilus anshuiensis, assembly GCF_001515605.1. Taxonomy (NCBI): domain Eukaryota; kingdom Metazoa; phylum Chordata; class Actinopteri; order Cypriniformes; family Cyprinidae; genus Sinocyclocheilus; species Sinocyclocheilus anshuiensis. Next base: position 352,380 of record NW_015537974.1, on the reverse strand, counting down.
ATAGTGTGAAAAGGAATACATGAAATTGGACGTATCCACCTTATTTTTAATGTAATAGCTGGCACAGTCCTTTTTAACTTGAATGTGCAAGGCTTCTGGTTTCAGCCGCCAGTTATTTTAGCTGCGTAAAAATAGTCCATTGTGCTGCCCGGAGGTGTTGCAAATGGCTGCAGAGTGAACTGACTTTCCTTGATAGTGACTTTGCTATAACCTTCAGTTTCAAGTCAGATTTTACAAAATAAGCATTCTTAGCTTACTGTACATGCAATGCTCCTGTATGTTTTGGCCAAAAGGTATCTTAGTAGGCAGCATAATTAAAGGGTTAGTTCATCCAAAAAATAATAATTCTGCCATCATTTACTTATCCCCTAATTCCAAACCTGTATGAGTTTCTTTCTTCTGTTGATCACAAAAGAAGATGTTTTGAAGAATGGTTGGTAACCAAACAGTTGACGGTAGCCATTGACCTCCATAGTATGAAAAAAAATACTATGGAAGTCAGTGGCTACCGTCAACTGTTTGTTTACCAACATTCATACAGGTTTGGAACAATTGGAGGGTGAGTAAATAATTACAGAATTTTCATTTTTGGGTGAACTATCCCTTTAAGTTGCCTACCTTTATGAATAACCTTTGCAGGCACCTCACTAAGTTTTTGAACAGAGTTTTATACCGGAGACATCAGATGGTTTTCACTGACTGTGCCATTCTCTAAACTGGTGTCCAAATGTGAGGAAGTGAAAGACTGGTGGCAAAATCTGCGTTACCGTAGCTTTTGGGCAGTGCGGCGTTGTTTTGAGTGAGATGGTGCCCGTGTGTGGTAAGGAGAAAGGGAAGTGACTCAACAGCTTCAGGCTGGCTGGCAGAGGCATTTGGGGTGGTGAGGGCGAGGTCAGCCAGCTTGGACGGATCTGACAGCAGGCAGTGCCAGCTTGGCATCTCAGGGGCTCGGAACACGCTGCCAGCACTCCCTACAGAAATACAGAGGGACCACTCTCCTCTGGGAGGCAGAAAGAGAGAAACAAAGAGAGGGGTAAGGTGAGGAATGTTTGTGTATGTGTGAGAGAAACAGTGAGGCCAAGAGAGCGAGAGAAAACAGGAAGGAACGGAGGCCAAATCTGCAGCCCCAGAGTTTAGCACCACAGGCAATGGTAAAGACAAAAGAACAAACAAAGGCAAAGCTGCATGGCTGCAGGTTGTTGACATTTAGCTGAGCTCAGTCCTCTATGTTTCCTCTCAGATAATGCATTGGCTTAAGCAATACCCTGGATCATCAAGCAAAGAGACAGACTATTCAGCTAAATCAAGTCTTTCTTAATAAATTCATGTCTGACGGATGCCTTTATTTGCTGCTTAAATACAATTTGCTTTGGCACATCAGTTTTGAATCTTATACACTCATCCATATGTGATGCTTAAAGATCTGGGAAGGACTACAGCAAATTAAAGAATGTCAGGAGCAAATGGGGAAATGCCACTCAAGGGCTGTGGGTTGAAGAGAATATTATCATACATTTCTGATGATTTAAACTCTACTAAACTCAAAATGTATTTGATTTATTGCATATTTAGTTACATTTATACACAGATTCTGGATCTGTTACATACCATAAAAGCTTGTATTAAATGGATTATATTAAACTGTATTAAGACACATTGTATTAAATGGATCTTATACACTTTTTGTAATACACGTTTTTAAATGTATTTGATCTTAAGACCCTCTTATAATATTAGCCAATTGTTTCTTGCACCAAAACATTCATATTTTGCATAGATGACTGTAAATCAACCTCTGACCATTAGAGTTAAAGTGATGTTCACATAAAGTGATTCCAAACCTGTATGAACTTCTTTCTTCTGTATAACACAAAAATAAGGTATTTTGAAACAAAAAATTTTTTAGGTTTTTATTTATTTAGTCTTGAATATTTCTGAATAAAACAATGTCAGCTTAAAGTTTCAATAAATGGTCTCGGTTGGCTGGGCCGGGGTGTGAGTTTTAAAAAGTTAGACTGTCAACATATGCTTGTAATAAATGAAAACAGCAAGAAGAATCTGATTTTCCATGCTTTGACCCCTGCGTATCTAACAGTTGGGGGGACAATAAACATAAAATTTCTCAAGAGCAATTTTTGAAGAGGACACAATTAATACAGCTAAAATTGTACATGTAAAGATATGCATACACAGAGTAAACCCAGTCAACAATTTGATCTCACAATGATGTCACCATGAGCTCACACGATTCTCATGGTGTGGTCACAATGTGTGTGTCACAGTGAGCTAAAAGTGTAACCACACAGCGCACTCACTGTGTGCTCCTACTATGCTCCCAATGTGAGGTCACTGCACACTCACTGTGTGCTCATACTGTGGTCACAATGTGAGGTCACTGCACACTCACTTTGTGCTCATACTGTGGTCACAATGTGAGGTCACTGCACACTCACTGTGCGCTCATACTGTGGTCACAATGTGAGGTCACTGCACACTCACTTTGTGCTCATACTGTGGTCACAATGTGAGGTCACTGCACACTCACTGTGCGCTCATACTGTGGTCACAATGTGAGGTCACTGCACACTCACTTTGTGCTCATACTGTGGTCACAATATGAGGTCACTGCACACTCACTGTGCATTCATACTGTGGTCACAATGTGAGGTCACTGCACACTCACTTTGTGCTCATACTGTGGTCACAATATGAGGTCACTGCACACTCACTGTGCATTCATACTGTGGCCCGTGGAATTGGGCTACTTTATCACTGTTGCCGCGGGTTGTTTTTCATGTCCGCGGGTTGAAGCGACCTCAATCACGTGTATTTTAGCCCCCGGAACGCGATTTTTACCGGGGAACCCCCTTCGAAATGTGGTTAGTTTGGGCTAGTTTTGAGTAGCAATTGGGCGGGTTTTGTTGAAAAAAACTGGCAACCCTTTCCGTCAAGCAGGTAACGTTATTATTGCAAACATAGCGGATTCATCAAAAAATACATTGGCATCATCTGTATTAAAGAGAAAATAATCACTTCATCCGATGTTTAAGTGAATAAAATAGCC
>NW_015537974.1:342071-342220 GCF_001515605.1 Sinocyclocheilus anshuiensis | reverse complement strand
TGAGGATCGTGTGAACTCACAATGATTTCACCTATTACTCACACCGTGAGGATCACAGTATGAGGATCGACAATGATTTCAATGATTTCACCTATTACTCACACCGTGAGGATCACAGTATGAGGATCGTGTGAACTCACATATGGTAC
>NW_015537974.1:336946-341941 GCF_001515605.1 Sinocyclocheilus anshuiensis | reverse complement strand
TACTCACACCGTGAGGATCACAGTATGAGGATCGTGTGAACTCACAATGATTTCACCTATTACTCACACCGTGAAGTATGAGGTATGAGGATCGTGTGATGTCACTGTGATCATCGCATGATCTCACGTGTTGACTGGGAAGCCTATTAGTGTACTTCAAGCTGTTGTGGTCGCGCCGCGACAGCGGTCGTGTCTGTTGAAGACGTTACTATCGGTCAGTGTTGCCAAGTCCGCGGTTTTCCCGTGGAATTGGGCTACTTTATCACTGTTGCCGCGGGTTGTTTTTCATGTCCGCGGGTTGAAGCGACCTCAATCACGTGTATTTTAGCCCCCGGAACGCGATTTTTACCGGGGAACCCCCTTCGAAATGTGGTTAGTTTGGGCTAGTTTTGAGTAGCAATTGGGCGGGTTTTGTTGAAAAAAACTGGCAACCCTTTCCGTCAAGCAGGTAACGTTATTATTGCAAACATAGCGGATTCATCAAAAAATACATTGGCATCATCTGTATTAAAGAGAAAATAATCACTTCATCCGATGTTTAAGTGAATAAAATAGCCTTGACAGCCTTACTTACTGGAGTTCCACAACTATTGACTTCTCTCTCACCGGACTTGTGTGTGTAGGTGATGTAAAAGACGAAAGCAGGCATTTGGACCAAAGCACTGTGAGGAAAGGGAGGGGGAGACTCAAAATGTTTCTAAACTTAAAATGCATTTTTGTCCCGTTTGTGATGTTTTACTACTTACACAATTATTTAAAGTATAAAACATTGTTATTTACAATACACAGCATGGTTTTTAATCATCATTTTGGGGGGGGGGCAACCCTCAGATGGGATTTCCCCCCAATTGTATCTACAATAAAAAAAATGAATTGCATTCAAGTTCTACATTTAATTAAATACGTTTATTGAACATTTTTATTTCTTACGGGTGAATCTGGAGATGGTGATTATTGAATATCAAACTGTAAGAAATCTCGGTGCTCATCTCTAAATCTGCCAGGTGAACAATGCCTTCATACGTCTGGCTGTACATGTTCTGCCTCTTTCCTGTCCTCTAACAGTTCCTCTCTCTCCTGAGCAGCTATATGATTCATGATTAAACCAAGAGTATATCTCAAGCTTGTGGGGAGGTTCTCCAGTACCGCTCCGATCCCCTTGTAATTCCAGGGTGAAGCAAGAATTGGTTTTAAATTAGTTTCACAGTGAACACTTGAATCTCTCTCCCTCTCAAAGTGTGACCTCATTAAACAGATGAGCCACAGGGCCTGAGAGCAAGTACAAAAACATACACACACTCGTGGAGAAGCATACAAATACACATACTGTAAACACACAGAGACAAACTGAAATCATGAAGGATCACAGACCGAGGTTATTATCGCTAACGGAAATTATTATGAGGATGAAAACTGGAAACAATATTGTTAGCCAAAATAAAATTATTAGTTTGCATAAAACTAAATGTGACACATGAATGCTTTAACTACAACTTTAATCCTGCATTTCTGTAGCTCAGACCTTAGCACAAGAAACACCATGGTCATGGCTTAGGTTCCCAGTGAATGCATGAATTGAACATTTATAATTTGAATGCAACATAAGTTGCTTTGGATAAAACATCTGCCAAAAGCATAAATGTATTATTTGCAAGATAACAACTAAATAAAACATAAACATTTTCAAGACACATCAAAAAAAATAGAAATCAAATGAAATAGATACTGTTTATGCATCTTTAAAACTGAACAGCTAAGCTAAAATTGAACCAACATACAGAATAACATTTTTCTAAACTATAATAATGCTGTCAAAGACCCATACCCATGCCAAAGACAAATTATATTTCTAATTGCTTCATGTGTATGCGCACAAACACAGAGCAAGCTGCCTAAATATTTTCTGCATAAATGATGCTGATTAGTGTAGCCCAGTTACACATGGACAGAAACAAGACAAATTGCCAAGTCTGTGGAAAAATACTCTTTTTCCTCTAGGCAGCCGAGAGCTGACAGAGCAAAGGTCGTTAGAAACAACTCTTGAGTCATCATTTTTTTTTAAACGCAAAACTCAAATTCAAACATTGGCTCATAATCAAATAAAGACGTTAGTGAAGGTCCATCCATCTTAACGAGCTCAACGGCGTAAAAAAACGAAGCCTAATGAACCAGAGGAAAGGGAAAAAAGCTAATTGGCCAGAGCCCTTCATTTTTTTTTTTTTTTTGCAACAAGACACCACTCTGTTTAATGTGATAAGTTTATTTAAGCTGCACTTATGCTGACTGACATGAGATGCTAGAAGATTAGTGGATAAGCGTTTTTAACTGCAAAGCCATGTTTTCATCTCAGTTACTCTGCACTTTTTCTCTCATGCAGAGTGGTTGCAGGATGGAGACAAGAGAATGATTTGTATGCTGTTCACCATTCAAATGCTGAAATCGAAGTTATTATCTATAACAGTACTCTTAGAAACATTACAGAGGGTGCTTATAATGTTCAGTTTAAACACTTAGGGTGGTTTTGTCCCACATTATGGACATTTTGTCCTTGTTATTGGATGGAATACTGCTGATCTAATATTCCTGTTATTACTGTAAGTGCTTCAGTTCCTGTTGTCCTGCCCTCTGTGCAGTGTTCTCCAGTTAATAGATTGTTTAAAGGCTCCTCCTAAAACTCTGTGAGCTGTACAATGATTGAAATATTGGTGTTTGTTGGGGCAGTGTAACCAGTTCTAACTCATCTTTATATTATTAAAGGAATAGTTCACTTTGCTGAAAATGTACTAAAGCCTCAAAGCAGCACTATGTAATTTTTGGCGCTCTAGCGGTTAATAAACAGAACTGCACATATCCCGCGAAAGAACATTCCAACCGGAGCTACTTCTCTAAGTTTATGTCTATGGCGATTCACGCAGGTATGTGTTACTCCGCAGCGGTGATGACCTGACCAGGCTACAATAGTCCAAATATAAATACTTATTATAAGTGTACCGTAGTGATTCAGAATAAGACAAAAACGCGGTTTGGAAGATGAATTCATGATGTACACGCTCATTATATACATTTAGCAAATTTTGAACACAGAAAAAGTTACATAGTGCTGCTTTAATTATACAGTACTTAATATTATGTAACTTACTTTTTGAAGGAGTGAAGAATTCATTGACTCATTGGTAAAGACTTCTTTCGTTGCTGAATGAATCAGTGATTTTTTTTTTTTAAATCGACTGAGTGAATGATTCAGTGATTCAATAATTACATTAACCTGAGGAGTTCCTGAATGAATGAAAGTTTTTAAATGAATCAGTTTAATGAATGAATCAATGACTCGCTCATTCAGACAGCCACTTCTCGCCACCTACTGGCATAACGATGTAGGCCTAACCTGCAGAAAGAGTCACTGAAATCCCCACCACTGATACATAAACAGAAACTCTCCCTATGCATGGAACTAGCTAATTTATAGCCTCTAAGGGCTCCTGTAGTTGGGGCAGTATGAATTAGCTTTCATTTTCTGTCACATAAATTGTTCTGCTCTTCTCCCTGGGGCTTGTCCTGCCTTTTGTGTCCCCGGCAAAGTGGGGCCCCAGGATTGAGGTTTCACCACACACACTGCTTCTCATGTCTCTGCCCTGACTGTTCTGTTTACTTACTGACATTTGTGTGAGGATCTTTTTGGAGGGTCTAGTATCAGCTGTACCCCTGGCTAATATCCAGATGTGACTTGTGCCCCACTTTCTCTCTCTTTCTCCAGGCTGAATAGTTTGTTCCTCGCTTCTACGCTTCTCTCCATGTATTATTTTTTCTACAACTCTTTGCATATACCCTGAGGCTCCACCCACAGATGCTGTTTCTCTGCTGTTGTAGCAGATTAACGCACTTGTCACCACAGATTATACCGTCAAACAGCCATTTTTTAGCAGCGGGAGTCTGACACAGCAGTGAATGAAGAAACTGCAGCGTCGTCATCTCTTCTAAAAATCAATAACGTGTGATCACCGGAGGAGAACGCCGCTGCAGCAACGTGGTGACACTTGAGTTCTGCAGCAGCCAGATGAGGAAATCTAGATTCAGCTCCACTTACAGTCTAAAAGTAAATCAGTCTAAATCCAATTTGCTTACAGTGGATTCTGGAATTTAAGTTTAAAAGTGTCTGACAATTGTGAAGACCATTTAGCAAGAGTTTAATTAAACAAGGTCAAGATTTAAAGAAGGTCATGTTTGGCCTTGTAGACTTTTACCAAATAAACTCTCTTAAAACACAGTTTTCACACTCTCGCTATTTGTCTAATATATATATATATATATATATAGTGTTATTTTTATTATTTATTTTATTTGTTTTTATTATTTAATTATTCTTCCTAAAAGTCATGAAAATATATTTGTTTAATATCATTCTGTAGTGGAAATAATATGACATTTTGAACATTTTTGGAATTAAATGGAATTAATTTCCTTTGTCTTGCTGACATATCTTACAGCATTTATAATAATAATAATAATAATAATAATAATAACAATAATAATAATAATAATAATATGAAAACTCACAAAATATTTATTATTTTTAAGATATTAATGAGAGCTATAGATATATAAGATATTAATATGACAAAAAAAAAATGTCCAAAAGTGCTAGGTGCACAGACCACAGTAAGCAAGCAAAACAAGCAAAAAAAAAAAAAAAAAAAGCGAAAGAGAGGAAACTTTTTCACACCACTGTATATATATATATATTATTTTTTTTAGGTCGGCTTTATGTTGTCTTGGTTGAAATAAGTTTCTTATTCTCACCAAGACTACATTTCTTTGATCAAAAATTCATTAAAAACAGTAATATCGTGAAATATTATTACTATTTAAAATAACTGTTTTCTATGTGAATATATTTTAAAATGTAATTTTAATTTAATTTTTAATTTTCAGCATCATTACTCCAGTCTTCAGTGTCACATGATCCTTCAGAAATCATTCTAATATGCTGATTTATTA
>NW_015537974.1:334636-336936 GCF_001515605.1 Sinocyclocheilus anshuiensis | reverse complement strand
GACGTGACATAAAAACAGTAAAGCTGTTAAAATGTAAAACAAAATATTTATGACAGATTATCATATTTTAAGATTGAAGGTCTGGCACCAGCAAAAAATAAAAATACAATAAATAAAACAAATATAAAAGATAAAGGCATAGAAAAAGTTTCCATAACAGTTTTAATGTGATTTCATAAGTATAATATTTAGTAAAAATGTATTAGTTATGGAGTGCAGGAAGAGGTTTCATCTAGCAAGGGACGGGGTCCAGATATGTGCTCCCCTTCCTGCCGACTTAAGATCTTATATTGCTATTGTTCCATTTAACTATATTTTCCTGTTATCTTCTCTTTATCTGTTCTTTAATAATTGAAGTTAGAGATTGACTGCACAGATATCTCTTTCTATCTCATTCTAGGGCTGACACAGGCTCTCAAACGAGAGTTCACATTCAATCATTTGGAAGAAATTACAAATTACTATTGTCTAGTCAGTGTTTTCTGCCCATTCCACCTGCTGCTGGTTTGGAAGGGCTGTGAGTCAGAGCACAGTGTACTTTGATGTTAGCTGTCTGTCTGGCTCAGCCCAGCCCTGCAGAATATGCTGTGAATTAGTCAAATCTCCTTTTGAAAAACCTTGACCATTATCACGTGACTCAATTTCACAGTAGTGAAGGCTGCTGAGTGCTGACGTATGTAATTACCATTCTGGGGATTAGCCATGCATTTGCACTTGAAGAGTGTTGACCTGCGTTCACACACACACACACACACACACAAATGTGTCAGAACAAAAGTCAAGAATACGGACAAAAGGAAGGACTTTCAAAGTGGCTGCTGAATGCTCATCTAAGTTGTTCTGACCGAGTGGTTGGTCATTTCATTGACAACCTACACTGTTAAAAAGGATTTTTCGAAGTTGCAAATAAAACAAAGATAGTATTTTTTACAATAAAATACTATTTACTTTCAACTTAAAAATGTCACGTTTATGTTATTTGCCATTTCTTTGTAATTAATTGTAAAATTTACAAGCAATTTCTAAGTGAATATTGTTTCTTCACCAAATTTTTTTAGTGCAGAATGCATGCAAAAATGAGGAAAATAACTACATCGATTTTATGTATATTAATGTAAATATGCTAAAAATGTAGTTTGTTAACTGTAAGTTATACTGTGAAAAATAGATACAATGGTAAAATACTGTAAAATGCATGTTTTGTTAAATAAGTAAAATGTATAAATTACCTTATAATTCACATGAAAAAAATGTAATTGTTTTCAGCAAGACCATACATGTACATGTACTTTAACAGAAAGAAATTGCTCAAATTATGTATTTTTTAGTAAAAATGATCTGGTCATTATTAATTAGTCATCTTCCGATTTCCCAAGATGTCCCTTTACATTTCATTACATTTTATTATATTCTATTTGAATGTGTGGTAAATAAAAAATAAACAAAATGTTTAAAAATATTTTAAATTAACATTTTTATTGTTAATTATTTTCTTTCTCTCTTTAATTTTTTTTTTTTTTTTTTTTTTGCATGTTGTGGACAAGGAAGACATTCAGCCTTTCCCCTGCTGCACAATGTTTACAGAACATGCTGGAACTCTGTGCTTTCTTTGAGTTCTCTGAGAGAATTAAACACTAAATCAGGCCGGTTCCTGTGCAAGAAATCCATCGACTGCACAACAGGAAGACAAAAAAGCTCCAGATGAAAGTCTTTCCGGAAGTCTTAGTGGCGTGTACGGCTGTCAGAGAGGCAAGTGTAGAGTTTTACGTGCTGTTTGTTTCCGAGCGAGAGGGAGGCGTAGGAACAGAGAGCCAACAGCAAGGAGCCTCTTCAGCTGCCAGTGTAAAGAGAGCCTTTGATAACACCAGCACACTCAATACCAGCTACGTCGACTGTACTGAGCCACTAGACACACGTGCCGTCACTGAAACACACACAACCCTGTCATACTGTAGATATGATCCAACATCTTCCCCATAGAGACATTAGAAATACGCTTTAGTGCCGTTCAATGGGCCTGTCCTCATGTGGGCGTCTCGCCTCAGTTTTGAGTTTTATCCTTGTCAATGTTCGTCTTAATCGAGGCGAAGTCTGACCTCTGTCGCGTCTTACAGTTAGCCGCAAAAATCTCCTCTCTTCTCATCATGTCACTTTGCAGTTTTGCTCCTTTAGAGTGCTGATTCTCCATATGTGCGTATCTGTCACACGTCTCTCTGGGTGGTACCACATCGCACCACACCCTGCTGATGCGGCAAGATTAACAGAAAGACATGTTTAATGTTCATTCTCCTTCTCCTGCT
>NW_015537974.1:313022-334459 GCF_001515605.1 Sinocyclocheilus anshuiensis | reverse complement strand
AATGTTCATTCTCCTTCTCCTGCTGAAAACGTATACAAGCCATATCAATTAATTGTTACCAAACCATGCTCTTTCACACACTCGGCGTCGCATTTTCTCATTCTCCTATACAAGCTGACAGTCTTGTTGTGCACATTCAGAGAATGTAGCTCTCAGTATAAACATGCAAATCCAATTTTACCAACAGATGCAGTTTAGTGTTCAAAATGAGCCTTTCTCTGTGTAAAAAGCTCCTTCCCAATGGCTGTAATTGGAGAATTTATTAATCTTGACCTCCTGTGGGACCCTTGAGGAGTTTTTTTTTTCCAATCAACACTCTAGGTTACACCCATTTAGATATATAAAGGAACGTAATGTGGCAGTACTAGTTTGGCTATTTAAAGGTGCATTTGCAAGTTAACCCGGTCCTGTGATTCAATGTGGCAGCTCAGAGACGAAATTGAGAGGTTTTGTTTTCATGGATTAGATTGTCAGGCCTTATAAAGAAAGATAAGCTCTGAGCTACAGTAACATGGGACCAAGCCCTCAAATGTGCTTTTGATGAAGACAAATGGAGGATAGGCTCATTTAACCATCAGCATATAAAATAAGGCTCATTTTCGAGTGCTGTGCGGAGAAACATACATATTCAGTAAGTAACTGATAAATATTCAAAATCGCCCCAAAGTCTGCATGTGATTGGCTCATTATATTGTACAGTGTGCACTATACATATTGTCATCATTCTGGAGAGTAATCAAAAAGAACGAAATGCTGGCACTGAAACACTGAGATTCAAAGAAAAAAAAAAACAATTACTGAGGATTGATGTTCTGTAATGTATGAAATCAGTCGTATTGATTTTTCTAAGTCAATCCTGGTTTAGTCTGTTAACAATCTTCACTGTCAAGAGGTGGAAAATAGGGTACTGAGCAACAGTTCTGTTTAAACTACCGCAGTCATTTTGACTTGATTTAAAAAAAATTATTAAAAATGTGTTTCAATCAAATCATTTGATCAGAGAAATAAAACTTTTTCTTTTTGAGTGATTTGGTTGATGAGAACAATGTTTAGATGATTGAGTTCAAAGTTTAGTATACGAATATAAAAGAGATGTGAGCCTTTAATGACTAATCTAATTAACTGGTATAACCAAATATAGACTGATGTTAGTTTTGATTGTTTTATTTGTTTTTATATTTTGTTTGAGATAATAGCCCACACCTGGTCTGTGCTGTGGATTGCAATATCTGAAGATCTGTATAATCTGTTACGCCACTATAGATGGCGTATTTATTTTTTCAATAATAAAAAAGAGGCTGTGAGGGATAGTGAATGAATGTACAGTGCCACAGCAAAATAATTAATATTTTACACAAGGTGTGCATGTATCGCAATGTACTGTAATGTAATGCCAAAAAACATGTCTTTTTAATAAGTTGTCCTTGCAGTATGCACTCTGCATGATTCATGAGCAAATGACTCTTATGAACCAGTTCAAAAAGACTTTCAGGATTTTACTGGTTTGAAGTGTGACAAATGCTTCACTGAATGGACTCACTGAATCCATCAAAGCAATTACTGGAAAAAAACATATTAATTATTTACTTCAGATAATTATTTCAGCTTCAGATAATACACACCTCTTTCCAAAAACAAAGCTTATTTATTGTAGTTTCATCAAATGCAGGCAGTTTGGATTCAGAACTTGCCCGGAATTTCCAATGTGTGTGTGAAATGCCAACAGGGGGTATTTTCATGGCAGTACCCATGAACTAGTCCTCTGCACTGGCACAGTGTTTGCTGACTACACTAACTCTCGCTCTGTGGGCCAGATGGCAACACATGTTTGCAGAATACCGCAATCATCTTGCTTGGTCACGGTGACCATGGAGACATGCAGACCACCAGCTGGTAATCAACCAGATGCCCAGTCACATCATGGAATAATGGTGAGATGTTGGGAATTTGTGTACGGCTCTGATGATTAAATCTTGTTTTTTTAGCAAGTAGTTTATTGACACAGTTGATTCTCAGTGTCCCTCTTTTTTTGTAAGGCATTAGTGAAGTATTAGTTATATCCAAACAGTTTGTGTAAATTGGATTTCCTGTGGCCTTTGTCTTGATTAACACGGTCACATAAGGTTTGTGAGGCTCATCCAAGCTCTGCAAGCCATCTCTCAATCCATCATCTCTCCCAACACCTGTTCTTTGTTCCTCCATGTTCATGATAAATCTTTCCGTCTCTCTCACTCACTTCTGCTCATCCATCCCTCGCTCGCGTTCCCCATGCTGGGTAAGGTCTGAGAGGTCTGAGCGTGCGGTTGTTAGCTGATGCCCTTTGCAAAGCAGCGGGGTTCTGGCCCATCTGCCCGTTTCGGCTCTTTACCCCATCTACTGTCAGAAAGCAGTGCACTCCAGATGCAACTACTGTGACTGCTGAGCCCTCTGAGCCAAAATGGCTGCCAAGGATTGGAGCCCTTGGTAGAAGTTGATTCAGAAAACGATCCAAGACCAGATTACTCTATGCAAACTCTAAACCTAGAGGGGCACAAAACTGATCTAGCCCAGCAGAGAAGGTGGTTTTGTCTTCATTTGGATGTGGAGCTATGACAATCTTGGCAGATGTATGGGTTACTACAGTTATAAACAATATTCTTTGTGGTTAGAGATGAAGAGAGACTCAAAAAAGTACACATTTTAGTCTTAGCTTTTTGAAAGGCAACAATGATGACATATGATGACAGAATAGCCTGACGTTCGCTTACCAATGTTGTGCTAGCACCTGATGGCTAAATGCCATGTGCATCCACTATTAGCCTATAAACTTAAAAGCATAGCACTTTATGAGGGAGAGCAGGGATTTGGGTGTGTGTGTTGTATGTGTGTAACCGTCCAGTGTGAGATTGGAAACGCAGTGGTGTAATTGCTCCATCCACTTGTTTACATGCGAGATGACACAAGCTCGGATGATTAAAAGATAAGATTTCAAAGACAACTGTTTCACGCTCAGGCAGCTTTTAACTGAGGTGCCAGTGAACTTCCAACAGCCAAATGTCCTTCCTTTTTACTCTCTCCATTCCAACAAAATCTACTGCCAAGAATAGACATAAAACACCCATCTTATTTATCCGGCTATATTTCCATCCTGAAGGCAGGTCCACATTATTACAATGCTCGGTTGATAGTATACAATAAGCAGCATCGTTTCGGCCTCCTCAAATTGAAAAAGTTTTAAGCCGTGCATAAATCTTTGAAAGTCACTTGTAAAATTAAAAGTATTTATAAATCAGTTTGTCACTGATCCTTCCACTTCCTCTTTTACACATTTCCATCTATCTCTCCTCACCTCCTGTCTATGGAAGCATGTTTTTGCCTTAAAATAAAAAAAGGAAATCGAGAATTTACATCTCTCCATTTGCAAAGTTTATCTCAGAACATAGTTTTATATCTCACTATTGTGACTTTATTTCTCATAATTGGGCTTTATTTAGCATAATTGCACCTGTAGATCTCGCAGTTGTGTTTTTTTCATCTCAGAATATGACTATATTTTGCAATTGTCACTTAATATTTCAAAATTTTGAATTCATAACTAATCTAATTAATCGCTATTTCTCACAAATAGCAACTTTGTAGCTCATAACATTATTTTCTCACAATAGCAACTTCATATGTCACAACTGTCACTATTTTTGTAATTGTGACTTTGGTTTTCTTAATTGTGACTCTACATCTCACAATAGCGACTTTGTATCTCACAGTTGCAAGTTTATTTCTCCTAATTCTGACTTTATGTCTTACAATTGTGCTTCCAGTATGACTGTATTTCTCACAACTGTGACTTTATTTCTTATTTTGAACTTTATCTCACAATTAACTTTTTTATTTGTTACGCTGAGGTGGAAACAGGCTTCCATAAATCTTTAATTCCTGCGATGTCAGTTCACCCAATTCTTTTTCACATCACACACTTTTACCATAATGACATGTAAAAGTCAATAGAGCTCTCTCCCAACAATCAGTGTGTTCAACCGATATAAAGAGCTCTGATGTAATGAGACAGAGATTTTAATAATTCAGAGTATTTCCCTAGTGGGACACCTGGTTTGTTCGTTTAATTTCATACACCTGACATTCATTCCACATTAACACTCTAAAATACTGTTGCCTGATTTCTGAGTTAAGCCAGTGCTGACAGCCGCTTAATTTGCCCTGGGAAACCTCTTGGAGAAACATCTATTAATTATAGGAATCAATCAGAGAGCTCCTGGCCAATTGGCCATGCCCAATCCAGACTGATGAGAGGACCGATTATGGGTTACTACAGTTATAAACAATATTCTTTGTGGTTAGAGATGAAGAGAGACTCAAAAAAGTACACATTTTAGTCTTAGCTTTTTGAAAGGCAACGATGATGACATATGATGACAGAATAGCCTGACGTTCGCTTACCAATGTTGTGCTAGCACCTGATGGCTAAATGCCATGTGCATCCACTATTAGCCTATAAACTTAAAAGCATAGCACTTTATGAGGGAGAGCAGGGATTTGGGTGTGTGTGTTGTATGTGTGTAACCGTCCAGTGTGAGATTGGAAACGCAGTGGTGTAATTGCTCCATCCACTTGTTTACATGCGAGATGACACAAGCTCGGATGATTAAAAGATAAGATTTCAAAGACAACTGTTTCACGCTCAGGCAGCTTTTAACTGAGGTGCCAGTGAACTTCCAACAGCCAAATGTCCTTCCTTTTTACTCTCTCCATTCCAACAAAATCTACTGCCAAGAATAGACATAAAACACCCATCTTATTTATCCGGCTATATTTCCATCCTGAAGGCAGGTCCACATTATTACAATGCTCGGTTGATAGTATACAATAAGCAGCATCGTTTCGGCCTCCTCAAATTGAAAAAGTTTTAAGCCGTGCATAAATCTTTGAAAGTCACTTGTAAAATTAAAAGTATTTATAAATCAGTTTGTCACTGATCCTTCCACTTCCTCTTTTACACATTTCCATCTATCTCTCCTCACCTCCTGTCTATGGAAGCATGTTTTTGCCTTAAAATAAAAAAAGGAAATCGAGAATTTACATCTCTCCATTTGCAAAGTTTATCTCAGAACATAGTTTTATATCTCACTATTGTGACTTTATTTCTCATAATTGGGCTTTATTTAGCATAATTGCACCTGTAGATCTCGCAGTTGTGTTTTTTTCATCTCAGAATATGACTATATTTTGCAATTGTCACTTAATATTTCAAAATTTTGAATTCATAACTAATCTAATTAATCGCTATTTCTCACAAATAGCAACTTTGTAGCTCATAACATTATTTTCTCACAATAGCAACTTCATATGTCACAACTGTCACTATTTTTGTAATTGTGACTTTGGTTTTCTTAATTGTGACTCTACATCTCACAATAGCGACTTTGTATCTCACAGTTGCAAGTTTATTTCTCCTAATTCTGACTTTATGTCTTACAATTGTGCTTCCAGTATGACTGTATTTCTCACAACTGTGACTTTATTTCTTATTTTGAACTTTATCTCACAATTAACTTTTTTATTTGTTACGCTGAGGTGGAAACAGGCTTCCATAAATCTTTAATTCCTGCGATGTCAGTTCACCCAATTCTTTTTCACATCACACACTTTTACCATAATGACATGTAAAAGTCAATAGAGCTCTCTCCCAACAATCAGTGTGTTCAACCGATATAAAGAGCTCTGATGTAATGAGACAGAGATTTTAATAATTCAGAGTATTTCCCTAGTGGGACACCTGGTTTGTTCGTTTAATTTCATACACCTGACATTCATTCCACATTAACACTCTAAAATACTGTTGCCTGATTTCTGAGTTAAGCCAGTGCTGACAGCCGCTTAATTTGCCCTGGGAAACCTCTTGGAGAAACATCTATTAATTATAGGAATCAATCAGAGAGCTCCTGGCCAATTGGCCATGCCCAATCCAGACTGATGAGAGGACCGATCGATGGGTCCACAACGCTGCCTCCTTCAGACCCCATGAATCAGCACCTGTTTGAAAGCTGGAATAAAACATTAGGATGTTTTTCATGAAGAAGACAGAGTGCTGGAGTGTACAGAAACAGTGACTAACAGACTGTTCTTTGAACGATTGTGTAAATGACATAAGGAAGACGAAACTCCCCAGATTTAAGACAAAGGATTTATTATACCAGTTGGAAGCCCGCTGGCGGTACAGGAGGTTATCAGTATGGCTGCTTTAGGTTTCACTGCCTCTGAACTGATTTAACTTGTTCCCATGAGGCTGTGTGACGCTCTGCTGCACAAAACCTCTCATTTCTATCAGTTTCCTTCTAGATTACATTAAATACGAGTCTAACATTTTGAAAATGAGTCTAAAATGTTGCAAATAATTGAGAGTTGTATGGGTAAACAGATTTAGTTTGCTGTCTATGATGGCACTTTTGCCGTATGATGACCAGAAAGGATTCACTGTTTGTCCGCTCTGTTCAGGTTTTTTGTTCATTGTTCTTGGTTTTTATATGTTTATTCAAGGAAGGTTTTTTCAAGGCCATTATGCTAAGTCCCATAATGTAGTTCCCCTGTAGTATCCCAGGGTTAAGTGCCTTCCCCAATGCTCCACCAATGGTCAAACGAAGGGCAGGGACATTAGAACAAGCGCTCAATTTGAGTTAAGTCAGCATGATGGGAAGCCCTGCAGGGAGTTTGAATCCACAACCTTCTGTTCACTGCTTTTGGGTTGTAACCCACTTCATTTAACCCTTTTTTTACATATACACGCTCACATACAATTTATGTCAGCACACTCTTCATTGAGTTCCCACTGCAAGCAGATAAATGGTTCTCAAACGTAGACAGTCACTTTTAGTGGCCAAGAAGAGAAAAACATGTCAGAAAAGCCTCACTGCTGCACAAAGAAGTCATGTAATACAGTCTGAGTGTACTTAAAGCCTAAAGGAGCTCTCATTTTTAACTCAGCATGTGGAGACTTTCATGGTGATGCCTTTTTAAAAGCACTACAGGTGCTGCTAGGCAGGAGTGTGGAATTGCAGAAAAGCATCAAATCATGACACATGTAATGGAAAAGGGAAATGCATAATTTACAGACATTTTCTTAACTTTGTCTGGTTTTTACAGACTTTAAAGTCAGCATGAATTGTCATCTGCAACCCGTTTTACTTCTGTAATCTGACATATAGCTGAATTAAACAGGAAGGAAAAAATGTTGGGGCCAAATGCAAATTTGCTAAAACAATATAGCTATTTGGCTACTGGTTAACAATATTCAATTAAAAGTAAAGTTGTTTGTGTTGGCCTATGGCCAACTTTCAGTTTGGCTATTTGCCCAGTATCTCGCATACTACCCTTACCAGGCCCTGAGTGAGCAGGTGTGTGTGTGTGTGTGATAACAGAACATGAAGCAGCAAGTATTTAACATGACACTCAAACTGATGGTCATTGGCACTGATTATCCCATCAGGATTGAAAGACACTCATATGATGACAGAGGTGATTTTAGATAATGAGTGTCTATGCTGATTACAATCCAGCACTAAAGACCAGTAGCGTGTATGAGTCAAAGCACTGTACCTCTCCCAGACCTGTCATTTAGATAATGAGATGAGAGTAGTGGGCGTTGTGAAGTACAACTCCAAGGAAAGGATATTCACATATTAACCTTGACTGCAAGCACTGTAATGCATTCTGAGGATAGAATGCATTTTTCACTTAAAACAATAACCCGATTCCATGTCACGCATCCTGAATGTCATTCAGCCTAATAATTCACTTTCACACCAAAACATCTTGGCGCCCTTGATAGTATGACTGATGGGTGTCAGTGTGAGTTTCCACGTAGGGGTAACTGATTATTTGATCATAAACGTTTCAGCTAACAGTGACAGTTTAAGCACCAAAAAACAACTTACCTTGTGAATATCGTAGGCCCTACATTTAAAGTCACCATGAAATCAAAAATGTAAGTTCTCATTTTTCTAAATATTGCAGTGTTTATTCTAAAAATGTATTCATGCACATGATTATTTATTTTTTTATTTTTTATTCTTTGAAATTGTGCCCACGTAATATCTAATCAAAAATATTAACTTTCCCTTTTCCCTTTCGTAATGTTTCTTAAGCACCCAATCATTATTAAAATTATTTCTGAAGCACCATGTCACACTGAACACTGAGTATAATCTGTTGAAAATTCAAATTTGCCATCACAGGAATAAATTGCATTTTAAAATATATTACAAAAGAAAACAGTTATTTTAAATTGTAGTAATATTTGAAATTAGTACCGTTTTTACTGTTTTTGATCGAATAAATGCAGCCTTAGTTAGCATAAGGTTTTTCGAAAACATAAACAATCTTACCAGCCTTTACTGTACTTTGAACAGTACTGTACATAATAATTCAGTTTTTACCTGCACAACATGACAAATCCACAGATGAACTTAAACTAGTCAGAATTTGTGTCACGTTATGAATACTCTTTTTCTAAACACAGACAATAATAATAAAGCAAGCATATAGAATTCACAATATTGTAACATTACATTACATTTGAGTAAAACTGATGAACACATTTGAATTTGACATATGAAATGCTGACTTCAAAAACAAAAACTGTGACTAAAACAAAGAAACTGTAGAAATTGGTGTGAGTAATCTTACTTGAATAGAGGGAGAGTGTAACAGTACGGAGGAAAAGTGCAGGGAGGTTTTGATGGAATCAGTAGGGGGTTCAATATCTGTGTGTGTGTGTGTGTGTGTGTGTGTGTGAGAGAGAGAGAGAGAGAGAGAGAGGGGATGTGCACCTCTAGAGGTACAGTCTTCTACTTTGATCTGTTCACTTGGCCCACATTAAGAGTTGGAGAGAGAGGTTCAAGCATTGTTCATGGTGTTTTTTTTTTTCAAGATAAACATACACATACGCACTGTTTCTAAAGTTGTAGCAGATTCCCTCAAGTTTGAATGTGTGTGTGTTTGCGTGTGTGTGTGTGTGTGTGGGGGGTTCAATATATGTGTGTGTGTGTGTGTGTGTGTGTGTGTGAGAGAGAGAGAGAGAGAGAGAGAGAGGGGATGTGCACCTCTAGAGGTACAGTCTTCTACTTTGATCTGTTCACTTGGCCCACATTAAGAGTTGGAGAGAGAGGTTCAAGCATTGTTCATGGTGTTTTTTTTTTTCAAGATAAACATACACATACGCACTGTTTCTAAAGTTGTAGCAGATTCCCTCAAGTTTGAATGTGTGTGTGTTTGCGTGTGTGTGTGTGTGTGTGTGTGTGTGTGTGTGTGCTTGTGTGTGTAATTTATATAGAATTAGGCAAGCATGTAATCACTGAGACATACCATATTTATCATGAACAATAAAACCCTCCCCGGCCTCCACACCCAACAAAAACACAAAGCACTCTCCTCGGAAACCAAAGAACAATAGGACTGCCTTTCATGTACCAGCATATGTTTGTGAACCCCTGAGATACGGGATAGTTTCATAGTATACAGTAACTCCCACGTGAGAGAGGAGGAGATATTGATTGCTCTGAACTGCAGAAATTTTCTTGCTTGTATCTTTCATCCCTGTCTCTCCTTTTCTCTCTGCCTATTGTTGACCTTGTAATAACACATTTTCCCCAGGCTGGAAATGAGATGTCCAAATTCAATCTGGGTGCTGACAGGCAGTGTTTGGATATAACAGAGTAGTATGGAGGCAGGCAGGCCAAGACATTGTTGCATAACAATGGCTTTACAGGCTTTTAAGTGCGCTGTGGGGGAGATGTGATGACACTCTAAACATTGCCATCTGCTGGAGACAACAGTAATATCCATAGGACTTTCATATTAGCAGACCGCTTGAGAGACACTCCTCAGGATGTATATACAACATCTTTTCTGGTTTCATTAACTACAGAGTTATTGGTCACAAAGTGGTATGTAATACCAGGAGAAAGCAATCCATCACTGGTAAAATATCCACTATACTATATTAACAGTTATAGTTCAGGTCCTTGGATTTGATTGTAGCTTTTTGTCTTTGCTTGTGCATTCTAGACATCAATCTGTGCATTTAGTGTTGGGGATTTTTCAATGACTCTTCCTGCAGGTTAAAGTGCTGTCACATTTACTGCTGCTCGGCAAAATCCAGTCATTTCAAAGAATGTCACTCCAGCCCGAAAACCTCCAAGTGGGAGGAGCTTATGCTGCAAGTAGGTGGATAGACATTTGGGGGTGGACCTTCTATTCAACTCATTTGGAACTATAGTTCCACCCATTTTGGAATTGCACCGCCCACTTGGAGCTGACTCTGGGCTGCTGCGTTACCTATTCTCATCATTTCAATAGGAATCCATGCGATTGGGAGTTTCGTGTGAGGGTGCAAACTCATACCAGATTTCACTCATGTTCAAGTTGGTCACGCAAATCCACCTCGTTCACCAGCAGAATGCTGCTTTGTCTGTGCTTCATAAACTGTTACACTATTGAGAATGGACTATAGTCCTTTCTTGCATGCGAAATCTTGCTATTGTGAACGCACTTTTACATCAGTACATCAATAGGTGGCGATAAGTGGTCATCTTTATGAGTGAGTCACTTGTGTGAGTGATTCATTAATTCAGGGATTAATCTTTGAATCATTCACTCAACTGATTCAATTAAACGCTTAAAATGGATTCCAAAGGGGATTAACCCACTTCCAAAGGGCACTTCAGGGTCAAAACAACCATGGCCGCCTTATTGAAGGGTTGTTCCAAAAACCAAAGTGCTTAAAACTGACAACTTCAAAGTGCTCTTTGGAATGAAGGATTTCGAAGGGTATAACTGATTGACACTTCGCTGCCATGATTCTTTGTGCAGGTTTAAATATATGACAACAGTGCCTCCTTAATTGGCTTGGCAAGATGATGCAGAAGTGTTTTCCAAAGAACAGTTTTTGGTACCTATAGTGAAGTGAAAGTGAAGTGACGTGTGGCCAAGTATGGTGACCCATACTCGGAATTTGTGCTCTGCATTTAACCCATCCAAGTGCACACACACACTGTGAACACACACCCGGAGCAGTGGGCAGCCATATTGTTGCGGCGCCTGGGGAGCAGTTGGGGGTTCGGTGCCTTGCTCAAGGTTCTCACCTCAGTCGTGGTATTGAGGGTGGAAGAGAGCGCTGGTTATTCACTCTCCCCACCTACAATCCCTGCCGGACCTGAGACTCGAACCCGCAACCTTCGGGTTACAAGTCCTATACTTCATCCTTCTGAGGGTAAACACTTCGAAGGGTTTAGGGCATAGGGATAAGCCCTTCAGAATGGAATGCAGCGTTATTTATTAAGGAACAAATCAAGAATGAGTCACTGAATCATTCACTCAAGCGATTTGTCAAAACACACAATGATTCAACATGCAACAAACCACCACTACTGTGCATGCTCGCAGACGTGCATTCAGCTTGGAAATGTTTTTGTTGGTGTCGCAAAACTAGACAATAACTGACTTTGAGTCACTGAGATAAGTTGATTCAATAAGTTTATTGAAATCATGTATAAAAACACTATGCATAAAAAGCCTGCAGTGTGTTATGGCTTCTACCAGCAGGGGCTATCGAGGCAACTCTTACCCTTAGTCAACTGCATCATAAATTCATCTTTATTGTGTAATTGTTTTCATGAACGAAACCCTATCGTCTCACTGTCTGTTTCTTCCATTCTATCTGTCTACCTCATTGGTCTAGGACGATATGTATGGCTTCTCTGGGCTTTGAATTATTCTGTCTGAATCGGTCATGCTCAGTTGTGTAATCCTTCTCTCCGTTGAGAAATGCATCTTTATCTCGCTTCTCCAGTGTGTGTGTGTGTGTGTATGGGTGTATCCTTCTGCAGGTTCCTGCAGCATTTGTCAGCATGTGCTAGCCTTTCCGCTGAACAGAGCACTTTGAGCTGCTTTTGTAAGACAATATGCTGCCATAGCCAAGACATATGCATTATAGATTACCTTTCACAAATAGACAGACAAAGAGAGGTGGAAAAAATACTTATTTTTGAGGAGTTCATAAAACTTCACATTTCTCCCTTTATTTGCATTAGGTATTGAAAGTTGTATGAATGACAGACTAATTAACTCTATCGAAAATAATGAGCTGATTATGAAATTTTCATTTATAATGTCTGAATTAATCATTTCTATCTGGGAATTGCAGAATCTGCAGTATTTGATAGCATGCACTAAGGAAACAAGGAAAGGATTCACTAAATGAATGATTTAGCTAATGAATAAATGCACAAATTAACACCTTAAAATTGACTGTATGAATCTTTTTAACTGCTCAGTGTGCTCATTTGCCTCAACTTAACCTCAATAACTCAAAATGATAAACTGGGGCAACAGATTGTGAGAGTAAGATTTTCTGTTCAATGTTAGAAAATTTTGACAAACATGCATGATGATACAGAAGAAGCTACTTTTGTTTTTATCTATTTATTTAAATATTTAGAAAGGAAGATAGAACAGGACGTGATGGAGTGAAGTGGTGGAATAGGATTGGAAAATGTTGCACACCAGATTCGAACTGGCATCACCCACACCAGTGCCACAGCTCAGTGTCAGACCAATAAGTCATAAATGTAACATTCACATGTTCACAAAAGGCATTGTGACATGACATTTTGATGAGGAAAAATAATATAAAATACTTTGGTTGAGTTATTATTTTATTAGCTAAGTGACCTTTGAGATGCATTTAAATCCTACTTCATGATTAAGCAGACAACGCAACTCCATATTCACATATTCTGAGCTGCGTTGTAAGGCAAAACTCTACCTGACTCTAAACTGAACTCAGAGACCTCAACCAAACTGGCCAAATGTGGAGCCCTCTAATTTAAAGCTCTAAAATAAGCAAATAACATCTAATTAGCCACATGAAAAGATATTCTATTTTGATTATATTGTGGTGGGTCACCATTTGCTCAAAATTCTGGAAGTTAAGTTGCGGTGAGGGCCTCAGGTGGAATAAGCTGATCCACAGGTGTGTTGTAGCTGCAACAGAATGCGTAGCCTATTACTATTCATGAGGCAACATTTATGCTTTCTCTGCCTAGAGACCTGTCCATCTCATCTCTGCTCAACAAAACACAAACTGTGACAACACAATTATCAGTTTTTAATTAAACAAACATCAACAGAGCGTACACCATGAGCAAAGAAAGACAAAGTGTGCCTGAGAGAGCTTGTGCATGAATGTGCGTGTGTGAACCCATAGGAAAGAAAAATCTCAGTTGTATCTCCTAGACAGCTATGAGATTTGAATTGAGGAACAATTCCAATAAAATTAACATTCGGTCATCATTTACTCACCCTCATGTCATTCCAAACACATATGACTTATTTATTAAGATATTTTGAAAAATTCTGCAGTGTTTTTGGAAAGTCAATGGAGTCCAATGAAAGTCAGTGACTCCACTGACTTCCATTATATGGACAAAAATTGTTCTCGTGTTCAACAGAAGAAAAAAGTTATATAGGGTTGGAATGACATGAGGGTGAGTAAATGATGACAGAATATTCATTTTTGAGTGAACTATCCCTTTAAGTCTACTGCTTCTCAGACACCCCCCCCAAAAAAAATTTAACATCTGATCTGAGGCAATGTTGATACTTTAAAGAAATATATACAAATCTGAAAACATCTGAGTAATAATATTTTCCTCTGGTTTGAGAGAATAGTCACCTGGACCTAGACATCTTTTGTGGGCGGCATAATGACGTGTTAATCTCATCATTTGTGCCTTGTCATATAGTGATGTCACTATGGAAGACAGAGAAAGACAGAGACGTATGAGAATGACAGCGATATCGGGATTCAAGTCCTTGATTGAACTGCAAAAGTGCTGACACGCGTGCCACATCTGAAGCGTCTATCAGTCTGCCTGGATCACAACTGAGATAAACTAGCTTTCAGTCTCTAATGACTGAGTAAATGTGGCATCCCTGTGATAAAACATGACATGCCACTACGCCACACAGGTGTGAGTGATTTCAGCCTCACAACTTCATTACAAAACCAACGACACGCTCGCAGCCGGGCACATACCTCCTCACCTCAGGCCTACACAACTAAACGCCCCTGCCAGCTTGCTCTGACAGCCCTGACAGAAGAGAGGGTCACAAGTCATGCGGCCAGGCATAAAATACAATCAACCTGCCACTGAAATGTATAGAATTAATCTCTCTCGGGCCCCTATTTCATCCAGGGGCTCACAGCCAAGTGAAACAAGCGGCAGTATCTTTACTGAGAGAGCAGAGAACAAATGCAGCCATATGAATTCTAAAGTCACATTTTGCTTCTGCTGCCCTGGCCAGAGTTTGAGCTTGAGAACTTACACCGATGCTACTGACATAAAATTAAGCTCCTTTTTTATTTTATTTTAGATGCACTGGAATCAAAAAAATATACCAAATACTGGATGGCTGCACGAAACAGTTTTAGCTGCACTGCTTGGCACTGCACAGCATCCAAAATGTTGTTTCCAAAATGTCTTTCTCAGCTTCATGTTTACATTCTGATTTACTGCAGACGGTTTTCTTGTAGCTTACTTTGCAACTTTGATAAGAGGGAAGGTGAAATGTTCTGCCTCGATGAGCACGGAGCATCTTAGTAAAGCTGTTTGAAGTCAAAAACTTCAGAGGAAAGATAACGGTTGCCTGCACACTGCACAGCTTATTTGCACCTGTTTTCGTAACTCCTGGAATAAACTGGGAATAAAATATTTTGGAATCACACAAAATCCTAAACTTCAACCATTACAGAAGGTTCCTGTTGTTTCCAGAATACTACATTTAAGGTTCAATATGTAAAATATTATAAAACTGTGGTACTTGGTATTAAAGTGGTACAGTCATTAAAAAATACTATATTTTAACAGGTAGATCATGAAAACTTCTATGAAAAACATATACTGCTTGAAGATACCATATTCATTATTTTAAACATGAATTATGCAGTAGTAGGGCAATAACTTATGGTGAAACTGTTAATGTTAAAGTAACAGTTAAACCAAAAAAAAAAATGTTGTTTTATCATTTACTCGTCCACGTTGCTCCAAACCCTGATGACTTTCTTCTGTGAAACACAAACTTTGATGCTAGACTGGATGACTGCCTCATGCACCATCTACTTTCACTGTATGGAAAAAAGACCCAGTTGAAGTGAATGGGGACTGAGGCTCATATAGTGCACAAAATCTTTTTCCAAAAAAGAAAGTTATAGTTGTTTCAACACCATAAACTTATTCTTTGTTCAACGTATCCTTTACATTATTTATAAAGGTCATTATTTTATGAAATATCACAACATGACCTTTAAGGCAGTTTAGAGTTACACTATTATACACGGCTGACTCCTATTGGCTTAGATGAGTCCTTTTCCATGCCAGAATGGACGCGGAACTAGATCCGGGGGAAAGTCGTAAACCTCCCTGAGACTCGTGTTTTTAACAAACGTGCTGAAGTCCACGAACATTCATTTGAGTCAAACTGCATTATTACCAATCTTGCGTCAGCCTAGAGCTTGCAAAACTTGGGGCTTTGAGCAAAAGCTTGTTTTTCCGGTCGCAGAGCCAAATGAAACTCCTGCGTGGACTCGGCTTCCTTCATTTGTTTGCTAGAGGCTTGCTGTAAATTTGCTGGAATCATGATTGACAAGGATGATTTTGGGCCCATCACACGGAATCGTAGACGCGCGACCATCACGAGCGCAAAGAGCGAGACTGTGAAAGTCAGAAACGGCGCGACCGCAGCAGCCAGTGATCTCACAAGCGGACCCAAGACGCGGGAGTCTCTCACCAAAGCCTTACAGCTAAACGAAAACAGCAAACAGAAATGCGATCGCTACGACAAAATGAGGTGAGGTATAGTGTACGTCAGGACGTCATGAGAAACGTAGGTTGTTGTTGACAAAGATAGATGGGCACTCACTGCAAAGAGGCAGGGGCAGGTTTCGCCAGTGTGCGTATTAACCCCGTTTTTTTTATCCCAGATACCAAAATTTCACTTATCTTACTGTTACTGAATAACTATTCCATTGAGCAAAACAGAAAATAACATATGCGATGATTTCAGGATTCTTAGCTACATCATTCTGCAAGATTAAAAAAAAAAAGATATTGGGATGTAACGACATATTCGGGATTATTGGATAATGGAATGTTATAAATTAAGAATAGACTTGTAAAAATAAATAAATAAGCGTTGACCAATGATCTGCAGTTTTGGGAGGAGGGGCGTGTCATCAATGTGTAGTAATTTCTCAATTCATTTTCACCTACTGAGCTTGTTAATCAATCAAATATGCTTTTATTAAAGCCATCAAACCACAGTAGTTCAACTCATTTTTTAAATAATCGTGTGTAACATTAGAATTCCTGGTGAAACTACATTACCCATGATTCTGCAAAGAAATCTGCCCACTCCCATGAAGCACTATAAATTTGTTATAGAGACTGTCTCCCAACCTTCTCAAACTATTTAAGTATGCATGTTTTGCAATAAACAAAGTATGTTGTTTCTATATACACAATCAACATCTTAGGTTTTTATATTTGTCATTTTTAGTTTGATTATATCATTTGCAATGCTTCATGGGACTGTAGTTCTTACCCTCCACAAAGCCGGTACACAGACTTGTACCTTTGGTTGTATGATTTTCAAATAATTTTTGGATTCAAATCAAAGTTGGTAATGTTGTGATTCATGTCTTAGTTAGTTGGTTTGGTTCATGGCTTATCACTTTTTAACAAAAACTTATAATCCCTTAAATTCTGGAAAAATACTTCCAGAAGCAAGGTCACTCAAAACGTGGGCGGGCACTGTTGCACTATAGGCTGATTTTATGATGTGGCCCCATGACAACAAAGTCATGGGCATAGGACAAACAACAGCAGGATAAAAGTATGAAACCTAGGAGGTAGAGGAGTGTCCCTTCTAAACTTTAAAAAACTTTAAACATGCTCTATACCAGGGCTGTCCAAACTCGGTCCTGGAGGGCCAGTGTCCTGTAGAGTTTAGCTCCAACCCTAATTAAACACACCTGAACCAGCTAATCAAGCTCTTACTAGGCATAGAAACTTCCAGTCCTGTGTGTTGAGGCAAGTTGGAGCTAAACTCTGCAGGACCGAGTTTGGACAGCCCTGCTCTATACAAAAGAACTTATATTTACAGGTATAATCAATCATACTACCTACTGCACAATGTTCACACCTCATAAAAAACTATACAATTATGTATTATTATTGGTTTTTACACAGTCACTGTACTCGTGTCATATTGACCATTGTTTAAGTGATTTGTTTGTCTGTCAGCATGGCATCGCCTTCAAATAATGAATGAAAACCATTGTCTTACCTAAAGCAGCAAAATCCAATGCTTGCACCTTCCATCATACTCATTAAAGACAATATCAGGACTGTATGAAATAAGCAAATCAGATTTAGATCGAGTCAAAATTCTGGTTAGATCAACCTTTAGACATTTATCACACAATACACAAATTTGCACTGTATAGCAACAAACAGGTGTTTAGGAAGCTGCTGTGATGGTGTTTGATGCTATGTAGTGTTTTTTTGGGGGGGGGCCGGTCCTTTTAGATTTTTTTAGCCTTGTTATACTGTATGAATTTTATACTAATATAAAAATGACTTTATCAATATAAATAACAATAATAAAACATTGTAAAGTTTAATCATCATTACTGTTTTTGTTTCATGTCATCTTTTTTGCTCCTTATAGTTGCCACAAGTTGCAGGAATCAATGCTGAGCTCTGCGAGCAGCTTCAAAAATTACAGAGGCATCCTGAACTGGTGTGTGGTAATGCTGGTGAGTCTGAAACAGTCACACACGCTGAAACCTGGTGGACTGCATGCTTGGACTTGCCTACTCATTCTTCTAGTTAAACTGTGTCCTAGATATCAGTGTGGGTTGTAAACATTCCCTCTCGCTCAGAGGTGCTGCCAGAGATTATTAATAATTTTTATTGCCTCTCATGTTAGGCAGTTACAGAGAAAAGGAGGTTAAATGTTATGTTATGGTTTAAAAGAAGCCAACTTGTTGCTCAGACATCCATTGTCAGATCATTGGATAATTTAAATGTGTATTGTTTCTGAGAGTATACTGTGTTCATACACAGTCACATTGAAAAGTTTGGCTTTCTGTCTGAAATGAAGTAGAAGCATTAGAGCTTAATGAAGCTAAAATATCTCCTTTTGGACTTTGGAATATATTTGGACTTTGAACTCTCAAACTACTTAAAGGCATATTTAAATCGAAAAGAGAAAATCTGCTGAAAATGTACTCACCCTCAGGCCATCCAGGATGTAGATGAGTTTGTTTTCTTCATTGGAACATATTTGGAGAATTTTAGCATTACATCACTTGCTCACCAGTGGATCCTCTGCTGTGAATGGGTGCCGTCAGAATGAGAGTCCAAACAACTGAAAAAGCATCACAATAATCCACAAGAAATCCACACAACTCCAATCCATAGATTAACATCTTGTGATAAAATGAAAAACTCCTTTGTAAGAAACAAATCCATCATTAAGGTGTTTTAACATTAAACTGTCGCTTCTGGTCAAAATATGAGTCCAAAATCTATAATAAGTGATCAGGTCCATTCCCTGTTGTCCTTTCACATCAAAATCCACATATTTGTTTAGAACTGCTTTAGCCTGTGTTTAAACTGTGCTTGATCTGTGCATACTGAGACGAGATTTTTTTTTCCACTGGAAAAGGCCATATTATGGATAGAGGGCTCATATTTTATTAAGGTAAAAACTTCTGAATGTAGGATTTGTTTCTTACAAACATGAAGATTTTCACTTCAAAAGATGTTCATTTATGGACTGGAGTCTTGTGGATTACCTGTGGATTATTGTGATGTTTTTGTCAGCTAGACTCTCATTCTGATGGCACCCATTCACTGCAGAGGATCCATTGGTGAGCAAGTGATGGAATGCTAAATTTCTCCAAATCTGTTCCGATGAAGAAACAAACTCGTCTACATCATCATGGATGACCTGAGGGTGACTACATTTTCAAGAAGTTTTCATTTTTGTGTGAACTATTACTTTAATGGACTTCATTTTAACAGAGGAAAACCCACATTAGTGACAGAATTATATTGCAATGACACACATTCAGTAACGTCGGATGGTGTGTTTCAGTCATGTGACATGTGAAGAATCGTTAATCAGTGTGTCTGTTTATGGAGACACACTTAATGCCAAGTGATGCCTAAAAATAAACGGCCCACAACAGCTTGTCTGTCTAAACACTAGCTGAACATGGAGGACAGCCAGCCAAGTCCTTGTCTTCAAAACTGTGAAGAATGCGTTCACGCTCTTCAGCATACTGTTAATCTGAGTTTTGAGATGACTCTATTTTGTCCTCTGTAATTTTTTTCAGCCAGACTTTTTTCTTTTATATTCCAGTGGTACGGCTCTGCTTGCATTTGCATTTTCTTCCTCTTCTTCTCCATTGTTCTCTCTTTATCTATACATATGAATAAGTGTGTCTGTCTTCTGTATAGATTTATGGACATGAATTTCAATATATCTCTGCAAACTGTGTATAGACAGTGATTAAGGATCTTTGGTGGATTTTATTCTGGTAGTTCTGACATGTTTAGCTAGTCTTAGTGATGTATTCTTGCATTGGTTTTCATTTGTTTCTCCATGAATATGAGTCTCTGCTCTTTTGCAGGTTTTGAGCAATGCACGCCTGTTCTTGGAAAACCTTCTCCGGTATGAACAAATACAGTATACATACAGTTTCTTGTGAAACAGCCAAAACACACAGTTTGAATGTTTAAAGTCTGGAAAAAATGAAAATTCACTATCTATTGAATGATTCAGCCATGCATGTTTTATTTATTTATTTATTTTTAATTTGACCTTTTTTAAAACACAATGTCTCAACTCAATCTCCTCTCTGGTCACATATGCTGGACTTCTCCATTCATTTAGTTCACTTAAAACCCACCCCTCTCTTACAATCGACTGCAAGCTCACATTCAGATCTTCCTCCATCCAATCAAAAACCGATAGATTGAACCAAGTCCCTAGCTTACATTTTTTCTTTTTTGCTAATCTTTCACTTGCATGTACGTCACAATACGGAAGAAAAGGTATGTCGCTACTTCCATTTAATGAAATTAAAATGGGAGATTTGTGGCTTTTGGTACAATTATTTTATCTTAAAATTGCCGATATCAATACACATACTTGAAATTTGCAGTTATTCTGTTTGCTAGAAAACTGAACAAAATATTGATGACTCATCTTGTACAAAAGGGCATATTCAAATCAAATTGTCCAATCAAATGCTCTCTAAAAAAATATATATATATATATATCAATTTAATAAATGTATTAAAAACTTTATAAATCAAATTTTATAAAATGATATTCATATATTCTTCATATGTATATGTAAAAAGGTTCTTTTTTAGTTATTAAAAAAAAAAAAAATGGCTGCCATTCACCAGCCACTGTGTCTGGTGGGCAAAAAAAAAAACTTTTGTATTAATTCATCAAACGTTCTCAAACAACGACCTTTATCTCCAGCATCCCCATTGAGCAGGTGTCGAATGAACACAAAAGTGTTAAAACACATTCTCTGCAGTTCGTCTCTCTCTATGTTTTGAGTGTCATGCCGATGAAGATGAGTCTATAGGGTTTGTTTGATAAGTGTACAGGCCTTCCTCTCCCTGAGTAGAATGAAACGCTGAACCCCATGCTGAGAGAACCATATGCTGTCATCATGTTGCACACTGCTGCTTGCAGACAGTATGTATACAGCTGCCCGCAAAAACTGCCACAAATAATCAGTGGTTTAGAGCAAGAGACCAGTAGAGGAAAAGAAACATGTTGTGTCCTATGTGTAATCATATATAAATATTTAGACATTTAAAGGTTTGGGAAACATTTCTGGTTTGTGTGTCGTAGGTATGGCATTTTGGTGGACCCCATTCAAGTGGTGTCATTGTTCCTCAAGGACCCTTATAGCTGGCCTGCTGCATGCCTGGTCATTGGTATGTATTTTAAGGGAAGATTAGCATATATTTCCCAGATTAGCCTATTCTTTTGTAGTCCAGACAGGGAAATTATTAAAATTAGGTGGGCAGACGACACTCCCACCTTCAAATAATGCAAAAAAAAATTAAAAAATTTGATTGGCAGATTGTCAAAATACTTCACTCCCATTGTTAATCTACTTAGATGTAGATTGTGTGTATAATTTTGCATGTTATCAAAAACAGAGAAGTATGTAATTGCTTTTTAACCCTCAATCATTATAGTGCGGCGGGCGATTGTGTCTTGTTTGTAGAAGGTGGTGTGATTGTTCAATGTATGACTGCTGTGAGTGTGTTTTTTTTTTTTTGTGTGTG
>NW_015537974.1:290037-312769 GCF_001515605.1 Sinocyclocheilus anshuiensis | reverse complement strand
TGCTGGCTGTCTGCCCTGTTGTAAGGTTCATCCTGAGGGTACAATTTTGACCCTCTTCTGTTTCACTACACCCTGCAAAAATGCTTTTATTACTGAAACTGCTTTTTTTTTAAAGAAGATAATATTTGACATTATAACAACTCTTTGCTTACAGTTTCTAATGTTTTTATATTTGTGGCGTTGTACACCGAGAGAAAACTAGCCATGGTGAGTTCAAAAGCCATTTACATTTATACATTTAATCAGTTTATCATAATGAATAAAGCCGTTGTCATAAAAATATAGGGGTTCAGTCACTTTACACAGTATAATTTGGCATTTGGAATTACGTTGTGGAGTTGTGAAGAGGTCAATTTAAAAGGCAAATTTGATTCTTTGCATTTTAAAAAGCCTGGCATATTTGAGAGGGCTTGCAAAGTATCAGCACATTTACTCAACTAACTGAATTGAAACTGAATGAACTTATAAAGAGTTCAGGCATTTTGCTGATGTTGTGTAAGACTTGCATAAAAAATAAAGTGTAGGGCTTTTAGAGAGGAGATGCATTTTTATGTGCAGCAAATGCGAATTGTTATATATGTTATAATGTTGTTTGTATTGTACATGTACTTGTATTATGCTGTTAAATGTTTCCTCATTGTGTTTTCCAGGGGTCGATCAGTGAGAAGGTCGGCCTGCTGATCTACATCTTTAATTTAACAGTCATCTTGTGTTTTCCGATGGTAGTTGTGTTGAAGCTGCCATCAATTACACCAGGTGAGACACAAACACATATATAAATGAGATTTACTTTTCAGTACTGTCAATTATTATTTTTTAAAATGATGAATAAATACTTGAAATTCAATTGTGTCATTTAAAATGATTGATTGTAGTTTTTAGCGTTTTATTTTTTATTTAACAAAATTAGAGTATAATTTAAATATCAGCAATTTATTGGTTACTGGACAAAACAAAAATTATTTAATTATTAACAAATTATATATATATATATATCTTTTTTAAAAATACAAAATGTGATTTTATATTAAGTTTTTAAATATTACATATTAGAGTTTTAAAGAAATGTAATATGAGTGCATCCCTAATGTCATACTTGTTTTTCTAGGCCATCATCAGCACTTAACAAATTATATATATATATATATCTTTTTTAAAAATACAAAATGTGATTTTATATTAAGTTTTTAAATATTACATATTAGAGTTTTAAAGAAATGTAATATGAGTGCATCCCTAATGTCATACTTGTTTTTCTAAGCCATCATCAGCACACAAAAAAGAAGCTTTGTTTGTGGTTGCATTAATGTTGACTGTAATATGTCATGTTATTAGGTGATCCAGCTTTGCAGAAATAATTGGGCACCAAATTATGATTTACAAACTGAACTAATCCACCGTTATACGAGCATTCAGATCTCATGGGCTCAGTTGGCATGTGAATTGTATTTTTATTCACAATAGAAGATATAGCAGTAAACAAATCCTTGGATTAGAGCCACAGCCTAATGGTTATCAGTGGTTCTCAAGCAGTAGATGCAGGTTTGAGTCTGACCCTCATCGTGTCCTTATTAGTGATCGATTTATATATTTAGCCATTTCAAATATTGAAATCTAAATTCAGTGACAATGCATTTTAGTAGAAAATATATTCCCTCACTTCCTCTTCTCCATACTACAACTTTCACTGGCTCTTCTGTCCGCTCTCATCTGTTTGCACCATGGGAGGCGAAAATGTGCCTCCATCTGTCAGCCTAGTACCGCACACACTGCTCTTGTACCAGACAGCCAGGTCATTTCAGGGGCCGTCGGCCTACAGCCCTTGAGTCCATCTCTCTAGAGCATAGACGCACTCCAGAGCCCCTGCATGGACCATTTCCACCCAACATATGGCTGCTATTGATAAAGCAGTGGTAGAGGGAGAAGGTGTGAGCCAGGTCTGTGTATGCTACAGTGGTGATGAGCTATGAGTCTGGACGTGCTGGGTCATGTGACTATGAGTTATGAACCTGTGAAAGGGGGCATGCTGTGGTGTTGTGATGGAAGTGTACAAACGTCTTGTGTTCCTCCTATATTCAGGTATTAAAAGAAAGAAACGAGTTCTATTTATGTTGAATAAGTCTATCTAATGGCATCTCTCTGTCATTGTGTCCTTTTATGCAGTTGGAGGGGCATTTGCTTTGGGAGTCTACACCATCCTGTTTTTGAAACTGTACTCATATAAGGATGTTAATAGGTGGTGCAGAGAGAGAACACAAGTGAAGGCCCGCAGCCTCTCCAGATCTCTTTCATGTGAGTAAATACATCCACCTCTCATCAAACATTACGTGTAGCAGTATGAAGGGTATGAAATGCGTATATATTTATAGTTCAATAAATGTACTGTAGTGCATTATATGTCCAAAACTGAGATGTCATTTTTGTCGCCCCCTGTTGGCTATTATAAGACGAGTTTACAATACAGTAAACACAATGCTGCAATACAGACGTTGATCTGGCCCTGGTACAGTAATTAGGGGGCCCCATCCATAAAAATTGTTTCTGGGCCATGTGAATTTTAGCAACGATCCTGCTACAATGAATGATTTCCAGTTTGTACTGAAAAAGGCAGATGAAAATGTTATGTTAATGTTTATGTTAATACATAAACTAAAGTTTAAGAGGTTGTTCACAAGTTATACAGTCCCATCAGGATTTCATTGGATTTTTTTCAGATATTTGAAGCCCAAAATAACTGAATTATCTGTACCTTTTTATCAAAAATTTTAGTATTTGCAGCAATTTTTTGTGTGTTGTTTTGCAGTGAAAAGCTACCAATAATCCTTATGTGTTTATGTAATCAAATGTAAAAAAGGCAATTAGTGACACAGTATAGAAATCTTCATAGTTATGCAGAATAGTGTTAGACACAGGTTAAAGGTGCCATAGAATGGAAAACTGTATTTAACTTGGCATAGTTGAATAATAACAGTTCTGTACATGGAAATGACATACCGTGAGCCTCAAACACCATTGATTCCTCCTCCTTATGTAAATCTCATGCATGCAAAAGACCACTGAAAAATAGGCAAATCAGAACATAACACCGACTGTGACGTTACAGTCGGGATCACTAATAGTTACACCCCCAACATTTGCATATACCCACCCATGTTCTATGCCAGCCGAACCTGCACAGCCGAATCATCAGAAGTTCTGCAGGTATTGTGAAGAAACAAGCGAGGATAATAGCGAAAATGGCAGATCATGGAAATAAATGTTATGTTCCAGGCTGTGCAGGGGATGTGATGTGCAGGAATGGGTTGGTGTCTGTATTCAGAAAGTCATGGAAAACAAATAACGCGTTCTAATAAAATAATGTGAGCCACAAAAGGGACATGTTAGCTGCTTGCTAGCGGTAGCCTGTTACATTACAGTACATAAGATTTCACTTACCACATAAACAGAGTAAGGAGAGATGACTGAGGATGATAGCGAATGATTTACAGATCCTGAGCACCACTGACAAGCATCTGAACTTGTAAAATGTGTGGTAAGTACTGCCGCTGTAGTTTACACAGATCACGTGCGATCGCAAATCTTGAAAATGAAAGTAAAAAGCCATCGTGTATTCGAAAGCAGTTTTAATGCCCCGCATATTAATAGCGGCTCCCTGATGCCCACATTTTATATACAGTATAATTACCCAACGGTATAACTGCGAGAGACCGTATTGAAATATATATTTTCACTGCGTTTCCTTCCTGCTGTGTGAGCTACTGAAATGAGCTGCACTGTGAAACAGCCAATCAGAGCAGAGCTCAACATTATTATTCATGACCCTTTCAAATAAGGTAAAAACAGACCATTTCATTCTAGGGACAAATCCTAGGGTTGTAAATGGACATGTAAAACCGTTTCTGGAGATTTTTTGCCCTTACCTAAGCCACATACCTTCTATGTAGATATCAGAGAACAATTTAAAATATTGTATCAATGCATTCTATGGCACCATTAAAATTTTTGAAAAAGTTGCAGAAATAAGACAACAATGCAAGCTAGTTCACCCAAAAATGAAAATCCTGTCATCATTTACTCACTCACGTTGTTCCAAACCTCTGAGTTTCTTTCTTGAAGAATATTGGTAACCGAACAGTTGACATTAGCCATTGACTTCCAAATGGAAAAAAAAATCTCTATGGAAGTCAATGACTACTGTAAACTGTTTAGTTACCAACATTCTGCAAAATATCTTCTTTTATGTTCCACAAAAAAGAAAGGCATACAGATTTGGAATGACACGAAGGTGAGTAAATGATGACATTTTTGGGTGGACTGTCCCTTTAATTCTTGTTATTGCAAGACTGCAAAATCCTGGAGGGACTGGTTGAAATCAATTTTAATATAATTGTTTTAATGATGTTCTTGGTGTTTGGTCGACAGTTCAATATGTTTTGCAGTGAATGCTTGTGTGATTGTGCGGTGTGAGTTGCAGAGACCTCATTCTTTAGCTGAACATCCGGTTTAAATGACTTTAGAAGCAGATTTGTTTATCTCTTGACAGTTTCTGTGTTCTTTAGGTCCATCATCTCCATCTGTGTCCAGCCGTATGCAGTCGCATGTGTCTTACCCAGGAAATCTCTCTCTCAGGGGTGAGCTGTGCCTTAGTCTAGTCACCAAATGTTTTATTTTCATGATATTTAAAACAATTTTAACAGTGTCAAATACTATGACTTCAGATGACCGGAGAACTTGTAGTTAGTATTTTGCCTTGTGTTTTTCAGATATGTATTATTTTGTTTTTGCTCCAACCCTGTGCTATGAGCTCAATTTTCCCCGCTCTGAATCCATCCGAATGGGATTTCTGCTCAGGAGGCTCTTTGAGATGGTAGGCAATTGGCATAGACATATTTCCTGACAGTATTGGCAGTTCTTGCTCATCATTACATTGATAAGTTGTACTACCAGATTTTTTTCACTGTATATTATGCCTTGTTTGTTTTGTGAATATTGCATTCTTTTCTAAATCTGCAAATGGCAATAAATCATGGGAATTAGCTCATTGTTTGCAAACAACTGCCGGGAGCCATGGCAGGAATATATGAGGGTTATTTTTATTTATGAAAGTGCTTCTTGTTAGGGCATTACTTCCAGGTATAGCTGTTGCAAATTACACATTTAATTCACACACACACACACACACGCTTCTGTAAACGGCATTGTTAACATTTTCGTTTTATATTTTGTGAGAAATCAAAAGTTTTGCTTGTCTTGCAGTTGCTCCTCACCCAGTTATTGGTTGGTTTAACGCAGCAGGTGAGCATCACAGTGCATTTGGTAATCACATCACACCTGCGGTTTTCATGTCTGTGAGACATATTTCATATCTAATGTTCTTTCAGTGGATGGTGCCAATCATTCGAAGTTCAATGAAGCCATTGCAGGTTTGTTCAAGTGCTTTATCTTCTTTTTTTCAGTCCCTTAAAAAGAAGCGCTTTATTTAATTCTGTGAAACCGGTTTTCATTTTGCAGGAAATGGACTACAGTAGAATGACAGAGCGTCTGCTTAGACTAGCAGTAAGTTAAACCAACTACACTAAATTCCTCCTCAGAATAGAAACATAAACCTGTGTTCAGATTTTCGCTTAGATCTGTTGTTTTGACGGAGAATATGAAGCAAGAAACGAATGATGGAATGAATACTGATATCTATTTTTATACTAGGTGCCCAACCATCTCATCTGGCTGATTTTCTTCTACTGTTTTTTCCATTCCTCAATGAACTTTGTGGCTGAGCTATTGAGGTTTGGAGATCGTGAATTCTACCGTGACTGGTGGTGAGAGATCTTTACAGTTATTTCTCTTTTAAAAAAAAAAAAGCTTTCTTTGAGCAGCTAGAGGTACCACTTTCACACCATACTGCGTTTGATAGGCTTTAAATCCAGTCAGTCTGGTTTATATGTGCCATCTCTGCCTCTTCCGTTTCCATTTCATATGTAGAGTTTTTATTTTAAGTCTCAGATGGATTGTGACGCTGTGTTTCTTTTAGGAACTCCGAGACAATAACGTACTTCTGGCAAAACTGGAATATTCCCGTGCACAAGTGGTGTCTCCGGTGAGTGAACGGAGGTTTTGAAAGAGACCGCAGACAGCTGTTGGGAGGCGAGATGAAATATGACACAGTAAAACTCACAGAGACTATAATGAAGAGAGACTATAATGTGATCTGTCTGCGAGAAATATGGTTATTTACAGTTCACACTGACTGAGAGTTTATGTGCTTCTCTCTCCTGTTTTCAAAGGCACTTTTACAAGCCGCTGCTGAGAAGAGGTGCTGGCAAGTTACTGAGCCAATCAGCTGTGTTTTTCGCCTCTGCTTTTTTCCACGAGGTGAGATGTGCATAAATCACGCTGTTTTAAATATTCTGTCGGGTAATGGCAAATGAAAGTTAACAGTCTGAGCAGCGTAACGACCTGTGTGAATTATTCTCATTTTAGAAATGTATGCAATAGCAAACCACTGCGATATTTTAGAAGCTAGTGTGTTTACATACAGAATATTACTTTGGTTTACTATAGGGCTGCACGATAAATCGCATGCGATATTTAACGCGCGTCTTATCAGTAAAGCCGGTTCTGTAATCAGCGGTATATCTCCATCACCTGCGGCTTTCACATTGAGCAGCATTAACTACACAGAGCCGTTGTTCACTGACGATGTGCGTTAAATATCGCATGCGATTTATCGTGCAGCCCTAGTTTACTATTAATACCATTAAAATACTCAAAAACATAAACTAACGAAATATGAATGTTATGCTGGTTGAGTCCAGATTTAAATGTAAAAAAAGTTTGAAAATAAATAGCCAAGTCTGAGTACTCAGTGCTGCGATGAACACTATATAGGGAATACAAAATTCTGAATGGCTGTTTAAAGGCAGCGTAGGTGATTTGTTTCGAAAACATTTTTTGTTATGCTAGTTGAAAGTCTCTTCACATCCCGATAGCAATCACTAAGTTAAGTGGTCTAAATTTATTTATATGTATTTATATCGTCTGTAGAAGACGTAGGACCATAAAATGTTCGTCCAATCAAAATCTTCGGTCCGAAGATTACAATAGGCTGTCCTACCTGCCTGTCATGTATTTGCATACCTCCGTGCACCCTGTTCACACAGACATGATACGTCATCAGTGCATTCCATTACGCTATTGCAGACCAAGCAAGAATGGAAGGCGTTATTATTGTAATATAATGTGTTTTGTACTCTAATGTTTTCTCACCGATGAATGAGATATGAGGTAATCTGACAATGTTGCATTCAATCCTCCACCAATGCCATCTCTCATCGTGTCGCTGGTTAGCCTCTGGTCTGCCTGTGCGCACGTTCTTGTGTTTTATAGGAGGCGTGGCTTTGCAGAGTGATTATACAGGGGTGGGATCTTGCTTTCAAAGCTAGCTTGCTATTGCTAGCCTTTCCAAAATCGCCTGCCCTACCTTTAATAACACTGTTAAATATAATCTTTAGCAAATCTAAAAAAAAAAAAATCTAAATTCAGTTGTAGCATTTAAAACAATTGATTTTAGTTTTTTTTAGGGCTGTCAAATGATTAATCACATCCAAAATAAAAAATTGTGTTTACATAATAAATGTGTGTACATTTATTATGTATAAATACATTATTTAAATTTGTTTGATGATCTGAAACATTAAAGTGTGACAAACATGCAAAAAAATAAGAAATCAGGAAGGGGTCCAACACTTTTTCACACCACTGTACATATACATGTATGTATGTATGTATGTGTGTGTATTTATATATACAAAATAAATATACACTGTACACACACATATATTATGTAAACAAACTTTTACTTTGGATGCGATTAATTGCAATCATTCGACAGCCCTAGTTTTTTTGTGTTTTAATTTCTTTTAGACAAAACATTATCCTATTTTAATATCAGCCGTTTACCAGTTATCAGCCATAACATGAAAATAATTAATGGCTTGTTGGTGTCAACTAAATTTGAATATCTCTGCATACATACCTAACAATGTAATTTATTCTTGTGATAGCAAAGCTGAATTTTCAACAGCTGTTACGCCAGTCTTCAGTGTCACATGATCCTTTAGAAATCATTTTTATCAGTTTTTATCAAAATGATAAATGTTGAAAACAGTTGTGCTGCTTAATATTTTTGTACCATGCTTTTAGGATTCTTTGATTAATGGAAAGTTCAAAAGAACAGCATTTGATTTAATAGACACCTTTGGTAACATTATAAATGTCTTTACTGTCACTTTAGATTAATTTAATGCTTCCTTGCTGAATATTAATTTCTTTAAAAAAAAATTTTTTAAAAAGTACTGACCCAAAAGTTTTGAATGACAGTATACATTCAGATGTATCTGCATATGAGGATGGGAAAGAAAGTATTAGAAAAGTAAAGTATTTTAACATCAAAATAGTACACTTACCTCCCAACGTAGCCAAAAAAAAAATAAAAAAGTGAACATAAATGTACTAAAAAATAAAAACTCTTTGGGCGTTGCAGCAAGCAGCTGTTCTCTGAAGCAACTGTGTATTCTAGAATCATTTGTAAAATTCTAGATGTTCTCCACTCCCGAGGCAGCCTCATTTCCCTGACTCAGAAGCAGGTGCCCGGTGTTTGGCTGGTAGCCACCGCTCTTCAGAGAAGATGAAGGTCAGAATGGAGGGATGAGGAAGAGGAAGAACAGGCGCCTATCAGGCTGCTGTTCTCTGTGATAAGCTGTGAGCTGAGCTGGAGGAAGGGAGAGAGAGGGAGGAATCAGGGAGGAAGATGTGTCCAGTCCGCAGGTGCAGGCAGATAGTATTCTTAAGTCTTATTAAAAAACATTGACCTTCACAGGACGCCTCAGAACCGGACCCAGGGTCACAGTAAAGACTCAGAAGCAGGGTGAAGTTTCGTCTCACGAATATCTAAAACCAGAGGTGTAAAGATACGCTGAAATTTTAAAAAGGGGTTATTTATTTAGAGCTGATGTGCTGATCTAGTGAGAGATAACAGGAAAGAAGGTCAGTGTTTCAAGATTCCTGGAGTGAACTAAAGGTTAAGCATCTAATTAAAGGACACAGTGATCAACCCTTCAGTACTTAATCAACATTTCGATGTTGTGATTTTGTGTTTCCTGGTGTGAATTGAGAGTCGCTATAACAAGACAGAGTTTTGTGCTCCACTCTTCAGGATTTAAAACCGCAGTGCTACAACAAATATGTATATTTTATATGAACTGAGCTAAATAATATATTGACAAAAAATGTATTGCACTGTACACTCTTAATTTTAAAAGAATGAGTCACCAGTTCATATAACCCAAGTTTCATGCACTGCTCTTTGGGATTTAAAACAGCAGCGTCACAACAAATATATGTGACCCTGGACCACAAAACCAGTCTTAAGTCGCTTGGGTATATTGTTAGCAATAGCCAAAAATGCATTGTATGGGTCAAAATTATCGATTTTTCTTTTATGCTAAAAATCATTAGGATATTAAGTAAAGATCATGTTCCATGAAGATATTTTGTAAATTTCTTACCGTAAATATATCAAAACTTAATTTGATTAGTAATATGCATTGCTAAGAGCTTCATTTGGACAACTTTAAAGGCGATTTTCTCAGTATTTTAATTTTTTTGCACCCTCAGATTCCAGATTTCCAAATAGTTGTATCTCGGACAAATATTGTCCTATCATAACAAACCATACACCAATGGAAAGCTTATTTATTCAGCTTTCAGATTATGTATAAATCTCAGTTTAAAAACATGGACCCTTATGACCCTTTTGTGGTCCAGGGTCACATATATTATGAGTTTTGAGCTAAGTATTGGCGGTAAGAAA
Source organism: Sinocyclocheilus anshuiensis (assembly GCF_001515605.1). Classification (NCBI taxonomy): domain Eukaryota; kingdom Metazoa; phylum Chordata; class Actinopteri; order Cypriniformes; family Cyprinidae; genus Sinocyclocheilus; species Sinocyclocheilus anshuiensis. The sequence continues at coordinate 302,901 of NW_015537974.1, read as the reverse complement.
TTAACTTTCTATTGCATTGTCCTTTCATTTTAAATGAATGAGTGAATTAAAATGAATTACTCGGTTGGTGTGGTTCTTTTTAAATTAATAGTAAAAATGAATTACTTGTTCATCTTCATGTCATTTTAAACATGTATGCAGTTATGTTTTCTGTCAAACACAAAAAGAGGCATTTTAAAGAATTCTTAGGCAATTCTTGGTATACAGTGACAGGTCTGTTCAGCCCTAAAAGGACCTGTTGTTCAGTCTTTAAATATTTCAACTTTTGTGTTCGACGGAAACAAATGCAGCTTTGCAGTGGCAGTGAGGGTGAGTAAATAATGATAAAAGTCAATGAGTCATTTGTTGAATCAGACTCAGTTGAACACAAGACTCGTTCTGAATAATTAACTGAATCAGTCAGATGACTCACTTCTTCAGTGAATTAGCTTTGATAACTGCAGGTTTAAAATTCACAAATGTTAAAATGTAATAAAATGTGTCTATCTGCAGTACCTGGTCAGTGTCCCTCTCAGGATGTTCAGACTGTGGGCATTTATGGGCATGATGGCACAGGTATGAATTTTTGATCCGAAGAAAAACAAAAAAACTAATTGCATTAATTTTCTTACAAAAAAAATATTTTTGTGTAAATTATCTAATTATCTTTTTTCTGTCAGTACTTTTTTACAGTTTACTTTAAAATAAATATTTCTTTCAGCTCCCACTGGCATGGTTTGTGGCCAGGTTTCTTCGTGGTAATTATGGAAATGCTGCTGTGTGGCTCTCGCTCATTATTGGTCAACCTATTGCAGTTCTGATGTATGTTCATGACTACTATGTCACCCACTGCCAGGATGACCCAACAATCAGTGAAGCTCTGTAATCACACAAAGGTGTGGACTCGGCTAAGCAGCTAAACTTAGAAATATTGCTGTAAGGCTTCTACATATTGCAGAGGTACCGGTGGGGGTGATACAATTGAAGAGTCCCGACTCCTGGCAGTCAGATTTCCATAAAGTCTTCAAATAAAACTCATAGCTCTAGGCTATGTTTAAACCTTTATGAGCAATGACAACAGCCAGTCTATGGAAATCTCGTCTAGAACTGCCAGTAGAAAGCACAAGTCTTTAAGCTTCTGAATGTGATTCCACAGGTGTTGATTGCTCATTTTAACTACACTAAATTAAACTGTCCTGATTTTTTGAGAGTGAGTTTTATGCATTACTAGCAGGACCACTAGACTTTCTCACACTCAGGTCTGTGTTCTGTCATTTTTTTTTTTTTATATCTGCCTTTAGTTCAAATATTGTGAAAACTCCTTAAACTGGACATGCTGTTGTTTATTTTTAAACTAAATGCCAGCCCATAGATCGATAGAATATGCAAGGAGAGTATGTACAGACAGAAATGTGCAATTTTTTTAATGAATATATTTTTAAACCAGTATGTGGGCAGACACTTTAACTGTTTATGCATGTTTTTATTTAAAAAAAATTTTGCAAAGGGATCCTAGAGAAAATGTTTGTCAAATCCATCTATGTCACATCCATATGTTTTAATTGATATTTGTTGCAATAATTTTGAATTGCATTTTTATGTATCTAAACTGTTGTACACTAGTGTTGAGATGCCATCTGCGCTCCGTTATGGGCATTATGGGACCTGTTCATCAAAAGTGCGCCGCCCTGTGGCGAATGTTGAGAATAAACAACCCTGCAAACGATGCAACTGTGGCACAGTTATTGTTTTTGTGGAGGCATTTATCAAGCGTAATTGTATTCGACTAGAGAGAACCGGATGCATTGTAATCACGCAGTGTGTTATTTTTCACAGATTAGGTCCGTCCAGGGCAATTTGTCCTCTCATGTTGAGGGTGCCAGATCCTCACAATCAGTGCAAGTTTGTGATAAATGGCTTTAGAGATAAGTCTTATAATAGCCACGGGTCATATTGTATGAACATCCTATCGTGTGTGCCGCAGTGGCACAGGCGCATTTCAAGAGCTCGTGCTATCTAATAGGCTGATAGTGCTTCGCCGTGCTGCGATCTGTTTAGTATACATTGCCATACATAGAAAAGATTGGAACAGCTGAAGAATGATTACGGCGCAGAAAATCAATGCTGTAGATGTCAATGACTACGTACGTTTACATGGACATCAGTAATCTAATTATTTACCTTATTCTAAATAAGACAATATTATTATTAAGGTGTTTACATGAGTTGATTTTAGAATATTCATTTCATGTTCCTGTTTTACATGTTATAGTAGCTACATAGTTCGATTAATGGCACACGTCATTACGTCACCACGCGACGCCATCCGACAGCCCCTCTGGAATTTCACGTATAAACCAACATATAGTTCGTCTTAATTTGATTAGTGTTTACTTCGATTATGACTTTAGCCGGATTGTTTATTTTATTTTATTTTTATAAGTTAATACTTATTCAGCAAGGATGGATTCGATCGAAAAAAAAGTGACAGTAAAGACATTTATAATGTTACAAAATATTCCTATTTCAAACGAATTGTTATTTTGAAATTCTATTCATCAAATAATCCTGAAAAATCAGTTTTCACAAAAATATTAAGCAGTAGGCTGCAACTGTTTTCAACACTGATAATATTAATAAACATTAATAAAAAATTATTTCTGAAGAATCATCATGAATGCTGCTGAAAATTCAGATTTGTCGTCACAGGAATAAATTTCATTTTAATATATATTGAAATATATTTATAGTAATACATATTTTTTTTCAGTCTTTTTTATTTATTTTTTTTTTTTATTAATGCTCAATAACATAAGAACATTGTCAAGGACTTACATACAAATACATATAATAAAACAGAGAGAGAAACAAAAATATTATACAAAAAAAACTAAAGATGACAAGACAAGGAGACACAAGAATGCATACATTACCGCTATTGAAACAATAACATACAAACATTAATATACAGGGAAAGCTTTTAAATACATGTATTTTCTTTAAACATTTCTTCATAATATTTTATAAATCTTTGGGATTTTTTGTTATTTATATAACTAAGAGATTTCAGAAGTGATATTAATTCAGTTTTAAAATGGGGATAGGATGGAATATTATTTGCAAACTTTTGTTTATGAATAAAGAATTTGCCATATAAAATAAAGACGTTAACAATATACTCTAGGGGTCTATTTTTATCATCAATATAATAACAAATAATGTCTTTTAGACTGAAAGAATAAGTAACATTGGCCAAATCGAATATATAGGAGCCAAGGTCAGACCAAAATTGCTTGGATATTGGGCAATCATAAAACAAATGTGCAAATGTCTCTTCTGATTGCTTACAAAAAGCACATGAACTGTCAATGTCCAGATATTTAGAAATATTAGAGTTTACAGGATATATTTTATGTAAAATTTTGAAATGTATTTCTTTAGCTTTATTGGAAATACAGTATTTTCCAGGTAAAAGCCAGGCCCTTCTCCAATCTATATCTTCTACCAAAGATCTCCAATATAACTTTCCTCTTGGAGAAATTTTTTTTCTTGAATTGAAAGATTTGGCGTACATGTCTATTGGTACATTTCTTGTCTAAAAAATCAATTCCATCCAAGAACAAAGTAGATTGTATTGTGACTGTTCTTCTTTGATTATATAGGGAGTGGCTTTTAACAAGATGAATTAACCCAGGTGAGATTGCTTTAACCACTGTATTAAACTCTTTTGGAAGTAATACATTTAATAAACTACCTTGGTGAGCATAAGAAACGTCTTTCAAAAGAAAAAAAACTTGGGTGTGGAGGGTGTGTTTTATGCATTACTATCACGACCACCAGTTCATAAGACTTTCTCACTCAGGTCCGTGTTCTGTCACTTTTTTTTTTTTTTTAGCATTTTAACATCTGCCTTTAGTTCAGATATTGTGAAAACTCCTTAAATGTTGTTGGGTTTTTGTTTTTAAACTAAATGCCAGTCCAAAAATGAATATTTTTTTAAACCAATATGTGGGCAGACACTTTAATTGTTCATGTATGATTTCTTGTTACGACGTATTTTTGTTACGAAAATAATGCTACGACGTAGTGATTGCTTGGTGGACTGTTCAGGTTTATTTTCCTCAGTGTTTATTCGTGTCTTTGGTAAGATGACTTGAGGCGCGTGCGCAAATGGGGCACTGACTGCACCAGAAAAGAAACAGTATGACATCGGTGTAGGCCTGTTAGCCAACAGGGAGGAGATGACGTTTTTCCGCTCTGTTCAGCTATATGTTTTACTGTATATTTCAGCACGCAGCAGATAATTGGCCTGTATTCAAGCCGCTCATTCCCAGTGTAATTCTGTCAGGCTTAGACAAATCTGTCCTCAGATCAAGGCAAGCACTATAGTTTTAAACCAACCAGAATCTTTTATCCTTATATAACTATGTAACCAGACACTAGGTCCTGTGGTACTTATCCTTTAATAAGAGTGTTTATCTATTTTTGGACCCATCCGAATATGTTTAAAGGGGCTAGTCATGAAAACGAATTTCTCTTGAAACACCCAGGATGTCTTCAGTGTCTTCCATTTCAGTGGAGAGACCCTATTATCCAGTTCAGTGTAAACATTTAATTATTATTATTTGTTTATTATTATTATTTTCAGTGGAAAAAAGGCCCAGTGTACACCGGTTTAAATTACGACCAAAATGTTTTAATACTAGGTAAATTGTCACTATGGAACCTGCCATTGAACAGCCAATGATAGGGTTTTCAGCAAAATGTAAACAGTAAAATAATTATCAAATTTAATAAACAAGCTGAATAAAACAATATAAAGGGTAATAAACACAAATATCAAACCATTGTTTTGGCCAACAAATTCTGCAATAATATAAATATATAACATTTAAAGTTTGTGTTGTTTGTATAAAGTTTTTCTCAAAAACATTAGCAACTGAGATACATACATTCACATTTGAACATAACTTCGTATCCTTGGTTGGAGAAATTTCGGAAACATCAGGACAGAGCCTTGGCAGATGGTGATGGATGAGTTTCCAGCCAGGAAATGTGGAAAAAGTGTCAACACGTCCAGCAGTATTAATACATCCTGTTCTTTTTCTTGCTGGCATTCTGACATCTTTAAAAATCTTTTTGAAGCACTTTATAAAGGAACATTTTATTGCCAACTTATAACTGCATTTCTAACTTTGAGCATTTATTGTGTTTTTCCAGCCTCCCAAGAGCTATTACATAGGGTTTAAGGCAAAAATAAATAAATATTCCTAACATTGTATTTAAAGTATGTTGACTTTTATTTTAGTAAACCACAGAGAAAACAATCACTGTATGAAGAGCATATCCCAGAATCCAGTGTTTGTAATGTCAGGGTTCATCCAAACTAACTCAATCTTCCTGTGAGCGAGAGGATGAAGGGAGGGAAGGAAACAACAAAAGAGTGAAACAGACAGAGAGGGACAGAAAAAGAGACATGCAACATAGACAAGGTGGAGAGACTATCTTCTTTTTGCCTCTTCAAGATGATGTTCAGCATGTTTATAGCACAGGGGATTGGTTTTTCATCATTTAAGGTTCTTTAAGAGGTTTAGAGGGTGTTTTAGGGTCTAATTTGAGTGTCAAAGTAGTGGCCTTCATTACAACGCTTCTGATTTACACTTCAGATCAACTTATCCGTCTACATGTGCAGGTAAGCAATTACATTTTGTTGTGTGTGATTACTATGTGATGACTCAAATTATTGTTGTGCCCTTTATAATACAAAAGTTTCACGGCTATTGTTTGCCATACCATCCTTTAATATGTTGTATTTTGTAAGTTCTGTTAAATGATTTTAATAATGAATCAACAGTTATTTATGTACATACAGTTATATATATATATATATATATACACACTCATTTAAAATTTAAATTTTGATATAATTTATATAATTCCAGTACATTTTAGATTTATTTAGATTTATTATTCTATTTAGTCATTTATTTTTTCTTTATTGGACAGATGGTACAACTTAGTTAGTATATACTCTCTCTGTGTGTGTTATATTATGTATTCCCCTCAAATGTTCCCAGATCTTGGTGTTTTTTGTCACATTTTCTGTCAGTGCCCGTTACAAAGCAGCAAAGCATTCAGCCTACATCAAAAGCTGTGACGGCAACTCACACAAATATATTTATTTAGACAGCATTAATGCATCACTGTCTCTCAAAAGAAGGCTTGTCAGTCTTCTGCTCTTTGCATAGCGTCAGGTAGATTTTTTTTTACTGTCAGTGTGAAACCGCCAAAAATTAACAAAATTATTCAAATGTTATTTATTTCAGAGGAGTGTAGCTTAATTTTAATCATACAACAGTGCTTGACGCTGTTCAAATATTTAAATTTCGTCTCTGATGTCTAAACAACTTTATTTTGGTCAATAAACATTGTTCTGACTTTTCAATTAAGATGTAAATTGAGCAGAGGCCCGAGTAAATAAACACATGAAAGAGCCAGAAGTCTGATGCCTCAGACACTGCTCAGAATTCATTTGCGTCTATTCCCATGAATCTCAGTATCCAAACAAATTCTTCCCATTAGCCTTAATTATAAACACATCTCGTCCTGAACACCATCTGAACTGTGCCAGACTGTAGGCACCTCTTCGTCAGAGGCTTCCAGGCTGTTTGTTTATCAGGCTCATTCTTTCTGTGATGGAAGGAAAGCATATTTGTTTTAGCAGGCAATGTTCCATGATGCCACATTGTACCATGTGACATGGGTTCAAGATGTAGACACACAGTCTTAAAACTGTCATTTATTGTTATGTCCGGCATACTAAACCTATATGTACAACTTGACCAGAGAAACTGTTTGTTTGAATTAGCCCATATTATATAGCGTAGTGCAAGAGTATACAGAGTGTATGGTAGACAGTTTGCAACTATGGATGTTATACTAAATTAGCTGAAACATTCAGCAATTACTTCGGTTTTATTTTTACAAATATAAATGAAATAAAATTAAAAGCCACTTAGCTATTTTAGTACTGCAAAATGTAATCTTTATTTCAGTCTACATATTGAATTAATTTATTTATTTATTTCATATGGTACAACATGTTGTATTGTACCTAAACTTTTTTTTATTTAGTTGTCGATTGTTTTATTATTTCATTTAATTCAATTAATTTATGAATTATTCAGAAAAAAAATATTAAATAAAAATAAATACATTATAAATAACAGTAAATAAATCATAAGAAATAAATTATAATTAAATATACAAATAATCTACAAATTATTCTCATATTCCTTTTAAATAGGATGTATGTAGTTGAATTACATATATTTACATTTCCTTCAATTTGGATTACAGTGACGCATATTTTTCAGTCATACGTAACCACACAATAACCAGGTTTATTTGTAGCCATATAGTTTCAAAAATCCCATTTGTTTCAGTCTCATACCTTTTAACTAATTGAATATTGCTTGCTCCACAGCTAGCTATATTTTATGTTCATACTTTTTACCTGAATAAACTGAATTGTCTTCACAATTAACAGATTTATGTAATTTGAATAAATGAATTTTGAATTGATTTTTTTAATTAAATCAAATAAATTAAAATAGTTAATAATAATCTATGCCATTTTTTTGAACACAGAAGTTTTACCTGTTTCAATTACTTAAAATGCAGCACATTAAGTTTAATAGTCTATGTTAAAACAGTGCAATCCAAATGGATCTTTTGGATTTTTTGAGTGTACAAATAAATAGCTTCAAAAAAAAAAAAACAGTTCATCTTGTGTAATTGCAAATTTTTGTTTCTCTTTGGTTTTCGTGCAGATCCAGCCCTCAAACCACAGAGATGACCCTTACGGAGGGTTCATTGAATGTGAACCTCACATCAACATCAATTCATTCCCTAACAACCAATACTTCTCCACCATACCGTGAACCTTATTTACACAGACTGGCCCACTTGGATGAGGGTCTGTATAATGACTTTTACAGCCTGTGGATAGTTCTGGTGGTCATCAACACCCTTATCTTTATGGTAGGGATGACCCGTAACAGTCTGGCTTTGTGTGTCTTCTGCTTCAGGACCAAGCCGAAGACCACGTCAGTCATCTACACCATTAACCTGGTGGTGACAGACCTGTTGGTCAACCTCTCGCTGCCCACTCGTATCATATTGTACTACAGTGGGGGAAAATGCCTCATCTGTTCCTACATGCACATATTCAGCTACTTTGTCAACATGTACTGTAGCATCCTCTTCCTCACCAGCATCTGCGTGGATCGCTACCTGGCCATCGTTCAGGTGGAGGCCTCACGGAAGTGGAGGAACGTCCGTGAGGAAGTTGTGGCCAAAGCAGTGTGCGTCTGCATTTGGCTGTTTGCCATCATCGTGACCTACTCGCTGCTCATGACAGCCTTCAAGCATTCAGGTTGCTGCCTTTCCAAACTCTTCACCCTGACCGTTTTTTAGTTATTCCTGCCAATGGTGATCATTGTAGCGTTTACTGTTCGAATCATGTGCGCCCTTTCCAGCCCGGGTCTCATGCAGCAGAGCCGCGACCGACGCATGAAAGCTGTACAGCTGCTGTCAACCGTTCTGGTGATCTTCAACATCTGCTTCACACCGTTTCACATCCGTCAAGTTCTGTTTTACTTCCATCCTGATGTGCCTCATCATGTGATTGTGTACCATGTGACCGTCACCCTCAGCAGCCTGAACAGCTGCTTGGATCCTGTGGTCTACTGTTTCGTCACCCCTAACTTTCAGTCTACCATGAAGAGATTTTTCAGGAAGATGGAAAGAGAGCAGACGAGTGGAGGCATTATCAGCATGCAGAAGAGCTCAAAGGCTTCAGGCACAGTGATTCCTATAGCCAATAGTATACTTATATATAAGGATAAACATGATCCCCGTCCAGCAGGGAAGCCGACCCGCATGAAGGAGCCCACATGTGCCATGTAGAGTATTCAGATGGTTGCCATTACCATGTCACACTAACGCAAATCCAGTGGCATAGATGAACATTTGTGACTGTTTCGCTATACCGTACATACCTTGATGTAGAGATTTTATGAGCTACTATTTCATTTCAAATATGACACTGTTATGTTCGTACCTGCGACGACTATGCAACAATGCCACCATAATATGTCACAGCGTTTTTAAACATGCAGTGCTTTAGAGCAGGGGTTTTCAAAAAAATGTTGATGCCAAAAAGACCTCGAAAATGATGCCATCTTAGAGAGGGCATGTATACATCTGTATGTAGTGTGAGTATGAAGAAACTAAAGATTTCTTATTGCCTATTATATTATTACTGTAGGCTACTGAAGCCAAAACAAATTAGTAAACGATTATCTGGAATATACTGTGTTATTGTATATTGTAGTATCTTTTTTCTAACAATAATTAGAGTAAAATTAGATGTACACTACCATTTAAAAGGTTGGGGTTGCTAAGATTTGTTAATGTTTTTGAAAAAAGTCTCTTATGCTCACCAAGTAAAAACAGTAATATTATTAGAATTTCAAATTTTTGTTTTGTACACCGCAAAAGCATATAATGTTTAAGTTGTAGGCCAAATATAGGCCTAATCATTGATTTTGATGAGTAAATAAAAGAGTTCTTTTCAAGTAATGTTAACCGCAGACCTTTTTCAACTCAAGAAGAAGCCCAGAAGAAAAACAGGATAAAATGATCTATAAATAAATGTTTGAATAGCGTTTCTTAAGCAATTCAAAATGACTGAAGGAGAAGCATCTAAGGATGTATGATAATCTAATCTGTCAAATGATGTTATCAAACTGTCCTATTATTTTGTTGCATAGTATTTTATGATCAAATATCACTTTAAGAGACATCAGTTACGTCTTTATGACATGGTTAATTCGGAATCACATACTTTTAAGTATTGATTAAGTCTTCGGGGCTTCTACTTCAGATTTTGACAGAGCGACGTTGCATCACTGCTGATGAGGGGGATTTGCTGAGCGTAAAGACTGGCAACCTCGAGCAGACAATAGATGCAGTACATCCGCGACCTGAGAGCAGGTACATTTAGCTCTCTAACATTTTTCTTCATTTACTTGAGGATGCTCAGATTCTTTCTTTATCCATAAATGAAGATGTCTTTTATTAATCGGACCGCTCGTCGTGCTCGGGAACTGAAGGTAGCAGCTAAATTTACTGTAGAAGCAAGTTAACTAGCAGACTAGCAGTCCGAGCTAACAGACTGTAAAAGCATTAATCAGACTGATGAGTCATATAAAGTTCTGCAAAATCCCAAATGCATAATTGCAACTTGCTCGCTCATATTCCCAGTCATCACTTCACCCTTCCAAGCGATACAGCTGCAAATATGATCATCGTGTGTATGATGTGGAGGATCCAAAATACTACACACATCATCAGGGAACATGACTGCATGCAACAGTCTGATGATCTGGCAATTCTTTGAATCCAGGAAAAAAGCATAGGGAACGGGGTTGTGTATGGTGATTTGGTAACGTTATTTAAATTTATTTTAGCCAGCGAGTTTAACTTTTATGTCTAACATTACCATATCGCGCTGTTAACTGAAAATGACTGGGTTTAATATTTGGTTTCCAGGCGTACTTCCAATAACAAACAGGATACCGTACATGTCATGATCTGAGCTCCATCATAGCCGCCTTAGAACTAGTGATGTCCGGTTCGCGAACGAATCGTTCGATTTAACCGGTTCTTCTTAGTGAACCGGTTGAACCAGTTCACCAAATCTGACTGAATCATTTGAAACGGTTCGCGTTTCCAGTAAGCATTAATCCACAAATTACTTAAGTTATTCACTTTTTTAACATGGCTGACACTCCCTCTGAGTCGAAATAAACCAATATCCCGGAGTAATTTATTTACTCAAACAGTACACTGACTGAACTGCTGTGAAGAGAGAACTGAAGATGAACACGAGCAGAGCAGCCGGATAACGAACGTACACGCCCACTGCTGGAGCGGTTCTCGTTCTCGAGTCAAGAACCGGTTGCATCGGTTTTCGGATCACCAGTACACTGAACCGAGAACCGTTTCTTTCGGACACGTCCGATTTGAGAACCGATGAGCTGATGATACTGCGCATGCGTGTAATTTTTCAAGAGGACGAAAAGCATGCTATCCAAGTATTTTGTTAAAAATCAGATAGTGTGATATAAATATATTTTATTTTACTTTTTTAAAAAAGATGAATGTATCTAATCTGTGTACTTTGTTCAGTTGAAGATTATGTTAGGTTATAGGCCAAAGGGGTTTGTCTGGGAAGTTGGATAATAATTAAGACTCTATGTTTAATAGGAATAAGGGATGATTTATGAAATACCTGTACTGTAATTAATTATAGTTAACAATGACACATTCACAAATTGAGTTTGTAATAAATAGAACATGAACACGACACGAGTAAAGCAGCTGATGATATTGAACGTGCGTGCAGCGTGCCGGTTAGAGCGGTTCTCGTTCTCGAGTCAAGAACCGGTTGCATCGGTTTTCGGATCACCAGTACACTGAACCGAGAACCGTTTCTTTCGGACACGTCCGATTTGAGAACCGATGAGCTGATTCTCGTTCTCGAGTCAAGAACCGGTTGCATCGGTTTTCGGATCACCAGTACACTGAACCGAGAACCGTTTCTTTCGGACACGTCCGATTTGAGAACCGATGAGCTGATGATACTGCGCATGCGCGATTCAGCGTGAAGCTACCGAACAGATTGCCTACTATGACTGACACAGCACGTCTGAACCGAACTGGTTCTTTTGGACAACTGATTCTGTGCTAATGTTCTGAGCGCGGGTAAACCGAAGACTTGAATTAAGGGCAATCCGGCGAAACGTAAATTTACTTAATTACAAATAAACCGTAATGGATTATACATAGTAATGGAGCATAGTTTCTGCGCTGATGAAGACTAATTTATTGACGTCATAACTGTAAAACATCCTAGTTTGCAGATCACTGCCTGTATATGTGTTGATGCTTTAGATACAAAAATCCAAATTGTAAGAAACGTATCAGATTATAATGTTTTAATTGACTGATGTTATGATTACTGACTTTATTTATATTTGAATGTGTTAAGCCCGCGATAGACTTAACGCCATTACGTCATCGCCAATGACGTCATTACGTCGAGCGTAAAAGAACCGGTGAACCGTTTTTTTTCAACCGGTTTATTGAATCGAACTGTCCGAAAGAACCGGTTCGCGAAAAAGAACCGAACTTCCCATCACTACTTAGAACGGTTTTTTTTGCACGTGATTCCGCGTAAGGCACGTCCTCATCCCCTAATAACAGATGACTTGTCGTCCTACGTATATATAGTCCTCTTGTCTGCTTGTCACAATTTCACATCAGTCTCTTCCATTCGCCCACCTGCCTTTATTCACAGCAGGTCGGCCTGCTCTGGGGTTGAACGTTACCTGCCAGAAGCGTCTGGGTGTAGCCTTATCAGGGTAGTCGGTAGTGCACAGGGGACGGGCAGTTATCGCGAGCGTCTCGTGTAGCCAGCAAGTAAAACTAGTGACACATTTTTGGCTTTATCACTGTATGTGAGTGTCACTTAAGTTCTGTAGAAGTTCTGGCGTGTACCTGTCAACTTCACTTTATGTGGAACGGTATTTCTGGGATAAAAGGATTTTGACATCAAATGAAACAAACTACTTAAGGAACGAGGTAGGATGTTTATTTATTTATTTTAGGATATGTATTACATGTGGGAGATGTTCACGGGTCTTAACTAAATTTAACTACTGTACATATATGTTGATCCTGTATATCGTGTGTGTGTGTGTATGTGTGTGTGTGTGTGTGTATATATATATATATATATATATATATATATATATA
>NW_015537974.1:282123-289693 GCF_001515605.1 Sinocyclocheilus anshuiensis | reverse complement strand
TAAATTAATAAAATAAGCAAACAATGCATAGTGTATATGTAAGTTATTTTAAAACAAATATAACAAATGTAAAACTAAATATCAAAATTAAAATGTTTATCTGAGCATACAATAATTTTGAATAGATTAGTTTTATCATATCAGCTGCTCATCCACAATTAGCCTTTTAGTAAAACTCTTATGTAAAAGGATTTAGTACTCGCACGTGTGCTGTTTGATTTTATAGTGCTACAGCAGCGCGATTGTGTAATTCTGACTAATTTAAAACGACCTTTGGAACTTCACACACTGTTGGTGCCTATATGACTGTAGAAGGTATAAATACACTTAAACGTGCTTTTACTTTTTGCATCTCGGCTTGTAGCCTTTAACGGCAATTTCACACTTTTAGAGCTTGTGCTTGGACAAACAGACATTCGCAAACAATCGCGTTCGCGTGAGGACGTAACCATAGCAACAGGACGCCGCTGCATGGATGGTAAATCGACAAAAAGATGGCACGTATTGCCCCTATTTATCACTTAATGACTTCATTGTAAATGTACATTTAATAAATCTATCAAATACATTCTGTTAAAAAGTATTTAAGGTACTAGACCTGCGGTTTGGGGCATCAACAGAGAATTTCGGTTGCGCGAGATCAACATTTCGATTAAAATTGCCAAAAATAATTACTAAATATGTGTGTTTTCTTTAAATATATATATATATAAAATGTACATGAAATTGTTATATTTGTAATAGCAGGTGGTGTTTTTTGTATATAATTGATTGTCAGTTAAGGTTTTAAAATGTTTTCTTATGAATCTACATTCTACTGTCTTTTCAGAGCCTTTTCCCTATTTTAGTCACTTTATTATTTCATATTCCTTTCTCCAGGGATTACAGATATGCCAAATAAGTCAGAGTTCTGCTAAAACTGTGTTTACTGTCACAATGCCAGGATTTTTCCCCATCTTGTTTTTCACTGACATTTTTCCACTGCCTTGATCTCTCTGGATATCACTTGTTAATGCCAAGATTTCTCTCTCTGTCTCTCATCCACTCTCTATCTCCCTCTCATCTAGATTAATAAGTAATTCCATGGAAGCTCACAGAGGAACAATCACCTGTTCTGCTCTCCATGCCCTGCCACATTTCCCTTTTTCCTTTCGTGAAAACATGACTCATGAGTTACACCAACAAAGCTCTATATGGACTAGGATTCATTACAACGGTTGGTAGATCTCTCACTGAAACATGACCTCTCTTTTGACTACGGGTATTTTATAAGATGATACCTGATGTGGATTATGAAAGATCAGCTTGGAAGTCTTAAGGAGAATAGAGTCTGGACTTGTGAGGGGTAAGTACCACAGGAACAATTTCTGGATCAAGGCCCCAGACACCAGCTTCGTATATGCAGGCCAGCATGGCACCCAAGAACGCTGTCACGGAGTCTGTTCCAGTGCTGGAAATGGCAGTCGTAAAAGAAAAGGATTCGAATTGTGGACAAAATGCAGAGAAGGAGAAAGAGAGGGAAGTGGAGATGTCAGAGGACTCGGCCAGTGAGGATTCAATAAACCACATCCCAAAGCGGTTATGGGTCATGCACGGTGCTGTCATGTTCGGGAGGGAGTTCTGCTATGCCATGGAAACAGCGCTGGTCACTCCTGTGCTGTTGCAGTTAGGTCAGTAATCAACAAACCTTTTGATGACTTAAATCAACTAATTTCTTGCCCCTCAACATGTTATTCCAAACGTTTGTCTTTCGCTCTTTTGTGGAACATGAAATATATTATGAAAAATATTTTTTGTCAAAAAAAAAAAAAAAAAGGTAAGCCAGTGGGTTCTAATGTTGTTTTGGACCCTACTGACTTTCATTCATAGAGGGTTAATGGGTAATTTAGTGTTTTAATTTATCCTAGGCTTAAGGCCTCTATTGAGCAGGGACATTCCTTCAGATTTGGTAAAGATTCCCTATTGTGCCAATGCTAACCCTGTGTCATAGTAATAAGACGGAGGGATGTTTGTTTCCACAGTAGCATGCAAAAATGAATGAGGTAGCGTTTGCATGGAACGCAGAGAATGTGTGAGTGCATATTTCTCTTTCTCGCGGTTTTCCGTCCTCAGGAAATGGCAGGGTTAATATGACAAAAGGTTTGAATTGCTCTGAAGGCCCTCTGATCTTCTACCAAAAGCAGTTTTAGTAGATTAAACGGCTGAACATGTACTGAATACCATCCACTAAACTCTGAAAGGCCATTTCCTCAAAAAAAATTGTGTATTTAGCTTAAAGGGTTAGTTCAGTCAAAAATGAAAATTATGTTCCGGGAGCATGACGTATGGGGTCAGCGTTGCGCATGCGCGGCTCAGAAGTGACGCACGCGGAGAGATCGAAACAAAACAACGGTCACTAATTAGAAGTACAAAACGAGGATTTGTAAAGAAGAATGTCGGAGGATTTCGATATAAGCCAAGAGGAGACTTGTTTTCCTTTGCTAAAGTAAGGAAACTTTGCTTCTTTTGATCCTGTAAACAAACGTTGTTTTTCACGAGACGCACCGGCGCATGCGCAAAGCTGACCTCATACGTCATTCCCCCGGAACTGCTTCTGTGTAGAACTGTTGGCGCAAGCTAGATTAAAGTGATTATTACGTTTTGAATATGGATATTTTTCTTACAAAAACGCATCGATTCGCTACAGAAGGCCTTTGTTCACCCCCCGGAGCCGTGTGAGACACTTTTTTTTTGTGGAAGGGTGCTTTTTATTTCACGTCATTTGAACCGAAGCACTGCAACACCCGCTGAGTACAACGATAGAGCTTGAAAGATCAAAGACATTTTTTAATATAACTCCGACTGGATTCGTCTGAAAGAAGAAAGTCATATACACCTAGGATGCATCGGGGGTGAGTGAAACGCAGCATAATTTTCATTTTTGACTGAACTAACCCTTTAAGTGTTTTTGTTTCTTTTATGTGCATGTTTAGGCAAAATATATGTGTCCCTTAAAATCCTAAATAGCCTACTTGATGAAAATAGGTAAAATTGAAATTTTGAGTGTAGTTTAATAGACGATCAATCAGAGTCTGTTTTTGTAGTTGGATAGTTGTTCATCTTTAAAGCTGAAGCGAATGTGACATGTCTGTTGTCTGCACTTTCTGTTCTCACATTCTCAGTCGTCATCCCGCTACACACATGACCTGTAGTTCTTTCAGACATTTGGACCTCTTGAAAAAGGAGAAGTTTGACATTTAAGTTTCACTTGAGTAATCAAGTGTTTGGGTTTTAGTATGTCATCAGTGCAGACTTATGGAAAATTCCCTTAGATGTTAAAACTATTTGCTATGAATCAACACTATCGAATAATCCCAAATATTCTTTTCAGTTTTCTCATGCCCTTTTTATTAACTCATAAGTCATCGCATTTGATAATAATTTTATTGTCAAAGGCTGTTTGCTTCATTACTATGACACAATTTTAGATATAGTATGTGAAAGGTTTATAGTGTTGTAAATTGCAGGTTAATGAACTGCAGACATGCTGAAACCTGCCTGGTTATCTGTTTCAGCTGATGTGGGTTGCTTAATTCGCCATATTGGTATTTTTTTGCAATACTTAGTGGTATATTTAGTGGTTATTAAAAAATATTGTTTTGATCTGCCTGAACCTTGGAGTTGAATTGATCCCAGTCTGTTTCTTCTTGCAGGTCTCCCGGAGCAGTATTACAGCTTATCCTGGTTCCTCAGCCCTATTTTGGGTTTAATTTTCACCCCTCTATGTGGCTCAGCAAGTGACCGTTGCACTTTGAAATGGGGTCGGAGGAGACCCTTCATTTTGGCACTGTGTGTAGGAGTGTTAATAGGAGTGGCCTTATTTCTCAATGGATCTCTTATAGGTAATTAATATTAATTTATATATTTAAAATGCACAGAGTTGCATGTCACTGTTGTTTAAATAGGAGGCCCTTGACTATATTATGTTTTATTATGTTTTTGTTTTATAAATTATTTGTGTTAGTGCCAGTAGCCTCGTGGGCAGAGCCCCAACATATAGTTCGAGTCCCAATCCCATTCCCCCCTCCCTCTCTCTCTCTCTCCCACTTTGCTTCCTGTGTAAATATTGTCCTGTCATAATAAAGGCAAAAATGTCAAAAATAAATCTTTGATAAATAAATTAATGATTTGTCCTTACAGTATTTTTTAACCTGTCTGTCAAACAGGTCTGTCTCTGGGTGATGTTCCCAGTAATCAACCGGTTGGGATTGTGCTGACAGTTGTTGGTGTGGTAGTTCTAGATTTCTGTGCTGATGCTTTAGATGGACCAATCAGAGCCTATCTCCTGGATGTGGCTGATACCGAGGAACAGGACATGGCTCTGAATATCCATGCTTTCTCAGCAGGTGTATATTCTGGAACTAGGAGTGATAAATTGATCTGAACTGGAAGAGACACTCTGTTCTTTAGCGTCATACTTGAAACCTTCTCAACTCTTTAAAAAAACTTTTTTTTATAAGATAATTATTCGTTAGTAAAGAGATAATCAGAATAAAAATATTTATATATTAAATATATTATAAAACATTCTATTAACATGGAAAAAGACAAGTGATTATACACTATCATTATAAAAGTGACTGTAAAGACATTTATAATATAAAAATATCAAGTAAATTCTGTTCTTTTGAACTTTCTGTTCATCAGAGAAACTTGAAAAAAATTAAGCAGCACAGCTGTTTTCAACATTGATAATAATAAGAAATGTTTCCTGAGGACCAAATCAGCACATCAGATTGATTTCTGAAGGATCATGTGACACTGAAGACTAGAGTAATGTTGCTGAATATTCATCTGCCATCACAGAAATAAATTATATTTAAAAAATATAATAAAATAGAAAACAAAAGTTTTTTACATTGTAATTTGTAATAACATCGGTTTTTACTATATTTTTGATCAAGTACAGCAAAAAAGCTTTAACTTTTGAACAGTAGTGTACTTAACATTATACTGGATGGTGATTATATTGTTTAAAATTTGATATAATTCCTGTTTTTCAGGGCTAGGAGGCGCTTTAGGTTACATGCTAGGAGGGCTGGACTGGACCAATACCTTCCTAGGTCGAGCTTTTAAGGCCCAAGAGCAGGTCCTATTTTTCTTTGCTGCCATCATCTTTATAATTTCTACAACGCTTCATCTTTTCAGCATTAATGAGCATCTATATAGCCCGAACCAGCAAGGGGTACTAAAGGATGAGGATGAAGAAAGGCCACCTCCTGTCCAGCTCTATGGCAGCTTTCCATCTACTCATCTCATACCTCAACTAGAACTGATCCCGGAAGAGAAGCTATTTTCAGCCCATGAGGATGATCGCTCTGAGCGGGATGTTTCAATAGACTTTCTAAACGACTTGGTGCGGAGTAAAAGTGACTCCGTTTTAGCCATGCCAGATTCTACAGTAGATCTTAACCCAGACTTGGACTTGGATCGTGATGGGCAGTTTCTGTGCAGCATCAAACCTATTTTATTCCAAGACTTTCAGGGTCTACAAGATGATGGAACAACATTGGATTCCCACAACACTAGCCATCCAGGTCAGTGCACTGACCATCACTTACAGAATTGTGATAGCAATGGGGAAAATATCTGTGGAGCTGCCAAAACTGGAAATGGAAGCTTTGCTGTTTCTGGAAATCCAATAAATGGAGCAGTGAATGCAACCAATCAACCAGGCAAAGTCGGTTTACGCCCATCTGTCACCTCAATGCGTCGCCGCCACCCTTCCTTCTACCGCCAGCCCTCCTTCACTTTCTCTTATCATGGACGTGTGGGCTTTCAATGGCAAAGGCGCTACGGCAACATGGCTGGGCCGATCAAATCTTCGCGAAGCCTGAATGACATCGACAAAATCGATAGACGGCATGAATGGCGGAAGTTGCAGCCAAGTCGCATCTCTGCATCCCGCAGAGATGAAGAGGATGAAGAGAGCGAGGATGGGGATAGTGGTACGACGGTCAAACTGCTCTGGTTGTCCATGTTGAAGATGCCACCCCAGCTCTGGCGTCTGTGTGTATGTCACTTGCTCTCCTGGTTCTCCATGATTGCACAAGCTGTGTTCTACACAGACTTCATGGGCCAGGTCATCTTTGAAGGAGACCCGACTGTAAGTTCCTTATTCTGTCCTGTAATTAAAATATAAAATAAAAACTATAGATTTAATTATAAACAAATTAGAATTAAATCAACAATTTTTTGTAAAACTAAAAAATCACTGATAATCAGTATCAGCATTTTTTGGTATTTGGTATATTCTAATCAAAATACCACATAATTACCCTACCAAATGTTTATACCAACAAGGTATTAGTTTTAGTCTACAATTCATGCCATTTACATTTCTGTATATGGAGAGTCAATGTGATTCAGACTTTACAGTATGCAATACTGAATATACTTGATATCCTATTTATATTTTTCAAAACCAGGCTGCTGCTAACTCCACTGCCCTGCAGAACTACAGTAAAGGTGTGCAGATGGGCTGCTGGGGGCTTGTGATCTATGCGGCTACAGCTGCGCTCTGCTCAGGTGTGTGTTACGTTCATGTGTTGTATTTGGTTAGAGCGTGGCTAATGATGAGGATTACATATTTGTTTTTCCAGTAGTGTGATCAGGTTTCAGTTCTGTAGTTGGACACTCACATGACCAAGTTATGGAATAAGCTGATTTTTTCAGGGTGTGATAGTCCTTCTACATTTTTGTCTTGAATCTGTCGTTTCCTTCAGAATGTTATTTTCTTATTTTTATATTTACCTCTAATTTAAGATTACGTTGTTTAACTCATTGCTGATTATAACAACCAGTTTGTGTACAATTTCTATATCAGTGCACATTTAGAAAATTATTCAAATCAAATAATCAGAAACGTTTTTTACAGATGTGCTACAAAGGATCTTAAACAACTACGACCTAAGCATAAAAATCATCTACATGTTGGGGACTCTAGGCTATACTGTGGGCGCAGCCATCATGTCCATCTTTCCAAATATATATGTTGCTATGGTGATGATAAGCACCATGGGAATCATTTCTATGAGCATGTCATACTGCCCTTATGCTCTTCTGGGACAGTACCATGAAATCAAAGAGGTATGTATCATTTCATTAACTCATGTAACCAAATATATGATGTTACCAATAATACAAACTAAAGTTTGTCAAAAGTTCAAAAGTTTGGTATTTGGATTTGCCTTTGTTTGATCAAAACAGTAATATTGTGAAATAATGCTATTTAAAATAACTTTACTATTTTAAAATGTAATTTATTCCTGTGATGGCTGAATAGTTGAGTCTTTAGTGTCACACGATCCAACAGAAAACCTTCTAATATGTTGATTTTGTGCTCAAATATTATTTTCCATTTTGAAAACAATTGTGCTGCTTAATATTTTTGTGCAAGCTGTGATAAATTTTTTTCAGGTTTCTTTGATAAGTATAGTGTTCAAAAGAACAGCTTTTATTTGAAATACTGTTATCTTACTATGAATACTATAATACTGTCACTTTTAATCAATTTAAAGCATCCTTCCTA
>NW_015537974.1:275659-282108 GCF_001515605.1 Sinocyclocheilus anshuiensis | reverse complement strand
TAACCCCCCCCCCCCCCCATCCTGACACTTTGAAGGGTGGTATGTATATATCTGGATAAAGATCTGGAAGCTGTTCCAGAATTCATCTTCACAACAAGTAGCTTGATTTGTGGCAGCAGTTTTCCTCACAGCAGCATTGCTCTCAATCAGTGTCTTTCATCTTTCTTTTACATTGTCACAGTACATTCATCACAGCCCTGGAAACTCACAACGAGGCTTTGGCATCGACTGCGCCATCCTGACGTGTCAGGTGTACATCTCTCAGATTTTGGTGGCGTCGGCTCTCGGTGCAGTTGTAGATGCTGTCGGTACGGTGAGAGTGATCCCCATGGTGGCAGCAGGAGGTGCCTTTCTTGGTTTCCTTGCTGCGGCTTTCCTCGTCATCTATCCTGATACACTTGATGATGAAGATGATGACGACGATGAAGATGGGCAGGGCCTAAATTCTGTTCAGTCAGAGGCAGCGTCCAGTAACAGTACAGAGAAACTCAGTGTTTCAAAGTCAATGCCAAGGAACAGTTCCTGCAAGCTAGAGGCTGAATCCACAGTTTGAGTGTTAGAACTTAAAATACTTGAGTTATTAAAGTACAAATCGCAGAATCCACAAGCAAGAGGGTCATTGTCTATCATTCATACACTCCCTCATACGCTGAATGTAATTCTGTGGATATGGTACAGAGACAAACCTATTTGAGTCAAATATGTGATTTCTGAGATTATTTCTCAAGCTATTTATTATTTGTGGCCAAAATGTCCGTTGTCTGCACAAAAGTATGTTTCAGTTTTGATTTAGATTTTTTTATAACCAGGTTTACATCACTACATTTGAAAACATTGTTTCACATTCTAATGCTTTTTCTACACATTTTATCATTTCACTTTACAAATCAACATTTGCATTCCAGATGTAAGTTTGCATTTTTTTTTAGACTGATTTTTTATCAGTGTTAAAATGTGTCTGATTATCATTGTATTTCCCATCTCAGCCTCATATCATAAGAAACAATCAAGGGAAAGTTGAAAGGCTGCTGCTTCTGGGCTCAAAACTCTCACTTCTGTTTAGACTTTATCTATGCACAATGCCAAATATTTTTTCTAATGATCCTAGACTTTGAGCAAGACATTGGTTTTGAGAGTTGCCTTTAGTTAGTAAACTTGATTTTCTTAGGTACACTATTTTAAGGTATGATGAGCATGGAAGAGCTGTGACACCGAATAAATGGCTTTGCTGTACAGCAGTGATTGGTTTGTGAAATGAAGAAGTGTGTTTAGCTGTCATGGCAATTTTTACTTGGTTTCAGCCTCCATCGTAAGTGATGACTCGCCAATAGTGGCAGTATTTTTTCATAGTCAAATTCATAATACTGTTCCAGTACTGTTGTATAGTTATTATACACAAGTTATTGAGCTTGTTTCTTGTTCAAGAAGACAGGCCAAATATTTCCTTTACTAGTCAGTCACAGAACCCCACTGGCTAAGTGTATGCTCATAAATGTAGATTAGATACATTGCTGGAAGTGTGACATATGTACAGAGGTCAGTAGGCTGGCGTTGTATCCTATTTTATCAATCCGAAAGTTTTTCTTTGTGTGTGTGTGTGTGTGTGTGTGTGTGTGTGTGTGTGTGTGTAGGTTTCGTAAACAAGGTGAACACTTTATAATTTTTTTTGTATATGTGGTACTGTTGTGACTTTTTAGTGTTTGAACCAAATTGAAAGTTTATACTGGTTCTAGGTGTTTTTGTTTTGAATTTGTGTGAAGTTTCGATAAAGAGAAAGTTTTACACTTTTCCCTGTTTGAATGCTTGTTTGTTTTAAACTGTAGCACAATGTGGTTGAATCTGAAATGTATTATGGTTGTTGACTATCCGTATCGCGCACTCTAGTGTGGTGTCGCGGCCATCGACCACTAGGTGGCGCGAGTACTTAATTAATGAGATACCGGGTGATACATAAATAGATGCACGAACTGAAGGAAGGGCTGTATTTAAAGGGGTCATATGATGCTGCTAAAAATAACATTATTAACTTTACAGATCTTCTTTATGCACCAAGAGCTTGTAACACTCCGAAGAGAAAGGAAAAATTGAAATCGCATCATATGACCCCTTTAAGGAAAAATTCAATTCGATCTTAAAAACGCTACATTATTACCGTCAAGTTACATTGAACGATTTCTGCAATGTTTGACAAAAGCGTTTCCATGAGAAATCAGTTGTATTTACAGAGTGAATTCTTTACAAAATGTCATTGACACTTCATAAATAAGGTAAAAGGGCTTTGCTTGATGATATTTTTATAACTATTATTTCAGCAAATAATCAGTGAAAGGAGACGCTTAACCTTCAGAACATGTTCAGGGCACCAAACTAGTTTTTTTCTTGCTAGTTAGATAATAATTTATCAAATAATATCTAATATTTCTCACAACAAAACAGGATCGCTTTTACATTTATTCATTTAGTAGACGCTTTTATACAAGGCGACAAATGAGGAGAAACACCAGAAGCGATTTATCTTAAGAAGGCAATAATATGCTAATATAAAGTTTCGACATTGTCAGAATATTATAAACTAGAAAAAGCATAGGGAAAAAATATTTTTTAATTAGTATAGCCTACAGTTAAAGGGATAGTTAAAAATTTAAATTCTGCAATCATTTAGGTAACCTGTTGTTTGTAACCTGTATGAGTTTCTTTCTTCTGTTAAACACAAAATAAGATATTTTGAAGAATGTTGGCAACCAAACAGTATGGGGGAAAAAATTACGACTTGAACAACTTGAGGGTGTGTAAATGATGACAGGCCTTTAATTTTTGAGTGAACTTTCAGTTTTCAGTGTGTTCTTGAATATACTGTCAGTCAGGTATTCGGCTGCTCGGACAGAGGGAACAGTGAACGAAAACATTCTGGAAAGATTTTGATGCCCATCTGTGATGGTACCACGAATCTCCGCTCATTTTCCGACAGCAGGCTTCCGGAGGGGATGTAAAATCGTGAGAGAGGAGGTAGGATGGTTTAAAGTACATTGGAATATCCAAACAATGGTTTTAATACATTTGTATTTTCCAGAGAGGTTTGCTCTGCTTTACCTTTACCGCATGTATTATGTTGTCATGTTAAAGGTAGCACTGGCCATTGAGAACATGTAGTGCCTGTTGACTGTAGAGCGCATGCGCAGATCACTCTGCTTCAGCAGCTTGTGTAGTCTATCCCTCTCTTTTGTCTCAACCTGTCCCGTGCGTAATTTCACTTTCATAATACCGGTGATCGACAAAGGTGCGTGCATTCTTATCTTTACAGCAAAGATGGGCATTTATTTACATGGTTAGAATATAAACTTTAAGAAAAAATTTACAATGTTATCGCCTTATATTAAAACTTTAAGATTATTTATCTGTTCATTGAAAACGTCAGCTACTCGTCGAGTTTTTTGCAGTTATTCCTATTAGGGTAAATATTTAAATTATTACAGTTATCGTCCTTGAATTATCAAAAGTATTAATACATTTAGGCAAAATAAAAGCAGTGACTCATTTTCTGAAGTTGAATGCATGTTGAATGTTTCCGCTGACTACAGTAAAATATTCAAATGTTCTTTTTTTTATTCACTTACAGCTCCTTTTGTTACAGTTTTATATATGTATATGTATATATATAGTTTGGCTTGCACATAATTATATATTTACAATGTGTTGCATTATGTTTAATCTGTGGATAGAATACGTGTCTAAAATAATAACGTCAATAATAATAATGTCCCACCCTGGTTATTCACGTATTCTAGCCTAAGCTCTTCAGAAAGAAATGTGTGTGTGTTTTTTTTTAAATAAATTTTACTCTTGCAACACACACATGAGTCAAATTTAACCCAGGAACTTCCCAGAGCAGGAAAACGAGATTAGTGGCACATCTTTTTATCTGTGGTTTCCGGGGTGTCTGTGTAATAATAACTTTCTTTGTTTCCACAACCATGCCGTTGTGTTGCTGTTGTGTTATTCCTGACTTGTTAATGTATATATATCTTAATATTGCATCTTTAAAGTTTATCACATATAATCTACAGTGTTAAGCAAAAATGTTTTACTTCTTTTAGATTTCAGTTCGCAACCCTGGAGCTACAAATAAGAGATTTCTGAATCAAATGAATATGTGTATTTTCTTCACTGATCTCTCTGTTCACAGATCTTATGAGGAGTGCCAATCCTGTTGATTATCAATGGCAGACGGTCTGCCTTCAGGATTACTGGAAGCATGTGTCGTTGTTGGACCTGCAAATGATAAACTGAAGGAGCTCTCCAAGGTAAAATAATTTCCTTCAGCGAGTTTTTGTTAAACTGTTATGAGGTGTAAGGCACTGCCTTTACAACAGCGGATCTCTTTATTTAAAAACAACGTATGCATCAAACATGATGGGACAGGTCTAGAGCTATAGACTATATTCTGATGGAATCCCTGATTTGGGTGCATTTTGTTTTCAGTTTGAAGTTTACCCTTTATTCAAAAGATAACGTATTTTTTTATATGAAATATTTCTTTCTTCTTTTTAATTAATAGAGGTTCATAGGAGCAGTTTGTTTGTGAAAGGTGCCAAGGTTCATGAAATTATTTCATTTTGTTTTATTCTATTTGATCTTTTTTATTTATTTATTTTTTGCATCTAAAAAAGGGAATATTGCTTTAAAAAATATATTTTAAAATGATGTTTATATTCTCATCAGATTAAGTCATATCAGTGGTCTTGAAAAAGCATTGTGTCTTTGCTGCAGGTGAATGAAAGTCCTCTACCGCTGCTCGATCCTGAGGTCCTGCAGGTCCATGCACCTCCGTTTGTGTCTAAAGAGAGTCTCAGTGAACCAGCCGTGAGAAACCTCAGCCAGACCCAGCAACAGCGCTTCTTCATTAAGAAGAAAAATGATAGGCCTGTTATTAAGGCTGGAAACCCCAAAGAAGAAACGATAGAGGATGTTAGTGTTCCCAAAGACCTGGATCTGGTGGCTCTGCCACAACTCTGCTTTCCAGGTGAAACTAATTTATGTGCAAAAGCTTGACTGGTTGTTGAATCATGTCAGTGCATCTGCTGCAACCCTGTTCCATGCAGATCTTCATACATTACACAGTGTAATACTTCAGAAACTGTGTAAAATCGCTATAGAATTCATGCCAAAGGTCAGCACACAGTATAAAGAGCACAATAATAAAGGTTTTAACTGACTCTATAAAGAGCAATGCTGTAAATGTTAAATACTGTAGTTCATCAGTTCACAGTAGCTGTAATGTTAGTTTAGAATGATTAGATTAGACTAACATTCATTTCTTTCTTTTAAATCAGGTGGACTTCAGATAACTAAGGAGCAAATGGATGAACAATTTCACTTCCTAGTCTTCACTGACGTGTTTGGAAACCAGTCTCATGGAGTAGTTCTCCAGTACTGTAGATCAATACAGGTCAGATTCTTTTTTTATATTACCTGATATTAACCTCTCATTATGGTTGTGTATTGACAGATCACCTGTGCTGAACTTCACCTGCTGTGCTTGAATTAGCAAAAATGTAAAAAAAAATGAAGGCAAAATGAAGTTGAATGCAAAGTGTATGTTTCTGCTAACAGTGCAAATATTGAGACCTATAATATGCAAATATTGAATATGCAAATATTCTCTTTTCTATTGAATTTTAGGCAATTGATTACTGTTGCATGCTGTGGATTGAATATGTGTTTAAAATAGTAACATTTTAATATGTCCTATTTGGTTATTCAAAGTAGAACATAGGTCATGTTAGGACAAAGGACATATTAGGACAAAGTAGGACGTCTTATGCACCAGAATCATGAATTCCATCACATTACATAGCTCTGTCCAATCATGTTTCATACATACAGTGGGTACGGAAAGTATTCAGACCCCTTAAATTTTTCACTCTTTGTTATATTGCAGACATTTGCTAAAATCATTTAAGTTAATTTTTTTCCCTCATTAATGTACACACAGCACCCCATATTGACAGAAAAACACAGAATCGTTGACATTTTTGCAGATTTATTAAAAAAGAAAAACTGAAATATCACATGGTCCTAAGTATTCAGACCCTTTGCTCAGTATTTAGTAGAAGCACCCTTTTGATCTAATACAGCCATGAGTCTTTTTGGGAAAGATGCAACAAGTTTTTCACACCTGGATTTGGGGATCCTCTGCCATTCCTCCTTGCAGATCCTCTCCAGTTCTGTCAGGTTGGATGGTAAACGTTGGTGGACAGCCATTTTTAGGTCTCTCCAGAGATGCTCAATTGGGTTTAAGTCAGGGCTCTGGCTGGGCCATTCAAGAACAGTCACAGAGTTGTTGTGAAGCCACTCCTTCGTTATTTTAGCTGTGTGCTTAGGGTAATTGTCTTGTTGGAAGGTAAACCTTCGGCCCAGTCTGAAGTCCTGAGCACTCTGGAGAAGGTTTT
>NW_015537974.1:266941-275597 GCF_001515605.1 Sinocyclocheilus anshuiensis | reverse complement strand
ATGGCTGCAATATAACAAAGAGTGAAAAATTTAAGGGGGTCTGAATACTTTCCGTACCCACTGTATATACAGTAGGCTAAACACACACACACACAAACGCTCATATGAATATCATTGGTTTAAGGTCGCAAAATAAAACTAATACCATTGATTAATGAAATTGAAATTGCGATTGAGAGTACTTTCTAGACTATATGGTGGTGTTCAGTTGATACTGTTTTGATTAAGGCACTTTTTGTTTTAAATTTTGTTATACAGGAAGGAATGCAGAATGGACACCAGTCCTTGTACAAGTCTCCACAACTCTACATTGCTTATGCAATATGTGTTATATCAAAACACCCATATTACAATGCTCTCAAGGACTGTCTGTCTTGGTAAGATTCAAGACATTTATTCACATGTATTGAAAAACAAGAAAATATTTGGGAAACAGGAGAATATATAACAAGAGGCTTATCAGCAGTACTAGATTCTGCTATTCTGTCTTCATAAAATACTCAGTTTGTCTATCCTATAAGAAACACACCGATAACACATTTATTTGCATTAGTTGAATTATTGTGAACAAACAGAGCTTGTTTTTATATCACTTCAGAGCCACAGTATTTACACTTTTCAGAGAATTCAACCTACAAATGCCTGTCATAGTTGTCTTTGCATATTAAACCGATATAGGAGAAAGCATTTTAACATCCAAAATTACACAAACCACCTTTTCTTCCATTTCCTGAGTTTTCACTCTCCCATCCTCAGCCTCTTAGGTCAGCTCAAAATCTGTCAAATGACTGATATGGAAGAGCAAGTGAAGGAGTTTTCTGCTAAACTGTCTCTAGTCCCAGTTCCTCCTCCTGGCCAGCTGTATGTGGTGGGTTCTTTTAGACATCTAAAGTTTAGCAAAGTCAGAGAACTGAAATAAAATTGTAATTGTGTAAAAAAGTCTATGATATAGAATAACGTGAAAACAAAATGCGTAATACATTTGAAGTATATTTACATTATTTTTCATGTCAGGTGTTCACCTTAAGACCTCTGACGATTGTCCTTCCGTCAAGAGAAGATAAAAATCATCCTGTTATTGACCTGGACTTACATCTTCCGCTCTTCTGCTTCAAGTCCAGAGAGCTGCTGCAGGTCTCAAACATAAATGCTTATGACTTAATATGGAAACAACAATAATTGAGGGGTTTTCTTTGTTAGCGGTTTGAGTGAACCCAGACGGTCTGGAAATCACAACCAGTCAATTTTAGATTAAAAAAAAGATGGACGAATTGTTTTGATTAAACAAAAATGTTACTGAACATTTTGGTCCACATCACATTGAAAAAAATGTTTTATGTCTCTGTTCCCCTGCAGATCATAGCCAGTATACTCACAGAGCAGCGTATGGTGTTCTTTTCCTCAGACTGGGCCAAACTGACCCTGATCATAGAGTGTTTCATGCTGTATATTTGGCCCCTGCACTGGCAGCACCCACTGGTGCCTATACTGTCCCAACAGATGCTTGACTTTGTTATGGCACCGACTACCTTCCTCATGGGATGCCACATCAGCCACTATGAGGACGTTGCCAAGGTAAAGCCTAAATAATGGTCCCTATTAACTCATTCTGCTGTTCTTTAGTTCAGGGTTTTTCAAATTGGGGTCCACGATGGGGTGATAGAGGGACTGGGGAAGTCTGAGTGGAGAAAAAGCTTTTGATGATTTCTATTGATGACATTTTTATTCTGTATTAAAATGTAACTTAATACAAAACATTCATATATTTTATAATAATTCATTATGTTTGATCATTTCTTTTGACATTAGTTCAATACCAAAGCTATTATAATAATAAAATTCAAGTATTTAATTTTGACAAACTGTTAATTTTACATTTTAAAATTAATTAATTAATTTTAAGTTGTATTTTTAATATTACGATTAATATTTTCCACACAGTATAATTGTGTATTTATAGATGCCTTTATATTTAAGGAACATAATTTTCCCTTGCAATTTTTGAAAACCTGAAATTTGAAAACCCCTCATATAAATTGTATACAATTTATTTATTTATTTATCTCAATTAAAACTGTCCCTAGTTAACTTTAATAAATTCATGATTTTTTCTTAAAGGGGTCATATGATGCTGCTAAAAAGAACATTATTTTGTGTATTTGGTGTAATGAAATTGTAATGAAAAAAACACATTATTTTTCACATACTGTACATTATTGTTTCTCCTCTATGCCCCGCCTTTCTGAAACGCGTCGATTGTTACAAAGCTCATCGGTCTGAAAAGCAAGGTGTGCTGTGATTGGCTAGCTATCCAGTGCGTTATGATTGGCCGAATACCTCAAGCGTGTGACGGAAATGTTACGCCCCTCACCATATTGTGATGATGCCCTGTCAGGCCGGAGCTATGATTCAAAAACATGAAAACCCATTATAAACGAGGCATTTGTTGCATCCAGTGGGGACATAATTATGGATTATAATGACTTACACTGTCTTTTTACGCGTTGCGTTGCATTGCATCGCGCCGCGTAAACATAAAACCATATCTGCATTTAGACTTTAGTCTTTGCAACTTTACAGATCTTCTTTATGCACCAAGAGCTTGTAACACTCCAAAGAGAAAGGGAAATTTTAAATCGCATCATATGACCCCTTTAAATCAACTTTAAATTCAACTTGTTAACTTCTGTGATTTGTGATCTGTGAAATCATTGTCTGTTTATCAGTTAACAGATGACCTGATTCTGATCAATATTGATGAGGGAACCGTGTCCTGCTGTGGCTGTCATTATGTTGAGGTCCCAGACATCCCACAGGCAGCTGCTCAGCGTTTCAAGTGTAGGTAAGAAACATTTAACCATTAAATGCAGTCTTGCTAATGCTAAGGATCTTTATTCTATTGGAGCAATCAAAATATACAAGATATTAATAAACTCACATTATCAGACCCAGCTGGGGAGACCAGTGGCCTGCACAATGATGGTAGTTGAACAAACTCAGGCTTACAGGATTGGTTTCAAGTTGACAAATCCAAACAATCCAATCAGGCTTTGTTGGTACCATGATGCTGATCATCAACTTTCTCTGTCACCTCGACTTTGACTTTGACCTTCACTAATCCTCCACTCCATTCATGTGTAATGGATTTAAGGGCACAACAATTATAGAAATAATGGAGCAATCTAAACTGAAATCTAAACCAGCTTCATGGTATAGGCCCCAGGTCCCATTATATGTTCGTAATGTATTCAGTCATGTATTTGTCAGAATTGTAATTGGTTTTCTGGATCTTCATGTAGAAGGAAAGGTCTTCAATTACACTATGACTTGGAAGTGGTTCATCAGAGAATATGTAGCAGTCTTTATGAGCTGCGGATGCAGAGAAGACACTGGCAACACAGGCTCAATTTGGACATACAAAACATCACCCTGGAGCTCATCGTTAACATGTTTAGGTCAGTAAGAGCCTGTGCAGAACACTAGAACTGACTTTTGAACTAACTCAATTTGAATCTTCTATACATGTGTAATTAAAATAATGCTTCTTTTTCCAGAGATGTCAGTGATAACCTTAATCACGAACACAGAGTTTTTAACACTGATGAGTTTCTAAAGACCATGGAGCCAGGCGACCAACCATTTTATAAAAAGGTGGCTTTCCATTCAATAATATGTCTGGTCTTCAACCTTTCGAAATTGAATAGTATGACTGATGGCTTTTTACTCATGACAGGTCTTGGAAACACACATTTTCCACTCCTTCTTGAAAGAACGTTTGAATGGAAAAGGAGATAAATTTACCCAAATGGAGCTTAGTACTCAGACAGAAGACCAAAAGTAAGTTGAACCTGTGTTGTCTTTTTCGTTCAAAATTCCTCACCAAGTTGTATAGAATAACAGATTTTACACATTACTAATACAAATGTTTAGTAATGTTTATAAGCATTAAATCGATTAAAAGTGACAGTAAATGCATTTATAATGTAAAAAAAAAAAGATTTCTATTTCAAATATATGCTGTTCTTTTGTTTAATAATTTGTGATTAAATTCTGTAGATTGTGTAGATCGATGGATTACTCTCGCAGACCCACCATAAAGGAAATAGTTTTGCGAAATGTTTCTTTAGAGAGCAGTTTGAGTAAACGTCTGGGCTCAAGTCTCCCTGACCTGGACAACAAGAAACACCTGAGTCTCCTCAAACAGATGTCTCCAACTAAGATCATTCCTGAAAAGCGTAAGAGAACTGTTCAGTTTTGTATTTAGATTATTGTAATATATTTATGTTACTGATCATCTTTATGAAATTCCTTATCCCAAAAGCTATGAATACTCCAGTCAGGCCAGTCAAGATCTTCCAGCTCCCAGATTTCCCTTCTCCCTTGAACTACCCCAATGTACTCCATTACTTTGGAGATCTTATCCTCCAGCTGAACAAAGCCATATCAGCCACCCCACCTGATGATTCCTCCCTGCTAGCAAGATACTTTTACCTGCGCGGCCTCATCAACATGCTGAGCTCTAAGCGATCGGATGCCCTCAGCGACTTCCAGAACCTCTACAAAACAGATATTGAGATTTTTCCTGGAGAGCTGGTGAAGTCGCTGATGGACTCTCTGCAGATAGAGGAGAGAGTCCAGGTAGAGAAAAGATCTGAGCTCAAACGGCTCATCTGTCAGATGAAGAACAATGAAAAAAGCGAGCATGTGGAATCAGACTATCACGTGAAGAAGTTTGAGCTGCCCAAGACCCCCATGCAGCTGAAGGAGTTTGTGATGTGCACTCAGCAATCTGGTATTGTGCGGGACATGGCCACTTCACAGAGATTGTTTGAAGCTCTCATTGTCGGTAAGTTTGAGCTGTAGTGTGTCATTGTATGAAACCATTATGGATGCGCAATATATTTGCACCATACCAGTTAATAATAGAGATATAATTTTTAAATAGAGATAATAGAGATAGAATATTTAATTTATTGGTAATGGTCAGTATTTGCTGTCTTCTACAGCTCATTTAAAGTTTATATTTAATGTTTAGCAAACCTCTATTAATGAATATTAATTTTCAAACTGTATAATTCTAATACTTTTAAAAATGTATAATCTATAAATGATATTTTTTATGTATTTAGACAAAAGTAAGCAATCAAAATAAATAAAAATATAAAATAAATATTAATAAAAAATCTGAAAAATAAAATAAAAATATTCTGCTATTTATTGTGATATTATGTCAAATATTTAGTTATAATATGTTGGTTCTTCTCAGGTGGGCCGAAGCATATTCATCCAGAGATGTTCAGAGTGTTTTATACCTTCTGGAAACAGGCCGAGGCAGAAGCACAGGACATTGACCTGCCTGCTGAGGTCCTGGAACGCCTAGACAACAATGAGTGTGTGTACAAGCTGTCCAGCTCTGTGAAGACCAGTTATGGTGCTGGTAAAATTGCCATGACTCAGAAGAGGCTCTTTCTGCTGACAGGCAGACGTGGATATGTTGAGATTACCAAGTTTAGGGACATTGAGGTTTGTGAGTCTTCTTTATACCTGTGATATTGCTTTTAAAATGAGAAATTAGTGTTTGTGGTAACCGTATGAATCCTGTGAACCCAGGAAGTAAACATCTCCGTTGCCCTGCTTTTGAGGATCCCATCTCTAAGGATCAAGAACAGCCTAAGGAAAGAAATATTTGAGGCTAATTTAAAATCTGAGTGTGAACTGTGGAACCTGATGGTCAAGGAGATGTGGGCTGGGAGAATGATGGCAGACAACCATAAGGTAATGTTCACCTGTAAAACTGGAATCAAAACATGAAATATAAAATGAAAATGGCCGAGAACAATTGTTTTTCTATTTGAATACATTTTAAAATGTTATTTATTCCTGTTATGGCAAAGCTGAATTTTTAGTAGCCATTACTCCAGTCTTCAGTGTAACGTGTTCCTTCAGAAATCATTCTAATATTCAGATTTGTTGCTGAAGAAAATGTACTTATTATTATCAATGTTGAAAACCATTTTGCTGCTTAATTTTGTGGATACATTTTTTTTTTTTCAGGATACCTTGTTGAATATATAGTTCAGAAAAGTATCTTTTATTTGAAATATAATTTTTGTAACTATGTAAAAACCTGTCACTTTTGCTCAATTTAATGTGTCCTTGTTAAATAAAGGTATTAATTAATGTAACAAAAAATCTTACTGACTCCATGCTTTTGACTGGTAGGGTATAAACATTTCAGGGTAAAAATATATAAGGTATTAGAGATTCAAATAATTAAAATGATCTTTTGAAAACTTGATGAACAAGGAAATTATACTTTTTAAAAAAAGATAAAAAATTAATTTATATTGGTTCATAAATATGTCTTGCAGCAAATAGAAAACTGTTACCAAAGGAATTTGCGGCAATTCAGTGTTTCTAACGGTAACGGGGTGTTTAGGGTGTCTGTCAAAATAATGCAAGTTTTGACAATCACATACATGCTTTGATATGCCCTACTGGTTCATTCCCCTTTCCTGTCATTAGATAAACGTCCTTCACTAGGTGTAAATTGTTCAATGTGTTTTTTTTTTTTATTAAGGATTCAAGTTTGTTTCTCTTTCCTTGTTTGAGGAGATGACTGTTATTCCTTTTCTAGATCATTGCATGTTTAAACTACAAATTCACAAAATACTTTAGTTTGTGTTCTGTGATCTCTTGTGTTTATCAGGACCCCCAGTGTGTGCAGCAGGCACTGACCAATGTCCTGCTTATGGATGCAGTGGTGGCCTGTTTAAAGACACAGAAGGCTATTTGTGCTGCCTCCAAACTGGCCTATTTTGAAAAGCAGCGAAAAGGTGTGTCTCACTCCCTACCTGTAAGAACAACTGTATGATGAAGACAAGACAGTTGTATTAAAGTCTCTTGTCTTCATTCCCACAGTCCCCATGATCATCCCCAGACCCACAGCAGAGACTCTGAAACACAAGATCAATCCGTCCCAGAACATGACGCACCCTCAGTCTGTCGATGTCTTGCTCTACACTCCAGGTCTGCATGCAGGAGGTTTTGGTGAAATAGATAAGATATGTTAATGGTCCGGGTTTGTCCTGTCTAATCTGTCCCCATGAGATTTTGTCAGATTATGATATGCATTATTTCAGTTTAAATATTCGTCAGGTTATTACACACATTATTTCAGACTGAAAAGTTAATCATACTGGACAAAGCTACATACTACATGAATTGAGCATATGCATGTGATCAAATTAAACTTTTTCAGTGGCATGTAAATGTGTACAATTCTTGGCCTGTTTGTTCTGGCAGTGTCACATGACAATTTCAATGGTGCTGAATTGTTCAATTAGCATTTGTGGAACTGCTGAGCAGGAACAAGGGCAGCAGTGAGGAGATTTGATCTAAATGCTATTCCAGATATTCCCCCCTTAAAAAGCCTTCAGATAACCCATATTTAAGCCTCGACTTGGAGGATGTAGCAAATTAAATTGAATTATGTAGTCAAGGAATGCTGCAATGCCTGGTAGTGTGCTTAGAGTATATTTGTTTATCAGTTTAAATTATAATTTTTTTTATTATTTTATAAATGAAAGGATTGGTTTGGATTTATATTTTGGAAAACACATAAATGAGAATGTGGAGCTTTTTTTTTTTTTCAGTTATAAATATAAACTTTATTTGTGTAAGAAACTGTGTTTGTGTAAGATTTATATAAACTGTGCTTGTGTAAGATTTAATGTTAAATAACTCTTTTTAACTTCTTCCAGGCCAGATAACTTTCCCGGACAGAGATGTGGATGGAAACCCTAAGCTCTGGTGTGCTCTCAGCTGTGGGAAAGTGGTTGTGTTTGATGCTGTCAGTTGGTCCCTGATGCAAAACTGTATTCATTTAGGAGAATCTCAACTGGTAAGATGCTGCTGTTTGACTTTAAGATTTAATATATTGATATATTTTAATATATTGATTTAATATATTGAAGATGAAAGTAATTGATATCAGCAATATCAGATGTTTTATTTAAGTAATCTATTTAGTGACTCTGCAGTCGTTGAGAATGTGTTGTTCAAGTAACGGGGACCTAAGGGACCTCAGTAAATTGTGTATGATGCCACCTTGTGGATTGGAGCACCTTGCCATCTTGTTGCAGCTTTGTTTTCCAGTGTCTTATACTTTGGGCTTTAGTTTTTGGATCTGTGGAAGAGTGAAAATTAAAGTCTAAATCTCAAAGCAGTTTTCACACAGCAGTCTTTTTTTTTTTGGTGACCAGAACTGCATGATGGGATTGGACCAGAAGCAAGTGTGGATTGGTTCTCAGGACTCCGTCATTTACATAATTAACACACGCAGTATGCTGTGTCATAAACAGCTGACTGAGCACCATGGAGAGGTCACAGACTTTGCCCTGGATAAACTGAATCCTGAGAACAGATCAGGGTGAGTATTGGACAGTAACATCATTCACTGGGTCTATATCCTGGCTGAGGTTGGATTAGACCGACTGCATTGTGATCATTTTTATTAATATTTAAAAAAATATATTATAAAAATTATTTATATATATATATATATATATATATATCAGTGCTGTCGAACGATTAATCGCGATTAATCGCATCCAAAATAAAAGTTTTTGTTTACATAATATATGTGTGTATACTG
>NW_015537974.1:260406-266866 GCF_001515605.1 Sinocyclocheilus anshuiensis | reverse complement strand
ACTAGAATGTATTATAATACATTTTGTTTTATATTATCTATAGATATAGATATATATAAGTAAACACACACACACATATACACACATTTTAATTATAGATTTTATTATTTATACATTTGGTTTATTATAGATAGATTAAAAATAAAGATAAATATTATGTACTCCAAAAATACAATTAAAAGTGTCACCAGCAGGTGGCAGCATTGTTTGTGGTATTTTCTGTATATTTGGCAGTGGTGGTTGAGAATAGTATTATGTAAAATGTCATTTTGATGTGCTCTCCCAAGCCAAGCACAGGTGTATTCCTGTAGCGCAGATGGCACTGTGATCGTTTGGGACGTCCCCTCTCTGAAGGTGAAGAGGCAGTTTCATCTGTCCTGTGACAGACTGCAGTCCATTCAGATTAACAATGACGACTTATGGTGTGGTAAGTTTTAGCTTGGTAAAACTGTCCAAAACTGTTGTTAACTCGAAGGTCCAATATGTACTATAAGGTTTTTACATATTACATTTTACAAAAGCATTCAGGTGGCCAATTTTTTATTTTTTTTTTGCCAATGGATAGCTTAACATTATTGAATGTATTATCAATATATACATTACTTCATTTAAATTTGGCATGTGTTTATTCCTTGTGAAGGTGCCAGGGATTGTGTCATGAAGCTGAGTCCCCGTGGAGCTCTGCTTTGTAAGATTTCCCTCCCAGATGATGTGAAAACCACATCCTTCAGCAGGGTCACACTGCTTATGGAGGTTTGTATCTTCACGGTCCCCTCACAGTATCAGCTGTATCCAAATATGACCCCCAAATATGATTATCCCCCTTCCTAAAATATGTACAGTAGATATATTTATACATATATTTTTATGCATAAAAACCCATTTATGATGTATAAAAAAAGCATGTATTCAGTTATAAATCTTTATTTATTATTCTAATAAATGAGTATTTATTGTATTTCTGTGTATGACTTGTGTTGCAGCTTTATGCTGTTTTAGTGTGTATTTTTCCTTTGCCGTTTCATGCTGTTTGCACAAACACATTTGACACCCAGACAGTCAGAGAGGCCAGCCATGCCACTAAATGGTGTGAATTGCATAAAATTATAATGTGCTCAGATATAATCATTGATCTCAGGCTCTTGTTATGTGTTTTTATAGAAAAGACAGATCTGGACAAGTTTCACAGACTCAGCAGAGCTTTGTATATGGGACTCCAGTGACCCTGTCAAAGCACCTAAACGGGTCACAGTCCCAAACTGCAGTGTGGTCACCTGTATGATCAGAGTGAAGGATCAGGTAAGATGTTACATTTTACATGACATTTCCATGGCCATACCTACAGGAATTTGAAATGAAATCTTTAAAAAAAATGTTTCAATGTTTCTATTTGAAATAAAGGCTGTTCTTTTGAACTTTTGAAATGCTATTCATTCTCAAACACGTAAATCAGCATATTAGAATGATTTCTGAAGGATCATGTGACACTGAAGACTGGAGTAATGACTGCTGAAACTTCAGCTTTGCAATCATAGAAATAAATTACTTAAAATAAAAAACAGTTATTTAAAATGTAAAATATTCAACAATATTACTATTTTTCATTAAATAAATGAAGCTTTGGTGAGCGTAAGAGACTTCTTTCAGAAATGTTAAAAGATCTCAACAACCCCAGACTTTTGAACAGTAGTGTAATGTCTTTTTGTTTGTTTGAGGATGTCATTTGTGTGATTTCACATCAGATGAAATGAGAGCATTATAGCTAGGGCTGCACGATAAATCGCATGCGATATTTAACGCGCATCTTGTCAGAAAGCCGGTTCTGTAATCAGCGGTAAATCTCCATCACCTGCGGGCTTTCACATTGAGCAGCATTAACTACACAGAGCCGTTGTTCACTGACGAGCTGCGCAAAAAATCGC
Source organism: Sinocyclocheilus anshuiensis (assembly GCF_001515605.1). Classification (NCBI taxonomy): domain Eukaryota; kingdom Metazoa; phylum Chordata; class Actinopteri; order Cypriniformes; family Cyprinidae; genus Sinocyclocheilus; species Sinocyclocheilus anshuiensis. Next base: position 264,944 of record NW_015537974.1, on the reverse strand, counting down.
GCGAATATGAACGTGGTTTTGCGCAACTCGTCAGTGAACAATGGCTCTGTGTAGTTAATGCTGCTCAATGTGAAAGCCCGCAGGTGATGGAGATTTACCGCTGATTACAGAACCGGCTTTACTGATAAGATGCGCATTAAATATCGCATGCGATTGATTGTGCAGCCCTAATTATAGCACACTGAAACCTGATCTTTATTTAAAAAAATAAAAAAACAACAACAACGTGGTCTCCTCTTTCTCTTTCTCTAGGTCTGGATTGGTTGTAATGGTGGGTCAGGCCTCAGTAAGGTTGTGGGGAAGATCTTTGTGTTGGACTCTGAGAGCTTGAAGGTTGAGAAGGCGCTTGAGGCCCATGAAGATACAGTTCAAGCTCTCTTCTCAGCAGAGGACCGATACATACTCAGCGGCTCTGCAAAAAGTGATGGCAAAATCGCCATCTGGAGAGTAGATTAAGCAAGCTGACACAACTTGATTGTAAGTTTTATCAGCTTCATAAACAGGTGCATCAGTATATGTGACATGCAAGTTGTTCCTTAGCGGTCTAAACTTAGGGGAAGAGATGTATATGCAGTTTCCCTTAAAAAGTGTCATGTAATCCCATTAGGCTTTGGTGAGAAGAGCTGTTTATACTGGTTTTGATTGGAGTTAGCCAATGATGGCACTATGACAACCAACTAGAGTATCCTGAAGGTTGCAAAAACTTATCATAAGAGAGTGAAACAACTACTTACTACAAGGCTTTTTTTCTACAAATAGTCCTATGTTAAGAATGCTAAGATCTCAACAGTCGCTGTGGAAATATATTTTTGTATTGCCTGAGTATAAGCAAAGCTGTAAAATATAAATAAGTTTATTATATCTTTTGGAATTAATTTGAAAGCTTTCAGTCTTTTGAGAGCTGTTCTTATTCCAAGAAAGCTGAATATTGAATCGGGTGAAGTTTGTGGAGCTGCCATGTACACAATTTCCTGAAAAGCCCTGGATCAAAGGGAATTGAGGTCCAAACACCAGCACAGTAAATCGCATGCGATATTTAATGCGCATCTTGTCAGAAAGCCGGTTCTGTAATCAGCGGTAAATCTCCACCTGCGTGCTTTCACATTGAGCAGCATTAACTACACAGAGCCGTTGTTCACTGACGAGCTGCGCAAAAAATCGCGCGAATATGAACGTGGTTTTGCGAAACTCGTCAGTGAACAATGGCTCTGTGTAGTTAATGCTGCTCAATGTGAAAGCCCGCAGGTGATGGAGATTTACCGCTGATTACAGAACCGGCTTTACTGATAAGATGCGCATTAAATATCGCATGCGATTGATTGTGCAGCCCTAATTATAGCACACTGAAACCTGATCTTTATTTAAAAAAATAAAAAAACAACAACAACGTGGTCTCCTCTTTCTCTTTCTCTAGGTCTGGATTGGTTGTAATGGTGGGTCAGGCCTCAGTAAGGTTGTGGGGAAGATCTTTGTGTTGGACTCTGAGAGCTTGAAGGTTGAGAAGGCGCTTGAGGCCCATGAAGATACAGTTCAAGCTCTCTTCTCAGCAGAGGACCGATACATACTCAGCGGCTCTGCAAAAAGTGATGGCAAAATCGCCATCTGGAGAGTAGATTAAGCAAGCTGACACAACATGATTTTAAGTTTTTAAGGTATCAGCTTCATAAACAGGGGCATCATGATCTGTGACATGCAAGTAGTTACTCAGTGCTCACAGCACAGGGGAAGAAATGTATTCACAGTTGCCCTTAAAAAAGTGCTCTGTAATCCCATCAGGCTTTGGTGAGCATAGCTGTTTATACTGGTTTTGATTAGAGTTAGCCAATGATGGCACTATGAGAACCAACTAGAGTAACCTGAAGGTTGCAAATACTTATCAAGCTAGAAAAGGGAGTGAAACAACTACTACAAGGCTTTTTTTCTAAAAATAGTCCTATGTTAAGAATGCTCAGATCTCAACAGTCTCTGTGGAAATATATATTTTTATATAGCTTGTGGCTGTAAAATATAAATAACAGTTTATTCTATCTTTCTGAATTAATTTAAGAGCTCTCAGTCCTTTGAAAGCTGTTCTTATTCCAAGAAAGCTGAATATAGAATTGGGTGAGGTTTGTGGAACTGCCATGTACACAATTTCCTGAAAAGCCCTGGATCAAAGGGAATTGAGGTCCAAACACCAGCACTGCCTGAGGATGGACTGCAGCCATAATAAGTAGATGGTGGAACAGTGTGCCAGTCCTTGTGTCTCTGGAGTGGCTTGTAAGATTGTATGAATCTACTATCTTGACTATATATTTTGTACTATGTTTTTGTTATTACAGATCTGTATTTATTTTATATCATAAATGTTTTGGGGGTATCTTACACAGGGTTGTATGGGATGTATTTGGTCTCAAAATGCCTTTTTTTTTCTTTTTATAATTGCATTGTCAAAAAGTAAATAAAAATAAAACAGGCAATAAAGCATTTACAATCTTTAAGATACATTATAGGCTTGGCTTAAATTGTGCTTGCATTTTGACAATATTTTATTTGCAGTTAAGCACATTTTTCCTAAAATTCTCATTACTGCGTGCAAAAGAATATTACTGTAGTAATGTAATTATATTGTCCTATCTGTTACACTGTTTTTGTACTAAAATAAGAATAAATTCAGTACAACATCAGTAATAGTGCCCTTGGTTTTAAATATTATAAATAATAATGTATAAATATGATTGAAATAATGTATTACATTTTGCATTACAATAATGAGAATAATGAGAATTTGTATTTATTCATAAATAAGAAAAAAAATGAAATAATATTTATTAAAACAGATTTCATTTTCTTATAAATTATTGAAACATGACATAAATGTGCTTTACAAGTTTCATTAAATTAACATTTTGCTTTGTACTTCTTTCCTTTGTAACAATCTTCTCTTAGATCAGCCCTCCTTTCCACTTGAAAACAGATTATTTAATGTCATGTCTTAAAATAGCAATACATATGTGGAGTTTGTGTTTGCCTTTAATATTCAAATAAATATGACTTAATAAACATGGAGCCATTCAGGATCAGCCCTTTTCGCTCTGGAGGTGTTTGCAGGAGGGGCACTTGGCTGGATTTTTGCCGCCCAAGCAGAGAGCAGTGATTGGCTGATGTGTAACATTCTGACCCTGGGGTCAGCCATCTAACTGTCAGACGTCATTGGAAGGAATTTTGGGGATGTGTCTGGAAGACAAAGCCAGCACACATCCATCCTGTCCCTAAGTCCCTGGAGTGTGTGTGTAGGCGTGCAGCAATGCTTTCAGAGCTGCTGTGCTTTGCATAAGAATGAATTTATATAATTGCAGAAGCAAAATAACATACCATATTCATGGATATTATTAGTTTTGATGTCAAAGAAACATTTTGTGAGCACATTCTTGGATAAAGTTGACAAATATGTGTCATTCTGATGAAGTCGAGTGGCTGTGATGCAATAAGATATTTTTTCCCTGTTGGTGGCTAAATCGCCAAATGAATCACAATCAACACCACATTCAGTACATAATGTATAGTCTGTTGTACCAGTAAATATGCCTAGCTTATTTTTTCCAAAAGCAAATTATCATAACTTAATATTTTTATGAATGCTGGGCAGCCTGATGTTGGAAAGCCCAGCGTTGATTACATTAATCAATTTACTGATTCTTTTGAGACATCATTCCAAAGAGTTCCCAGAATTCTATGCACGGTTTTTTGGAAGTAAACACATTAATTGAAATTCCCTTATACTTTTATCAAGTTAAATGTGTGCTTGTATTTAGATGTATATAACTAATTATAACTGTTAAAGATGTGTTGCATTTGTTGCTTTAACTGTAATTAAGACCATGTGTTTTTTTCCCCTCACAGATAAATGTTCCTTCCTGTCACATATTTGTCGTTGTTTATGCATGCCATTCACATTCGCTTTGCGAATCGGTTCTACAGGATGATTCACATTAATCGGTTCAACATAATGATTCATTCGCGAATCGGTCATCACTAGCTGCAGTGAGAGTGAGAGCAAGAGGGAGGATTCCGGCTTCAGATCCACTACAGACCCCACGGAGCCTGGACGGACCCACAAACTGCGCTAACCTCGGGATACAAACCAAAGCCAAACACTGCGGATTACAGGGTGTTTATCAAAAAGGCGCGTTTTTGGAGACATCCGATGAAAAGAATACGGTAAGCATTATTCCTTGTTAAGAATGCACATGTTATATTTGCTGTAATAATTGCAATAACTGTGTTAGCTTGGTAGCATAGCGTGAGGGGCTCATATTTGCACTTGGACCTGGAGAGTGGGCTTTCCTGGGCTATTCTGACATGTTGTGTTGCATTGTGAATGCGAGCCGTGTTATTATATTGCAGCGTGCTTAGGATTCCCGTATCATTATGAAATTGCTGATAAAAGTCAGATGTGCACGGTTTTGCAGGACAAATGCTCCTGGCAATGCGAAAGAGACCATACCCAGTAATTTCAAGCCATTCCCAATGTTTTCTTCCTCACGGAAAAAGCGTCG
>NW_015537974.1:254990-260315 GCF_001515605.1 Sinocyclocheilus anshuiensis | reverse complement strand
GCGTCGTGTCAAATGTAACACCAATCTGCATGTTTAATAACCCGGTATAAATATGTCTTGTTCGCTGCTGGGTTGTTATGCTGAGTTAAGTGTTGCGTTAGGGGCTGTGTATCGTTCGTTGTCAGACAGTTTCTGTTCACATGGTGAACTGAAAGCAATAACAAAAGACAAACAATGCAAGTTTAGTGCGCGGGCAAGATTTATTAGTAGCATTTGTCTTTGATGCTTTCTACCAATATTATGTATCAAGTGCAAATATTTTCACTTAATGAACACTAGTGCTGGTTATATAGGCAGTTTATTATTAGGTACAGTAGGCTAGTCACCTGCTTCAGGTAGCCTAATATTTCGGAAACATAAGGGTGGTGTTTAATATCAATTGGGGGTTGATAATTAGTCGACTGGTTGTTTTCATTCATGATTTCACTGAAAATAAAAATCATACTGGAATACAAAAAATTAGCAAGGTGAGCAAGACAACCGTATCACATTCTCGATCACTTATCAAGGTTTTATTCTTCTGCTGCTTTTTTGTTGACTTGGGTTAGAAATTCGTGAACGAATCGTTCTTTTGAGGTGGCTCTTTCTACTGAATCTGTTCAACTGCCTCCCACAACTTGTCTGAACAATTAGTTCACGAATTAGATACATTTTTATAAACACACATACGAAACCGAGTTGGTTTTAAAATATAATTTTATAAAAACACATGAAGTCTAAATAACATAACATTGATGACGTAAAGACCTGCTGAACCAGCTGTTTGGAACGAACTGTTCGAGAGAACCGATTCACGGAAATGAGTCACTCGCTGTGACTAGTGTGTGTTTGCTCTTCACCTGCTTTTCATGGACGTTGACCTATCAGAGCAACGTTATATTGTGGGCGGGGCTTCTCTAGGCGTGTGTATGTGTGGGCGTCAGGAACCTCTGCAGGTATTCTGTAACGGTACGTCATTAGCTCAGGTAAGGAGAGCTGAGGAAAGAGTCTGGGAAGGTACATGGAAATACACCATGCAGTTCTGGAGTTTTCTAAGCTGTGCCAGTGCAGGTACGTGGTTCTTTGTTATAGTGCTGACATTAATCACTGGCCATTGTGTAATGGTAATCATTCATTATTTAGAAGCTGCTCCAAGTCAGGAAGAGAGTTTCTGACAGGCATTTTAGGGTTGGAGAGCTCATGTCACACACATACACATTTATATATAAAAGCGCATCCAGGTGAAGGCGCATCTCATTTGAAAACATTACATTGTGTACTCATATATGATATCATCTATAAAACAACGTTTTTTTTTTATCTGCTTCAGGGTGGTGTAGGGCCACCTAAAGCCATATTTCATATTTCCATTGCAAATGTGATCGGAAGAACTCCAGGAGGCTTGGCTTGGTGCAGAGCTGCGCTTGAGGCTATGTTTTTGTATGGTGGTGTATTTCGGTCAGCCTTAAAAATCTGTCCTTAAACACTAAATAAAATAGTTGTGCCTGTGTGAATAGCCATTTTATCATTGCTTAATGTACACGATCATGCAATGTTTTAAAGAATGTTTTGGTTTGTTATTTAGGTTTAGGAAATTATATAATGATAGTGTCTTTAGCTCGTTGTGCTCTTTTACGTGGTGGTTTGATGTTGTTTATCCGTGTAATTTATTAGTTTTTAAATGTTGTTTGCTATATGTAGGTTATGTGTAATGCATTGCAACATTTGTTTAGGACAAATTCCTGTGTATTTGACAAGTCTCAACATAGCTTTGGTCCGCTGTTGATATTGGAATGATCTACCATGCAGGCAGGCACAGCGAATGTTGCTTATATGTTGATGTTAAACAGCATTGATGTATGTTTTTGAAAAATTAACTTGATGTTTTGAGTGTTCAGCCAACATGAGGCACTTACAATAGAAGTGAATGTGTTTAAAGAGGTCATATGACGTTGCTAAAAAAGAACATGATTTTGTGTATTTGGTGTTGTAAATACAACTTAAACACTGATTTCTAGTTGTGTCCTCTTTTGGAAGGCCAAACAAAGTAGTTTCGCTTTCACAACGAAACACACAGCGTCTCCACGACATGGCGGCGGCAGCAACAATACTACAGCGAGAATAAAAGTTACGCCTTCCTTCTTTGCGTGAGCATTTGGGCGGCGCTGTGCAAATCTTCCCACATAGTGATGTAGACATGTGGGGGCGTGTTTAAACGAGGCATTTTAGGAGGGCGTGGTTAACTCTTTTATAAAGAATGTCTCTTTGGGTTTGAGACTTTTGTCTTTGCAACTTTAGGGATCTTATCTATTCACGAACAGCTTGTAACACTCCAAAGAGGAATGAAAACTTAAAATCGCATCATATGACCCCTTTAAATCATAATTTTTATAGTCATTTTTAGGCTTGCCGCGATAGACGGTGTTGACGGTGACACCAGTTACGTCACTTGCCCACCGCGTCACCGACACCCACCGTCGTTTTGATTTTTTATAGTAATAAAAATAATTTATCAGATTGCATTTCTCCAGTGAGGAGAGTGAGTCGAGCTGACTGACAAGAAGAGTGAGGTGAGGTGAGACAGACAAGATGATCGCGGATGATTTAGTTTCGAAACGAAATGCAAAAGTGCTTGTTTGGCAATATTTTGGATTTTGAAAAGCCTGTTGACTTTTGCCGTTTATCTAAGGTGATTTTGGAAGTTTTTTTAAACATTCGTTTCTTATTTAATTGGTTCCACATTGTTTGCTGATTTTTACTTTATTTAAACTGTGTCATTTATTTATTTTATTTGACATTCGTTTTGCTAATAAACGTTCTACGTTTCTTATTTATTTGGTTTTATATTATACATGTTTACTTATTTCCAGTTTTGTATACCTATTAAACTTTATGTAGGCTAAGTTATTTGTTATTTTATATTAGGCATAGCTTGCCCTATAGCATGGTGTATTTTTATTTGTTTTGTTAATAAAAGTTCTATGTTTTATATATACGCTAAAGTGAGTTTGACATTGTATTTGGTTGTTGCATTCAAGCAATTGACGCCGAACTGGCGCTAATTCAAAAGTGAAAGTAAAATGCACACGGCACTTTTCGCACAGCTTTTACAAGCTATTTAAAAGCGAAGGAAAGCGAGGAAAAGAAGGAACGCCCCGCGGTGATACCGGTATTACCGGTGTTGTCACACGTCGATTAACCGGTGGGAAAATGTCCTCACCGTCACAACCCTAGTCATTTTAATTTAGGGTGTTGTGTTGTCATGGCACCAGATTTGTAAAATTGATTATAACTTCATAGAGAAAAGGTGAATCAGTTTTTTTAACACTAAAGTCAAGTTTCATGCATATTGTTTTTATCTTGTGGCTATAATACTATTTAACAAATTGGCCCCATTCACTTCAGTCTTAAGTGCTTAACAGAAACCTATATATTTGCCTTTTTTAAAGAAGACAAGTGTCAAAATGAATTTTAATCAACATTAATGCTTCAAATGCTGTTGATTGAGTTTTTTGTTCTGAGCCTGGAATATATTGTTAAATAAATTGGGGTCACTAAGATTTTTTGTAAAGAATTTAATTTAGGGCTGTGCAAAAAATCGAATGCGATTTTCATGCGCATCTCGTCTGCTGGAGATTTACTACTAATCACAGGAGCGGCTTTAGATGAAGCGGCATTTACTAAATCGCATTCGATTTTTTGCACAGCCCTAATTTAATTTGATGGTTTCCACCAAAAATATTAAGCAACAAAATAGTTTTCAACATTGCTAATAATAACTGTTTTTTTTAAGCACCAGATCAGCATATTAGAATGATTTCTGAAGGATCACGTGATACTGAAGAACTGAAGACCTGGAGTAATGACTGCTGAAAATTCAGATGCCATCACAGGAATAAATTACATTTTAAAATCTATTAAATCAGAAAACAGAATGTTAAAGTTCTTAATGTTCTTTAATCAAATAAATCCAGCATTGAGAGACTTGCAAAACATAAAAAAAAAGTCTTGACCCCAAGCTTTTGGGTGGTAGTGTAGTCGTAGAATATTGTTAACTAACTATTTATTTACCACCTATGCTTTATTTTATTCAACATTGTAGATATCTATTTATACAGCCCTTTGATTTGATAGTGTTGAATTATATGTATTGTTTATCTCTATTGTATCGTCTTTACTAAAATCTGAATCTTTGTTCCATTGTCAGTCTTGTAATCTGATATTGATAGACGATTGTTGACTGTGATGGCTTGCGTTTATACTGTACATTAATGTTTTGCCTGCATGGGTGAATATTTGTATGTTACCATGATGACTCTGTCAAAAATTGCATTAAGAAATTTGGTAAAGAAGATCCAGTTTCTCCTACCTAAAGTGCAGTCCAACCAGAGCACTGGAATTGTCAGGTATATATTATTAAGCCTGGACATGATGAGTGGAATGTGGATTTATTCAGATCCGCCAGGCCTCAGGGTCTGTCTCCTCTGGGCTACTCATTAGGGGAATTATCCTGCACCACTTTTAGGCCATGTTGTGACATGGTGACATTTTTCCCTGTTATTATTACTATTGATTGGCAGAGGCCTGCGCTCTTAACTGCTTTAGAACAGCTGAGGGTTTCATTCTGTTATAGTACAGAGTGACGGGGTCAATGCATATAGCAGCGATGAGACATTTCTGTCTGACTGATTTCTTTCTAATGGTGATTTTTACTTTTTGGGATTATATTTTTTGGGAGATACCATTCTTACAGATATCACATCATCCAAGGTAACACAGAAGCAGTGTTATTTTATATTATAATTATAATTAATGAACTGTAGTTTTTATAATTGATGTACTATAGATTTTATTTTTATATATTTTTTTCACTTTAATATTAGCTATAGGTTTTAGTATTTTTGTCATTTTATGTGTTTTTTTTAATATATATCTATATAGTTTTTATGTATTAGTTTTAGTTAACTTTTTTCTTTATTATTTATTTTATTAACTAAACTTTAACTTTATAGTTAAACTAAGTAAAAATGAGAATTGTTGACTTGGCAACTAGCTGAAATATATATATATATATTTTTTTAATTTAACATTATTCTTTCTTTTTTCTTTTTTCCAAGTACAGTCATGGTCAAAAGTTTTGGCAGTGACATCTAAGCGCTCCAAAGTTTGGCTACATTTGCGATCAGAAGCCAAAAAATCTAAGTATAATATCTGTGATGGCTAAACATGTTGCAAGAGAAGAGAGGTGTCACCACCAACAAGACAAAGTACTTTAATTTAATAGATCGTTAAAGATCGCGAACACGATTCAAACACCAACGTGATTCTATTCCTAAATTACAATGA
>NW_015537974.1:253295-254225 GCF_001515605.1 Sinocyclocheilus anshuiensis | reverse complement strand
ACACGCTGGTTCTAATAATCGCTGTAACGATCATGCAAACTGTAAAGCCCCGTTCACACTAGGGTTGGCAATCGAAAATCGATTCAGATTCCAGAATCGGATACTAAGCTCAGGAATCGGATACTTGTTGTCAAATTAAAATTTCGATTCCGCTTATCGATTCCTATGCGCTTTTTTTTTTTCTTCATCCGCCATTGCTAATCTAACTAATCTAAGCACTCCAAAGTTTGGCTACATTTGCGATCAGAAGCCAAAAAATCTAAGTATGATGGCTAATCTGTGATAGCTAAACATGTTGCAAGCGAGGCGTCACCACCAACATGACACACGAACACGATTCAAACACCAACGTGATTCTATTCCTAAATTACAATGATTCGTCTGTTTCATTCCTCAACCTTTGATGTGTGCGATCAATGTTGTGATCACATGGTTCATCCGTGCAGAGTACGATCACACCACTCAGTGTGAATTTAAATTTTAAATCTGCGTTCGCGCTGCCATTTACCTAAAGAGATGCTGTCTGTCATGAATGAAACCAGTCTTTTCGGTATTATTTCTGTGTTACAGTCATTCATGTTATCACAGAAATACTGGGATGAAAGTTTATGATGTTGATGTCTATGGTAGCGATCAAAATAGAGCAAATCACCTTTTGAACTGGCGCTTTAAGTAATGTTTGTTTCGATTACAGCGTTTCGTCACTAGGTGTCAACAAGTGAAAACATTTATTTGTCGCAGAATCATTCATACAAGAGATTCGTTCAAGAACGCTGATTCATCCAGTAATGAAACAAGTACATCTTGAGTGAGTCATTTAATCATTAGCCTAATTCATAAATTACATGTGATTTTGTTTAGTTGTCTAATGTCATGTCTAATTGTCTAATTGCTCGCTAATCTAAGCGCTCCAAAGTTTGGCTACATTTG
>NW_015537974.1:243890-252321 GCF_001515605.1 Sinocyclocheilus anshuiensis | reverse complement strand
TTCAGCTGTCGCTTGAAAATTGTCAGGGATTCAGCATTCCGGATGCTGAATCCCTGCGGGATGAAGCTAAGTAAACTGCGGCTCTGTGTAATAAATGCTGCTCCACCTGAAAGCATGTGAAAATACCACATTTAATAACATGTTTTTACTCCAAACTCACTTCATAATGTCAGTCGAGTGTTTGAAATAAATCCTTCTGAGAGATGATGTGGCTTCTTACACAGAATAAGGCATGCAACATATTTCATAGTATTCTAAGCAGTGATAAAGGCTATGTCGATTAGCATTGCATTATTATATACTTTATTATAATAAAAATTATAAGACGAACTTGGATAAACCATATATTTTGTCGTAGTCGTGTGTTTATTAGTCACTTTGAATGAATGAAAGCAGTTAAATCTGTTTATTCAGCAACGGCTATAGGTATTTCCTGGGTTTCTTCGGCGAGGCGTATTTGGGGATTTCCTGAATTTCTTCTGCGGGGCGTATTTGAAGTTTTTCGCGCGAGAGCGCCCTCTGGCCTTTGGATGGAGATTTACTGCTGATCACAGAACCGTGGTTCGCTGTACGATACGCATGACAATCGCAGCCTCTGCCTAATCGCGATTTATCGTCTTTGCGATTTAATTTCGATTAATCGTGCAGCCCTACTTCTGCTTGTCCACTCACCTTTTGAAGACTGACCACAGGCTCTCTATGGGATTGAGATCCGGGGAGTTGCCCGGCCACGGATTCAAAATTTCAATGTAATGATCTTCGAGCCACTTCTTTATCACTCTTGCTTTGTGACATGTTGCTCCATCATGCTGGAAAATGCACGGATCATCACCAAATGGCTCATGGATCGTTGGAAGAAGTCACTCTTGCAGGACGTTTTGAGACCATTCTTTATTCCCGGCAGAGTTTTTGGGCAGAATTATGAGAGAGTCCACTCCCTTGGTTCTAGAAACAATGTGAATGAACACCACAACAGCTTAAGCAGCAAACTTTGCAAAACACAAAATGTATGTCACTGCCAAAACTTTTGGCCATGACTGTATGGTTTTAGTTTAGTTAACGATAACAACCCTGCACAGAAGAATATATTTTGAAAAATACCTTGGTGTTTTTTGAATCCAATCAAACAGTCAATGGGATCAAATTAATACAGACAAAACATTCTTCAAAATATCTTGTTTTTGTTTTCCACAGAAGAAAGTCATACAGGTTTGGAACAACATGAGGGTAAATAAAATGATGACAGAATTGTCTTTTTTTTGGGGTGGGTGAACTCTCCCTTGAAGTCACCAACTGTAAAGCTGTGTCATCTTGCATTGATTTAAAGTCCTCTTACCCGAATCTGCACCTAAAAACTGGTCTCAGTTCAGCATCTGTCAGTCAGCAGCAGCGTGATGAGTCTTTATGGCAGTGTCTCAGGCTCAGCGGTGTGACTGCTGAGAGGAGAGATAAGAGGTTAAGAAAGGGCTGAATTTGTGCGCTGTAAGCAGAGGGGAGCTTTGAGAAGGGTTTGAACTGATGGTTGTCTTTTGTAGATGCTGTCGGGATGGGTCAATCCTCTCCTCTCTGTCTCTCCCTCATACTCTTTCTTCTCCCCCGTGGGTTACAAGCCCTCCTCTGCTCTGCCCTGAGTGAAACACACATCTGTCTCTGTTGTGCACTGTTTTTGAACTCCGTTTGTACTTGCCTTCAAGAAAAAAAGAAAAGATGTGCAATGTTAAAATTCTGACCAGTATTTTTTATTTATTCATAAAGAAAGTATTCATTTATTTTTTTTATTTTATGGCTGATCACCAATAAATGGCATGGCAGATATCAAAATGTAAGACTATTTTGTCTAAATGAGTTCAAAGTAAAACACTAAAAACTAAAATAAATTAATTTAAGTGCTACAAGTCAGTGTAGGCATCACAACATGATAATGTACAGTATATGAAAAATGGATATTAATTTTGAGTTTGGCTGAAGAGTAGGCTAGTGTTGTTAATAAGTGTTTTGAAAAAATTATAAGTGAGCGTGAGATGACGGTAAATGTGTTTATATGTAAAAACTGAGTAGCACAATTAATTATGTAATACTTATAGTGATAAATTATAAAAATGTTTAATAGCAGACGATTACTGATATGGTACTGATTAGAGCCCGACCGATATGGGTTTTTTGGGACCGATACCGATATTAGGGGGTTTGATATCGGCCGATAATATCGGCAAAACGATATATCGGTCGGGCTCTAGTACTGATATATATATTGTGCATCCCTGAAAAAAATCATGTAGATAGATCTTCCAATGCAACTTCCTGTTTGCATTCATCCTGCATGGCAAGTATTAAAAATGAATTGATTGAGGATGTTAACATTTAAAGATATTTTCCAAACATTTAGCCCATTTCTTAGTTTTCACTTTATTTCCTAGATTTGTTCTTGGTGTAATATGCTTTGGGTGTTACAATAATTTGGCACCAGTGTTTCATAATAGCAACTGATGTTCTCAGAAAACTTGTGCAAGATCATTTGGCTGTTATTCAATAAGCAATAAAGGCATCATTTTATTGAGATATTTAGGTGGCATTCTTCTTTAGCCATGCATAGTTTTACTTTAAAGATATTTGTTTTTGTTGGAAAATCCAGGTAAAACCTGATTCTGATGGTAGTTAGTTGGATAGTTTCTAGTGGGTCCAAGCTGGTCATTAATGGCCCTCCTTAGATGGTCCAAGTTAGTGTAGATGGTTGGTAGGACTGATGGGTGATCTGGTAGACCACCTTGTTCCATCAACAAACCAGCTGCTATATTCCAAAAATCCATTTAAGATGGTATGAAATGGGTTTTCCTCACACAGAACAGAATGTTTTTGTCTTATGTTTATTTACTGAAACATTTCTGTCCTGTTGAAAACATTACCGTAGCATGACTAGCAGTTTGTTGGAATACCGCAATGACCTTTGAATTAAATGCAGTCTTATTTATACCTCCATTTTGCTGCAATCCATCACAGAATTACAAAGTCTGGCCGCCTTTTGTTTCTTCACCTTTTAAGCAGAATGCAGTGTGAGATTCTAATGCTTCGAATAGCTGAAATCCACTGCATTCCAATTAGAGTGCAGTCAGATTCAGCATCTACAATGAAAAGATTATCCAGTGTTCCCTGTTTAATGAGACAGACATTTCAGCAGTTCTGATCATCACTCAGCCTCTGGCTGACTTTCTGATAGAGTCTGAGTGAGCAGTGGGCTCAAGAATTACCTCATTCTGAGCTTTTTGCATCACTCTGTCCTTTCTTTGTGCCATAGTTTCATGATAATGGTCTCTGGACATAATTCTGTTCTACACTATTCCAGACAAACATTTAGTTCAGTTTTTTTTCCCTAATGATCCCTGGACAGAATAGTATTCTATTCTATTCTATTCTATTCTATTCTATTCTAGACACAAACATTTAATGTTCAGTTTTATGTTAATGATACCTGGACAAAAAAGTATTCTATTCTATTCTATTACAGACAAAAAATGATTTAATGCTAATGAAATCTGGACGGTATTCTATTCTATTCTATTCTACAACAAAAATGGAAACTTTAAAAAGCCCTGAGATTACTTTGAGTGCAGTTTTCTTTTGTGTTTTGTGACATATTTACTATTTTAGTAAGGAAGTTTAATTACATCATAGTCATGAACCATGATTTGCTGCTGGCTAGTAAAGAGTAGTTTCACTAGCATATTGATAACCTCAAAACAAAGACATGGACTAAAAGCCACAAATATCTTAAGAAAGCTCTTTTAGGATTGAAATTCTATACACCTTTTTTGTTGGCATTAGTTTAAGATGCAGTTTAGGTTGAGTTGGGTCTATATTTTAGTTTTGGTATTTCTGGTGTCAGTCTTGTGTCAGGTTTAGTATTTTGCTTAGCTGCAATTTTCTGTTTTTTTCTATTTAGTTTTGTTTGTTCTGTGTCAGTAGTTATTTCAGATGAAGTTATAAATAAATTCCCATAAACATCCAATCTTTTCTAATGATTTAATTGTAGTTGAATGTGTAGATTAGCAGTGTAGTTGACAGCTAGAGGGCCCTCTAAACACACAATGGAACACATGCACACACAAGCATGTACTTTAACATACCAGTTTCAGCTCTTTTGTAGAATAGAGATAATTTCTGAAAATGTATAAACTCTAACATGAAACTGTTATTTTTTTGCAGATATTTCAAGGATATCATATTACGCAGGTAAGACAAGCTCTTGTACTCTCTCTCTTCCTCTCTGAAATGGATTTCAAATTGATCGGGGGAAATGACAACCTAACCTTAATCCACCATTTACTGAATGTGAAATGCCCCACACACACACACACACAATTGATTGGCGTCAAGGAAATGTTGTTCAAGTGTAGATGTGTAGTTTACTGGTGCATTCTCAATTCATTCATCATTTTCTGAGGAATTGCAACATTGTCCAAACACACTCTGGATGCCCCACCAATCAGCTAATGTTTCATATTTTTAACCTTGATTCTTTCCATCGCCAAGGGCATTACTGTTGGAAGGAAGGAGGGCCTTTTTAAACAGTAGGGTTCCTGTTTGTCTGTGTGGCATCTATGGAGACCATTATTAAACACAAAATGGGGCCTATTAGCTGATATTTGAGAATACGGTTAATATAGCAGGAAGTGACCTGTTTGCCCTCACTATAGGGAATGAGTGCTTGGAATGGTAATGAATATCTCTGGCAAACATGGCAAGATGAAACTGTTAAATAACAGCAAATCATTTTCTGCGTTATGTTTTGCAATCAGAAGTAAGTTATGACTCTGATTATAAGCACAAAATAACGCACAAATCTACTGGTATGATTTAACAGTTCTTCCTGTATTAAAGGGGTCATATGATGCGATTTCAAGTTTTAATTTCTCTTTGGAGTGTGAGGGGAACAGGGAGAGTGAACTGCCTGTCAGAAATCATAGCACGTCAGCTGTCTTAACCGCGGCTTGTGTACTGCATCATCACTGTGTCTGTCACGCGACTCTGTTGCCCTTTCGGGCTTGAACTGATGGTAAAACTAACGACATTATGAACTGTCTTGATATTTACTTTGAAAGCTGACGCTCGCGATTATGGTAAGGGGCGTTACATTTCCGACGCGTGCTTGTGGTGTTCGGCCAATCACAATGCACTGGGTCAGCTGGCCAATCAGAGCAGACTGCGCTTGTCAAAGGAGGGGGCTTTGTTGAAAACGACGTGTTTGAGAGAGGCGGGGCATAGAGGACCTACAATAATGTACAGTATTTGAAAAATAATGTTTTTTGAACATTAAAGCATGTCAGCATATTCTGTTACAGCAAATACACAAAATAATGATCTTTAAAATAGCATCATATGACCCCTTTAAGACCTTTGTGTGTGGTGCATGACTATTTATCAAAAAAAAAGTATATTTTATATAATTGTATTTTTATATAGGTTCAGTACTTTCTTCAAATTCTAAGTGATACTGTAACAATCTCACTTGCTCTTTGTCTGACTCTATTTCTGCTTTATATTTCAACCTATTTTAGCAAAACTTTAATATAGACAGATTGCAATGTTATTACAGACTGAATTATAGTAAATCTCTTATGTAATTTCCCATAGATAGAGTAAACTAGACAGAACAAGGACTTAACTGTAGATACTAAGCTGAAATGGCATGTTTGGGATTACACAAAAATGCTGAAATATTTCTTCAGTACATTGCCAAAGTACCTTATAGACCAATTTCTTCATGTTCATCAGCATAAATAATTATGCAAGTTATGCAAATCGCAAAGGCTGATGATGCACTCATTTACTAAATAAACTTTAGCTTCATTTGCAGTGATGTTTCATCGTTTATTTATGTGCATCTCTGCAAGTATGGGCTGTTGTCAAAAACAGGAAACGGACTTCCTTCCTTCCTTGAGCCTTTGTCAGGTAGCTGACGGACATTCCTTCAGTCCCTCTCCACATGAATCTCCGCGAGCAGCCCACAGATGTCCTCTTAGTGAAGCATAGAAACACTTCTACCATCATTCATAAGGTGATTAGGGGTTCTTAGAAACAATAATGCTTTGTATTTAAATATGCAACACAATCCCGAGAATGTAAACAGAAGCCGGACCGCCCAGCTGAATAATCCTGGTCAAACCCACACCCTGAAAAACCTGATCGGCCGCTTCTTTTGGCTCAGTGGTCTGTGTTTTGTAAACATGAGCTGGTCAGCCAGTAGCAGTTGGTTTCACGGAACTCATTAGCATATTTAAAGAGGCCCCTCCTCTTATTTCTGTTGGCCTGATTCTTTCTCTCTCTCTCATCCCTCCCTCGTAAGCACACCTTCTCTCCTGACACACTCTGCCGGATTGTGAAAATTACACACGCCGTCACCGCAGCGTCTCTCTGGATGAACTTTAGAAAGGCAGCTAAAATGAAGCGTTTTAGTATGTGAGGATTATACTTGTCAACATTTCTGATTTTGTTCCAGCCTTGCCTGCTGCATCCATTCTTTGGATTACTCTAGACAGCTGTGGGATTTCCCTGTCACTTCTGGATCTTTTTCCACTGCTCTTGCTGGTGGTTTTCAAAAAGCGCTGCTGAGGGAAACGAGACCGGCACGCCTCACGTTTTCGCATATCTACCTGCCATCCTCATTCCTGTAACCACACAGCCTAGCTGATCACTTATTATTTTCGCACTCCTGGATTAGCGCTTCGGTCAGCTGACCAATCACCTTCCTGCGACCTCACACCACGCCTCATCCCAGGCCTCTGAGGGCCATCCCCGGTGGCCTGGTTACAGTGCGTTGCGGTGGGCCGGGGTCACCCCCTGCTCCCTATGACTGTGCCAGGGAGTTGGAGAGCCGCTGGGCCTGGGAGAGAGACGAGAGCGGAGGCCAGCGGATGGAGAGCAGCGGCTGCAGTCCCTTCCCTCTGTGCTGGGCACGAGGAGCCTGCGTCTACTCCTCCTACCCTCCCCCTCTGCCAAGTATGTCACCCAGATACAGCACTGCAACCCGTTTCCAGAAAACCTCCATGATACCATTTCACACTCGATCTGTCTTACAGGATGTGGTATATTGATTTAATGGTGGTTTAGGAGAAATGAAAGGTGTGGGAGCTCCGATATGACCTCTCTGTGGGTTTCGTCTCTAGATTTCTGCTGCAGTCCTTTATGGTTATGTTGAATTGGGGTTACTTTCATATCTCGGCAGATGACTGCTAGCACATGATCTGTATTAGTAGGGCTGTTGTGTTACAATTCTACATACAATCCAACATCTATCATGTTTGGTGAAGAATCATGATGGTCAGGTTATTAATTTTTAATCACTGTGCCGTATCATACCACCATATAGAAAATATTATTTTATCATATGGATTACACTACCATTTAAAAGTTTTGGGGTCGATAAGATTTTTAAAATATTTATTTATTTATATTTATAAAGTATATATTTCTCTTATGCTCACCAGAGCTGCATTTAGATGATCAAAAATTAAGTAACAGTAATTTTGTGAAATATTATTACCATTTAAAATGTTTACTATATGAATATACAGTGGTGTGAAATCTTTCTCATTTGTTTCTGAATTTCTTTGGATCTCGGCATGATGTCTAGCTTTTGAGGATCTTTTGGTCTACTTCACTTTGTCAGGCAGGTCCTATTTAAGAGATTTCTTGATTGCGAACAGGTGTGGCAGTAATCAGGCCTGGGTGTGGCTAGAGAAATTGAACTCAGGTGTGATAAACCACAGTTTTAACAGGGGGGCAAACACTTCTTCACACAGGGCCATGTAGTTTTGGATTTTGTTTTCCCTTAATAATAAAAACCTTCATTTAAAAACTGCATGTTGTGTTCACTTGTGTTACCTTTTACTAGTGATTAAAGTGTGACAAACATGCAAAAAAATAAGAAATCAGGAAGGGGGCCAACACTTTTTCACACCACTGTATTTTAAAATGTAATTTATTCCTTTGGCAGAACTGAATTTTCAGAAGCCATTACTCCAGTCTTTGGTGTCACATGATCCTATAGAAATCATTCTAAATAGGCTGATTTGGTGCTCCAGAAACATTTTTGATTATTATTAAAGTTGTAAACAGTTGTGCTGCTTAATATTTTTGTGTAAACCATGGTACATTTTTTAGGATTCTTTGATGAATAGAAATTTCAATAGAACAGCATTATTAAAAATCTTTTGTAACATTATACATATTGTTACTTTCAGATTTGATCAATTTAATTCATCCTTGCTGAATAAACATATTAATAAAAACAAAAAAAAACCCACACACTATTTGACTTACCTCAAACGTTTGATGGTAGTATAGTACCAATCCATTACGCTGCATATGTGACCCTGGACCACAAAACCAGTCTTAAGTCGCTGGGGTATATTTGTAGCAATAGCCAAAAATACAT
>NW_015537974.1:238214-243491 GCF_001515605.1 Sinocyclocheilus anshuiensis | reverse complement strand
AACCATACATCAATGGAAAGCTTATTTATTCAGCTTTCAGATGATGTATAAATCTCAATTTTGAAAAATGTACCCTTTTTGACTGGTTTTGTGGTCCATGGTCACATAATATGATTTTGTTCCTAATTTTGTATGTTGCCTACATATAGCATGCATGAGTTCTGGACAAAAAA
Source organism: Sinocyclocheilus anshuiensis (assembly GCF_001515605.1). Taxonomy (NCBI): domain Eukaryota; kingdom Metazoa; phylum Chordata; class Actinopteri; order Cypriniformes; family Cyprinidae; genus Sinocyclocheilus; species Sinocyclocheilus anshuiensis. The sequence goes on along the minus strand of NW_015537974.1, from coordinate 243,318 downwards.
AGATTGCAGCCGATGTTTTCTTTAATAGTCTTGGATTTGAATCATACATGTCAATCTGATTTGAGTTATGTAATGTTTTATTCACTCATCAAAGTCTATTTTTACTTGCATTTGGATGAGTGGTCTGTGTGCTTGTGTTTACCCTTCTTAGTTCCAAAATTTGCTGATTTATACTGCTATCCTGTGTGCAAGTCTGGCCAAAGTTATTCAAATTGGCTTGTTTCTTTCAATTATAAATTTTTTAATATGGATTGTTTCAATGAAAATCATCCCTACTAAAGGATCTCTTCTGTAATATAGGGATGAGAATTCAACTTTCTGTCTATCTCCAGCTCATTAGGCTGAGTTTAATGAACAATCAGAGAGCAGCTGTCAGCCTGATTATCTGTCCGCTGACATCAGTGCAAAACCAGTCATGTAGGTGGAGTGTAGCTTCATTATACTGAGGGGTGAATTCCCAACGGTGCTCAACTGAGTGTGTGTGTGTGTGTGTGTGTGTGTAGGAAGCTTGACACATACTGAATAATAAATATACTGATAATTATTGTCAGAGAGAGCTATCTGTGAGTTTCATTGAGGGGATGATGAATGGTAATGATACAGATATGTTGGCTATTTTATTTTGTTATTTTATTTTATTTGCTCAATCAGACAAATGTTGATCATTTAAAAATGCTAATAGGGATTCTGATATTAGCTTTCCTATACAGACTCATCTGAGGTTGCTGGACAATTACTTTGTGTTTATAGCTGAGTTAAACTAATATCAGCTATACTGTAGTTAATTGGAGATTATATGCCTTTATGAATGAATATACCAAAGGCACACTGATTGACAGCTACTTTCGATGCTTTTCTCACATTTTTGCCTCGGCAGTTTCGCCCTAATTCACACAGCGATTGCAATTTACAGCCCACTGCCACCACATTTGTTTTTTTAGAATATAAATTGTAATTTTATTGTTTTATCATAAACGCAGTGCGTGTTAAACTCATTCCTACCCCATGTGAGCATCCTTTTGTTTCTTCTCTAACCATCCGGGCCAAATAGATGAAATCAGATTTCCTGCATGGCTTGCTTGTCTCCACCACAGTCAGACGGCTTCCTTTTCTGTGCACCAAATACAGGTTTTATAGCCATTAAAAGATGAGAATTAACAGTGTGTCTGAAGGGAGAATGACAGACACAGTAGCCATATGGTGTAATGTGCATAAAAAATTGGAAAACTGACATTCTCTATAAGCCAAGAACAAAGAAATGAGGACACGGAGAGCAATGACAAGGCAAAAGTCTTGTCCAAGGTTTTAGATCTGATAGGCCAAAGTATGTTTATGTTTATGTTTATTTGACAAAAAAGTAGTGAATGCACTCTATTCATCAAGGATAACACAATAAAGTTTAAAACAAAACTTATTTCCGTTGTGGTCCTTGATGTAAAGCACAAACTTCACTCCTGGTAACAGGTACACTGGCACTGCATTATAAATACAAAAATTACAATAAAATTCCACATTTACAAAAATGTACAGTCACAAATAACCACGTACGTAATACAAATTCATCAACAAAACAACCTACTTAAGAACCAACTTTTAGCTTTTAAACTAAAACTAACCATATTCGAAATACCTTTAATGTCCAGAGGTAACTTATTCCACAAAAGTGCCCCAGAATATCTAAAAGACCTACAACCATACATAGTTTTAAAACGACATAATGTAATATCCATGAGACTTTACCTAGTTTTATAACAATGTTGCTCATTTACCCTAGGAAAAAATACATTAAAATATGAAGGGGCTCTGTTATTGATAATCTTATGTACCATTTATAATTTAATATGTTCTGCAAAAATTCCCGCCGGCGGAACTGTCGACCCCAGGATGTTAACAGAAGTTCTATTTGATATTAAACAATCCCCCACCTTGACAGACATCTTAGAAACCTTATTCAAATTATTTTGCAATCTGAAATTAAATAAAGCAGAATCATCAGCATATAAAAACAAATTACAATCACAAACTGCTTGCATGTCATTAATATATAAAAGAAACAAAAGAGGGCCTAAAACACTTCCCTGAGGGACTCCATTTTCAACAAACGTTTCCTCAAAAAGAACCCCGTCAATTTCTACTCTTTGAACTCTCCCAGTTAAATAAGAATTCAACCAGGCTATCCCTTTACTTGAAAAACCCATGACACTTAACTTGTCTAAAAGTATTGTATTGAATTATTTACAGTGTCAAACGCTTTCTGGAGGTCTAAAAGTACCATCTAAAACCTGACTGAAAATCATAAATTAAACTACTCTTACTTAAATACTCATACATCTGTTTATACACAATTCTTTCTAAAAAATGTTGAGGCCACATTAAGAATGGAGATTGGGCGATAGTTTCCAGGATTGTATCTGTTACCTTTTTTGAATAACGGAATAATTTTAGCTAACTTCATATCCGATGGAAATATACCATTTTCCAAGGAAAGATTAACAATAAATGTAAAAACTATTTGGCAACACCCCTTGTTTTAAATAAAATCTCTTAACAAAATCAATCCCATAATTTCCTTTGGACAGAGGAAGCTTATCAGCTAGACTATTAGCAATTAATGAAAATAATTAATTAAATTTATTAGCGGCTTTATTTTTTTTTATCAAATTCTATCTTGCCATCAATATCTAGACCTAACTTTGATACAGATTTTCTGATCCATCCAAGGACTAGCTCTTTGCTTAACTCTCACCTGTCTAAGGGGGGCAATTTTGTCCACTACTTTAAGAAATAAAACTTTACATTTGTTCCAAGCATCATCAACTATTGAGATATTTTGAATATCATTCCAATTAACTCTTTTAAGATAGTCTTTAAAAACTTCAATATTATATGATAACAAACTCCAAACAGTATAGGCTTAGTCGCAGGCAACAATAAATCCAAGAACAATAACTCTTGCTCAACATTAATGTCTAACACATTAAAATTAATATCCGATCTAATAAAAATACAAACACCTCCTCCTTGTCTATTGCGATCCTTCCTAATAACATTATAATTGTCTACTTTTATTTCATTATTACTTACAGACGAGTCTAACCATGTTTCTGTTAAGCAAAAAATCCCCACTTTACAATTCTTAAGTAAGCACCTTATTTAATCGATCTTAGGTAACAAACTCCTTATATTGAAGTGCACAAAATGTAAACCTTTTGTGTTAAAGTAGTCCCCAAGCAAATCGGCAGAACCTCTTGATACTGGAAGAGTCTCTTCATCAACTAAGGTCTCATCGTGTTCGGCGCCTTTCTGGTCCATGGCACGTCCTCCCCGGCAAACTGTCCTCTCCAAACTAGACCTCGCAGCACGATCACGACCACGCCATTATCCATGAAAAGGTGGGATATATTATTAGCCATGCTGTTAATATTTGGAGCCCTGTCACTGCATGACACTCGTACCTGTACAACAGCGGAATTCCGTTCAGCCAAGTACGATCCGGATTCCAAAACTCGCCCTTTGTTAAAACCGGGACAAACTTCCCCATTAGGACCTGGACAAGGGTGAATGTCGCCCGACAATAACAGGCATAGGATGATAATGAATTTTCTGGCGTTGGAGTGGTGTTTTGAGATTGAGGGCCTGGACGAATGTAAATGTGATAGGGAAAAAAATAATATTTTGCCCGTAACCAATAGATATCACGTCGCATCTTTCTTCCAAAAAAACATTAAAGCATCGCTCATCATCAGAGAAGGTTTCGCTTGATGGGCACAAATTACAAACAATAATAAACGCCAAAACCGAAATCACAATGTCACCTGCTGCCATGTTACCTGAAGCACCTTCCGCTTTATTTGACCAAATAGTAAGACTCTTTCTTTCTTTTTTTAATTCTTTTCAGCTCCTGTCTGTAGAGAAATTAAGCACGGATTTAGAATAAACCATTCCAGATGCACAGAACCATCCAATTTTTACTCTCTCTGCCTGAAGCCTGTACATTTGCTGCAGATAATCTGTATGCCTGCTTTGGTGTCTTCTTGTGAGAGACTGAATCCTCTACACATGTGTCTGTGCAGAATTACCCTGTGAAAAGAGTAGGGCTGTGCGATATGGAAAAAAAAAAAACCTATCGCGATTTCTTTGATCAATTTTGCGATTTCGGTTTTAATCACGATTTTGACACACACAGACAAGCTTTACAGTCGTTAATGCATTCAGTGTGAATTTGAAACATATTTCCAAAAGAAAACCAATTAGAGCGTTATCAAAAAGCTGTAACATGTCTCTAGAACAGACATAAGGCAAAATAATCACTAAGTAAAGGTGTAACAAAATGTTTCTAGAATAGACATATATGGCATATAACATGACATATAAGGGATTTTTTTTTGCCATGCATTGGTCATAGAGCTCTTTGTGGCGTTGCCTCAGATGTTGAACTAGATTTGTTGCGCCAAGTTCACACGTACTCCGTCTGCAGTGCGTATACAGTATGTGTATGCGGTGCAGAAGCAGCACGGACTCATTTTGCTTTCGCACAGGACGCGTTTGCAGTCCGCTTCTGATCCGTGACTGTTTACCACAAACACAACATTTATTCATTATTTTTATTTCAAATCCAAACGTTGTTTCTGAAAATGCTTTTTCAGCATTGTTATTCTCTTTTATCACAGTACAGTAATACAATCTTTCATAGACATATTCACGTTTAAACTCAATAAATATAACTTTGTTTAACTACCACCACGAGTGCCATCTATTATTGCCTTGTTTATCTAAAAGTGCACTTTTCCTTGTTTTAAATCTAGCCAAAAAGCCATGTGTTGACTGTGAAACAGTAGACTTTAATTATATGCATTTATGGTGTAATTACAAAATTTCCGTGTCAATCCATGTTAATTTTTACCGCGAATAATGCGCTGTCACTTTAATTCAGCGCGTATAGCACAGCAGAAATAGAGTCCGTGCGGAAACGATCACAGCATGACTGCTGCAGACGCACTGCTCCTGGAAAAAATACGCACCACAGACGAAGTGTGTGAACCTGGCGTTACGCTTGTATGCCCGCCCGGTCTGTTCTGTTCTCGTGCTCCATTTAGGCGCGCTG
>NW_015537974.1:237756-237954 GCF_001515605.1 Sinocyclocheilus anshuiensis | reverse complement strand
CTTGATTGTGTTTATGGGGTGCAGTCTAACGTGTTAATGCTTTGTTTTTTAAAAAATGTATTATTTTCACAAAATTTACCTTTATTCCAGACCGCTCTGTCCCTTCTCTGACAAACGGGCTGATTATTTCCTTCTTTTATGAAGCCCCTCCCTCAGAAATACGCGATGGGCTCTGATTGGTTAGCTAGCCCAGTGTGT
>NW_015537974.1:220117-232761 GCF_001515605.1 Sinocyclocheilus anshuiensis | reverse complement strand
CTGATTAAAGCTTTAATACAGTACGGCAACTGCACACGCGTCCATGTTTAACGCTTCTCATAGCTATGTGAAAATAAGTGTATAAATGGAATAGAGCTGATGATCTGAATGAGAGAGAGAGAGAGAGAGAGCGAGAGAGCAAGAGAGAGAGATGCAGAGTGTGTGCAGAGCAGGGGGACGCACGGAACAGTATTAAGAACCTCTGCTTTAGAACATTGATTTTGAAACTTGTGAATCCATTAGAATCGTTAGAAGACAGAATCGCGATTAATATATGAATCGATTTTTACGTGCACCTCTAGTTTTCTCTTCCTCTTCTCTAAAGCAGCGCAGCATGGCCTCGCCCCTTTTGCTGCCTTTTCCCGAGGGCGGGGTTTATCTGGGTTTGTGATGTCACGAACCAGGGAAGTAACTCATTGTAGTCCCTACCAGCCGTTTTTGTAGGCATTAAACTGGCAAAATTTTAAAAGACAATATCTCCGTTTGCATTGAACTTTCAGCTTTGTAACTTTGCAGATATTGTTTATGCTCAAACAGCAACATTAGACACTAACTAACGTTAAAAAAGTTAAATCACAATGAACCACCCCTTTAATTGCACTGCCCTAGAAAAGAGCCTCCCCCCCGATTCATCTTCCTTTTAACCTATAGCTCTGGAGGAGGCAGAGAAAGAGACGTTAAGTGAGAAAGAGACATTGAGGGAGACCACTCTCACTATCAGATGTCTCAGCTTACGTTTCTTGAGCTCAGATACAGGAGCTTGTTGTGTGGTGTCCAGTCTCTCTGGTGGAGTGAGTTTGAAAAATGTTTGCTTTTTTGTTTTGTTTCTGGTTTTGTTTTTGTATGTGTTTTGCTTTGCTTGGCTTAGACTTTGAGCGTAGATTTTTATGTTGTGATCAGAGTACCTGAGTTCCGTCTCATTGTATGCAATGTTCTTTTGAGACACTATTCATCAGTTAAGTAAAAGGAAGCAAAGTATTTGGGGGGTACAAATTATAACAATTCATACTACTGGATGACTGAGATTTTGGAAAATCCTACTGAAGTCAATGAGTACAGAAACAAAGCTTCTCTCTCTTGCCTTTGGTTCAGTCTAGGACATTCATGTGAATTATCTTATGCACAGTGAATGAACGATCGTTCAGTCATTTTCTTATTTCATCCATTGTAATGCCACCGCTTTCCTTTATGGAAATGGAACAGCTAAATACAATACTCACAGGTGTTACTGTGCAAGCCATATTTAGTGTCAGGATTCATAATGTTTTAGGATCATTCAAAAGATCTGAGATTTGAAATGTGTTCAGCTGGCTCACTGTAGTTGTTCTTGACATTTTTGACTCGAAGACTTCCTATTGTCCAAGACAATATTCAAAGATATTTCTTCTTGTATATCTTTTCAAACAGAATTTACAGAAACTAGGACTGTCAGTAAAATCAATAAAGTCAGTATGAAACAGAAGTTGCAATGGTCTTGTCTTCCCTGTTGTGACGTATCCATATATAAACTGTTGATGCGATGTCTTTGTGTAGAAAATGTTAGTATCAAGAATTTTGAGGGTTTTTTTTGTAGTAGGCTATGTAGTAGAAATGCATTATTCAGTAACTTCAGTTGCTATATGCTGAAATTTGATTGCATTGTAAATGCAAAGCTCCAGTGTTTTCAGTCAGATATGTGTGTGAACTCCTCCTCCTGGCCAAGGTCCCATTTAACCACGCGTGTTTACTTGTGGGCGAGTTCAGTCGCGTGTGTGTATAGTGGAGTGCTTGTGGTCTATCAGCTGGTTTAACCCCAGTGTTGTGATTTTAGAGCTGTGGAATCCAGGTCTTTGACTTTGACTCATGACCGTCTTGTCAGGAAGTGTTGTGTATTCTCCTGGTCTCCTCAGGCCAAGTGGACAGGAACTGGATCGCTGGTTACATGAAGCATGGACACATTATGATAAGCAGGATATGATGTGACACAGAGGAAGCTACTAAAATGTATTGTTTGTTTGAATATGTGTGAGAGAGCATTTATGTCTGAAATATGTACCAAAAGACTGACAGTAGTGACAACATGGATTTTATGCATTGTTGACGTCCTTCGGACCCACCAGAGTGTATGTGTGCTTTGAACTTAAGTCGCTTTCGCAGGCTCATTGTTTGTGTTTTTAGAGGGCTGTTTAAGCTCTGAGCAATTGAGATCCACGCTGGCGTGTACCTGCTGGCCCTTCTTCAGAAAAGGTAGGAGAGGCGCTCAGAATGAACTGAAACTAAAAAGCTGTCATAAAATGTGTCATATAGGCTTACCAGGTGGTTTCACGCTGATTTAATTTCCTTTTAATGTATGGGTGTTTTAATGTATGAGTTTTAATGTATGGGTGACCCTAATTTTGTTTGTTTGTTTTCATACTTTTTGGAATTATTTATAGATGTAAAATGCTTTTGTGTGATTATAACGGCCAATATTTATTACATTACTGTATATTCCAGTGTTCTCTGTGGAATACTTGATTCTGATTGTTTAAATAATGTACAATGTCCAGTGCAACTGACCACTCATCTGTTTCATTCATGGTTTATTTTACGATAAAGACCATGTAGGGTTATTGTCACCTTTATGCTTAGCTGTAACCTTATGATAGAGTGGTAGACACATCGTGGGACTGTTTTGGGCTGATTTAGCTGACGTGAAACAGTCAGCCATTGTTGTGTTGACCTTGCAGCTCTGGAATGCTGTAGTTTGCCATCATGGATTGTTGCACTTGTAGCTCTTCTGCCAAAATATCTGACACTATCATAGTCCCCAAGGCCACTGGCCTGGCATGCTTGCAGGAGACATCTGTCTGAAGTGTTGGTATCTGGACCTTTTCCTTTATTTCCTCCCAGGAGTCCAACCTCCTGTTAGTGTGTGCAGCATCCTGCTGTATATTTTGCTCTGACAGTTGAATATCGAGCTGATGAGACAGTCTTCTTTATCAGTGTAGATCCAAAGTCTTGGGATTGCCTTGCTTCCGTTCATTGCCTCAGTCGTTGTGTTCAGGTGACACCTCTAAACTGACTTGACTGAGAGCTTTCATTGTCTTGTCAGTGTGTTTTGATTCATCTGTGCATTCTTCATTGGAAATGAATGTTTGTGCTCTGATTAATGTGTTTGTTTTTATTCTGAACAAGAATATTCCATTATGCAGTGATCTAAATAGTATTATTATTACAAGACTAAACAGACTGAAGGCATTGCAAAGCTGATAGTTCATCCATTTACAATAACTTTCCCATAATCCTTCAGATCATATTTGTAGCACAAACAACAATAAAAATGTCAGAAATATTCAATTGAATTCAATTATCATTGTTCCTGCAAGCTTTTTCCATGTTTGTTGATTATTAGAACAAACAAACGGATATTAGAATAATCAATTATTCTGTAACTATAAAGATTTTAGAAATGTTTAAAAAAATAATAACAATAATAATAACAACAAATATTTTATTTATATATTTACTTTTTAAATAAATATGTGTGTGTGTGTGTGTGTGTATATATATATATATATATATATATATATAGAGAGAGAGAGAGAGAGAGAGAGTTTTTTTCACAAGTTTAGTAATTGTTGTTAGTTCTTCTTTGTTGATTGTACTTCTTTAAGGCCTCTGCAGTGACAGATTTGTGTTCTCCTCAGAATATGACGGACAGTTAGCACCCACCAAAGCCATGGCAGCGGCTTACCTGGACCCCAACCTGACCCATGCCTTGAACCAGGGGGTCAAGCCTCGCTTCAGTGCAGGGATGGAGCGCACGGCAGGGGCTCTGGAGCGTGTACTCAGAGTCTTCCACTACTTCGAGAGCAGTAGTGAACCCTGCACCTGGGCCAGCAACATCCGACACGGGGACTCAACCGATGTCAGGGTGAGTCTGCAGATCAGCTGTCCCTCTTAATGTTCTCCAGGATGTAGAATACCATATCGGACCATATCAGTTGCGGCCAAGAGAGAAAAATTCATTGTCACTGTTCTTATACATTTTTTGCTAATATTGAGGCTGATAATATCAGATTTTTGTTTATATGGCAGGTATCCATATTTTTTATTATAATGTTTTGATATGAAATTATGCATGCAGAATTCTATTTGGGAGCTTTTTTTATTATCTTTCAAAAATGTAAATTAATAACAAACTTATTACACAGTCATATTACTAAATAGATTTTTTTCATTCATCATTATTGAAAGCAAACAGACAATAGATGATCATATGAGCTTTTCAGTAAAACATAATTATTGGCTAATTTCTGGAGTTTTATCAGTTGCTCTATTATTGGTAGTAGGATTTTTTAAGTGACTTTTTAAGTTCTAAATAGTGTATTTGTGATGCTTAATTTTTGTTTTTGTACTTTGGTAGAACATTAGCCTTATTGAAACTGACAGTTACACCACAAACATTCCTGTGCAGGACTAAAGAGGATATTTCCTCTGATCTCCAGGCTTTTCAGCATTATTCAGAATGCAGCTTGCAGTGGCCTAGAACACTCAGACAATGGCATGCTACTCTAAATTATTTAATGAGGTTGGTTTTTGAAGCCAAGTAGCCGTACGACTTCAAAGCGCATTGTCCTGCTTTCATCCTTCACATGGCTGCCATTGTCTCAGTTCTCTGCTGTTTTATCCAGGTTTACATCTGATGCTTATCAGGTCTGAACCTCATCCAAACCTGGCCCAAACTAAACAGACTACTGCCACAGAAGTGTCACATTAACTCACACTACTTCAAGAAATGGAATAGATTGAATTGACGTCTAAGATGAAATCTGTGAGTTATTGCAGGTTGTTTTAGTGTGATAAAGCCCTATGATTAAGCCAGGTTTTCTCTTTTTAAAATGTTATTTGTTTTTTAGACTTCTTATATTAGTAGTTTATGATGTCTGTAAGGAGATTGAAAATTATTCATCACACACTAATGTGGCTTAGACATCCTGTTAGACATTGTATATTATGCCTCCGCAGACTCTTGAACATCCTGTTCTCTCTTGGTCTCATCCATCTCCTCTCTTGCCATTGCTCTCTTATATTGATTTGAACCACAGAACTTACTGACCCATAACATGACACATTAATCAAAGAAAGATTAAACTGAAACTCTTCTGGCTTCGAACCTATTTTTCTCAGAATATTCTCCCTCATTTTCTGTGAGATGTGTCCTGCTAAACTTTTATAGAGTGCTATATGTTGTCACCAAATGCTTGTGTGTGTTTTTCAGGGCATTATACAGAAGATCGTGGACATCCATAAGGTGAGGTGTGTGTCCTGCTTTGGTCTGCGCCTGAGCCACCCGAGAACAGGTGAAGTTCATTGGCTCCACCCCGACATGGGCGTGTCTCACGTGAGGGAGCGGTACGAGCACAGCCATCCCCAGGACGACTGGAGGTGAGTCACTGTTTCCATGCTGGTACCATAAGCATAAAAACATTGTTACAGTTAATAGTTGGTTTATTTATTAACTGTTTATTTATCAGTTAATAAATAAACCGTACAGGGTTGGTCTGTGTTTTTCAGCCAATGGCAAACAAGGAGATTATTTGGAAACCTACACTACCGTTCAAAAATGTGGTGTTAGTAAGATTTTTAAATCTTTTTGAAGGAAATCTCTTGCGCTCACCAAGGCTGCATTTATTTAATCATTTATTACAGTAAAAACAGTACTATTGTGAAATATTATTACAGTTTCAAATAGTTATATTTAAGATGTATTTAATTCCTGTTTAGCCAAAGCTGAATTTTCAGCATTCATTACTCCAGTTTTCAGTGTCACATGATCCTTTGGAAATCATTCTAATATACTGATTTGGTGCCCAAGAAGCATTGCTTGTTTTTATCAATGTTGAAAACAGTTGTGCTGCTCAATATTTTGTGGAAACTGTGATGCATTTTACCTTGATGCATTACTGTGATTCATTCTTTGATGAATAGAAAGTTTAGAAATATAATTTTTGTTTGTGACATTATAAATGTATTCACTGTCACTTTTGATGAATTTAATGCATCCTTGCTGAATAAATGTATTAATTTCTTTCAAACAGATCTGACCCCAAACTTTTGCAAGGTAGTTCAATATGATTTCAATTTAATTTGGTGACACTAGTGAGGTAAAAGTTGGTATGGTATTTTGTCTTTTTTTTTTAAGCTCTCTTTATTAGTGACAAACATATATATATCAGTCAGGCCAATGAATTGGCTGATAACATTATATTGGCTACCTTACATTTTTGATATCAGTATCAACATTAGCCTTTGAAAAAATGTGTCGTTTAAATGTCTAGTTTACTTTGAATGTGTTCTCATCACATATTTTTTTATATGCATTTAAAATGAAAAGAGAACCAAACTGTGAGCTTTCTGTAGAGGAAAGTAATCATGCTTTAGATTGTGGCATGTCTTATTTCTGTCATTGTTCCCCCTCCTGCTTGATGTTTCTGTCTGTAATACAATCAAAACACCTCTTACATCTGTGAAATAGCACAACTTTGACATCTGAGACCACTGTGGGGCTGTGGTACATTATTATCTTTTATATTATTTTCTTTGTCTGCTGGTCCCTACTGTCACTGGTGGTCTATTGAAAGAAATGATGGTGGTTTGAGCATAAAACCATCCAGAAAAGTGTTAAATTATGCAAACTTTCCCTTGTTTAATTGCATGAAACCGGAGTCTTGTTCCAAAGTCTTTATATCAAATACGTGCCATGTTATATCTGGGTCATGCCTGTTTTATGAGGATGACACTGCACATCGTTCTGTTGTAAAGCATTATCAGAGTGAATGTGCTGTTCTTCTAGAGGATGAAAGGATGATATAATGGCTTATGTATAATTCATACAGTGGGGGTGAATAATTCTGCATCACGATGAGGGTGACCCAGTGGGCGGAGCTTCAGAATGAATGTGGCTCGTTATAGTGAGTTTTATCTTAATGAAGCTAAATAAAGCAGTCCATGCTTAATTGCTCTATTGTTTATATTCCATTCACGCAACCCAGGGCTTGTTTCAGCCATCTTCTTTCTTCAACCATTCATTATGAATGAATGGGCTTTTTATGCGTTTACCGGGGAAGTCCGTGGTTCAAAGGATGAGCTTGATTCTGTTTGCCCTCCAGCAGAGCCCTGATAATACATGCAGCATTTGCTTTAAAGCAAGACATTTTACCCTCTGCACATGCGGATCAGCAGGTTAAATTCCTCCTCTTCAGTTTGTGCAGAAATGAAAAAGAAATGGATAGGATTTAACTGCAGGCTCCCTCTTGTTTTTCAGTGTGTATTATCATGTTTCCCACATGGAATAATGTTATTATTCAGCACAGCCTAAAGTACGGTGTGATAAACTGATTTAAACCAGAAATCCAAACTGGTTCTATTTTAATAATACTGCTCTGTTTTGGGGGGAATCTGTGCTAGCATATGAAGAAGAATCAGGTTTACTGGTGATATTTTGATGGGCCTGATCGTGGAGAAACAGCGTTTCTGCAGTTGTTTTGATATTGAAGCTGTAGCAAAACCACAACATATGATATAAGTTCAAATTCAGTTCAGTTCAATTCAATTTAATTCATTTTTATTTGTATAGCGCTTTTCATGATACACAGCAAATGAAAGTTTCTACGTTAAAATTAGGAGTAGTTTATCAGTGGTAAATATGTCAATGTGTTGTCCTTATGGCAAAAATGTACAGTTCTAGGATAGTAAAAGTCATGCAGTTAGTTAATGATGTAATCAAACAAAAATGGTGAACTCGATTAACAGCATTGATTATATGTTGTGATCAAAATTAATTCAGTAATGAAAATTTGGTAGTTTGTATGTCGTCATCTGAGGTCCTTGGAGGGGTAGGCTTCCTTCATCTCTTCTCAGGTTTTGGATCATCTTAAATCTTCATAAAAGTAACTGTTTTTGCACAAATGCTATAGAATGAGCTAAGAACTGAAAGGAATAGTTCACACAAAAATGAAAATTTGCCTAAAATCTACTCCCCCTCAGGTCATCCAAGACGCAGAGGAGTTTGTTTCTTCATCGGAACAGATTTGGAGAAATGTAGCATCACATCACTTGCTCACCAGTGTATCCTTCCTCTGTAGTGAATGGGTGCCGTCAATGAGAGTTCAAACAGCTGATAAAAACATCACATTAATCCACAGTACAGCTCAAGTCCATCAATTATCATTTTGTGAAGCGAGAAGCAGCGTGTTTGTAAGAAATAAATCCATCAAGTTATTTTAACTTTAAATCGTCGCTGCTGATGAAAAATACCAATTCATAATCCTTAATAAGTTTTCCTCCAGTGAAACATCCATCCCTCACATCAAAATCCACAGACATTTCTGTTCAGAACTGTTTTGGACTGTTTTTGCTTGTAAACTCCTGATTCAGACGAGACGGCTTTTCCACTAGAGAAAGCAATATTATGGATAGAGGACTCGTATTTTTAGCCGTAAACAATGGTTTGAAGTTAAAAAATGGTTCCACAAAGCATTATAAAACTATTTGAAACTCAGTTTGTCTTCATGTTCTGTGCATTGTGTGTGAGGCAGATGGCAGCAAGTTCAAGGTGCATCATCCATAGCCAGTTTAGAGAACATGGTTTTGAACGTGTGAGGCAGGTGCCGCAGCATTCTGCCTCCTGCTCAGGTAGAGAGATGTGTAAAACTAATTTAGCGTAATTGAGAGCAGACAGTGAACCAGCTGTGAGAGAACGGGGTGTGATTTTTACCTCCCAGACAGACAGCTGCTGAGGGCACTAATACTAATACTACGGTAATTGTGTTGTCTGGCAGACTTTAGAAGATCTTGTCTCACCAGCATCTCTAAACAGTGACATATGAAAGGGAAGATGAGTAAACAGCTCTATAATCTGAACCATTCAGGCACACAGTGAAGGTGTTCAACCTGAGGGCTTCATTTTCTAAGGCATCTGTTGTGATTGGGCTGCCAATCATTGATGATCACTTGTGATTGATATTCCTGTGTGATTATTTTGAGCTTTATGCAGAGATTCTACAGGTAGAGCTGACAGCATGTGGAGTGTGTTTTGTTATTAGATAATTTCTTTCCCTCTCTCTTCTCTCTCCAGATATGAGCTACGGATTCGATACTTGCCTAAAGGATTTTTAAACCAGTTTACTGAGGACCAGCCAACTCTCAACTACTTTTATCATCAGGTGATGGATAGTTTAATCTGGCAGCCTGTGTTCTGCTGCCAAACCTTCTGCTAATGTCTCTGTATAGACATTTCCTCCTCTCTTCCAACACCACATGGGTGAGTCGCACGAAACCTGTCAAAAACATGCTGGGGAAGGGGGGTATTTCACTCCAAAATAAAATGAAGCTGTAAACTATAGTTTTTAATATTTTATTTTATTAGGTCAGTGAAACCAATATTGTAGCACCAATACAATGTTTTGCAATTTGATATTATTTCCATGACTATTAAGCATGTTCACTCTCCAGGTCTCAGTACAGTATTGCAAAAAACAAACAAAAAAAAACATAAAGTAAAATATGAATGGTATTATAATGTTATACTAAAATTAAAATAATGGGAAAAACCCTTAAGATAACATGTAGAAAGAAAAAAACGCATCTTAAGCACGCAAAATAACATAAGTGGACTTTGAACGTTTAATTGCCGCTTTGAACAATTACGTAATTGTTGCATCCATAATTGTAATCGCGATTAGAAATTCGATTAATTGTGCAGCCCTACATTAAATTGTAAAAATATTTCCACATCATGGTGGTCTTTGTTGTACTGCTTTAATTTTTGCAGATTTTAATGTTAGATTTTTAGCAAAAATGAGAACCATCATTGTCGTGAAAATGTCACAATGCAAAAAATTGCAAATAAAATAACAGTCCTACTCTAGGTTTATTTTTCTTCATGTAAATTGTATTTATCTTTATATTTTACATTGTGTAATGTGTATGTATTTTTTTTTTTTATTTTATTTTGGGGTGAAATATGACCCATTTTCGTGAGATTCACCCACACAGTGCTTTAACAAAAGAAACTGAAAGGTGGTTTAGTGTTCAAGGCTCAGGGTCCGTAGCTGGTTTGATCCCTGCCAGGTTACAAAGATCAAACCATAAGCTCACAATCGCCATTGTAAAACACTTAACCGACAGGTGACTGGCCCTGTAATAAGTTCTTTTCTCTCTTCTATGGTGTCGACATGAAAGTCACCGAAACCAATTCCACTTGGTCCTTTTGTGGCGATCTATAGAAAATATAACAAGATAATAAATTAGGAATAACAAGAACGTTTGATTTAAATGGATTGTGAGGAAAGTACATTAAACTACATCAAACATCATTAACTTCATGACTAGCAAATTAGCTCAGTATTATTGTGTTTGTTTTAAATTGAAACTATCAGGTCATAATATTTATTTTTTATTTATTTGATATGCAGTATCGGCCTGTTCCAGAGGAGGAGGGAAATTTATAAATTCTGTCATTATCCAACCTGTATGGTCAGTGTTGCCTTGTACCTTTCTCCTTGCCTTGCCTAATATAAATGTCTGTGTGCCCAGGTGAAAAGTGATTATATGATGGGGATTGCCGATCATATTGATCAAGATGTAGCACTTAAACTTGGCTGCCTTGAAATCAGGTATGTGATACACAATACCGTTCAAAGGTTTGGGGTCGGTAATTCATCAGAGAATCCTGAAAAAATGTATTGCCGTTTCCACAAAAAATTAAGTAACACAACTGTTTTCAACATTGATAATAATAAGAAATGTTTCTTGAGCACCAAATCAGCATATTAGAATGATTTCTGAAGGATCATGTGACACTGAAAGTTGGACACAGAAAGATGAAAATTCAGCTGAGCCATCACAGGAATAATATTTTTTTTTATTTGTAATACATTTTCACAATTTTTCAGTATTTTTGATCAAATAAATGCAGTTTTGGTGAGAGATTTTTATTTTATTTATTTTTTCAAAAATATCTCTTACCCACCCCAAACTTTTCAACGGTAGTATAAATGAGTAAATGTAAGTGTTTTTCCATGACTTAAGACTGAATTCAGATAAATCACCTTCCTCTTCTCTGTTACAGGCGGTTTTTCAGGGACATGCGTGGAAACGCCCTGGATAAAAAATCAAATTATGAATTATTAGAGTAAGTAATGCTGTCTGTGTTTGGATCATTGGTGTCGTGTTCTCACACTGTGTCCATATTTACATGAATTATATGTTTCTTCAGGCAGCATTATTTTAGTTAACTTGAGGGATTTTGGTCCAATTAGTTGTGATGTTTTTTCACCTCAGAATAAAAAAAGTAGTTGTGAGAAAGTGAAAAAATAAACTTTACTTTGTTTTGTAATAAATAAAGTTGACATTTGTGAAATGTAAAGTCACAATTAAGAGTAATCAGGAGAAATAAGGTTGCAGTTGTGAGATATACAAAAGCAATAGAAATATTCACAGTTGTGAGAAAAATTTGCAGTTACCAAACATGGGCTTCCATAGGGAAACCTGGCATGACACCACAAAAAAAAAAAAAAAAGTGTTGTCACTGTCATGACAGAAACTTGGATTAACTTTTTTGCATTGTGCCTGAACATTATGTGAGAAATTAAATTCCAATCGGTTCGCATTCTCATATTACTGCAGTGTTCACTTATGATGTAATGCTGTCAGTGTACTTCAAACCAAGCTCATACTAGACTGAAAGGAGTACAGTAGTTCTTTGAACCATTAGAGGATTTCTCTTCATCTCTTTTCCTTTCAGATTGTGTGTATATGGGTCAGAATAACTAGTGCGTGTTGCATGGCCCTCTGAAACCTGTCTGATCTATTTTAGTAGAGTATAATTGATCTTTGCGTATCTCCTGCAGTGGTGCAGGGTCTCCATTACTGTAGTGTTGCTTTACACTGGAAGAGACAATAATCTGTAATAATGGCTCAGTCACAAACAAGTTGCGGTCTCATTTCTTGTGCTTTTACCCCAAAATCTGATGTTTCACTTTCTTTAAAGACTGAAGTCAATGTATTTCTGGTATCCTCTCCCTGCAGGAAGGACGTTGGTCTGCGGAGATTCTTTCCAAAGAGTTTATTAGACTCGGTAAAGGTAATAAGACATTTCTTATGCTCCTGCGATGGCTTCCTCAAGACAGTGGTTGTCTTGATTTATTGGATGTGAGAAAATGCTATTGTTCAGGCAAAATCAATGATATTACCTGCCTGGCTTCCTCTGTGGTCTCACACCCCTGAGATGTTTTGGCCCAGTTCTGTTTTCCTTCTCTCTCTCTGAAGAAGCCACTGAAGGGAACCGTTCTAATGAAATGCAGCTTGCCAGAGAGCCAGTTTCCTTTTCCACCTGACCTACCTAGTCCATTTCAGTCTTTTAGTGTGCTGTGGCATACTGTCTACTGTTATTTTAGCTGTTTGTGAAGTGCTGTTATTGGTAAAGTTTGGTATATTTATTGTGAACATTTCTATACAGATAAATTGCCATGATTTTTACTCTTTTAAAAGAAAGTAACCCATGAATGGCTTTAAATTAAATTAAATAACAGAGTTTTTTTTTCTATTAATAAAAATAAATGTATATAAATATTTATTTTTTTATTAAAAAAAAAAAAAAAAAAAAAAAAAAAAAAATA
>NW_015537974.1:209396-219861 GCF_001515605.1 Sinocyclocheilus anshuiensis | reverse complement strand
AAAAAAAAAAAAAAAAAAAAAGAAAAGAAAATATTTTAATATCCAAATATTATGCAGTTCACCTTTGCAGTTTTGCAGTAATAATCTTCTGTGCTGCTAATTTTTTCCTGCTCGTTGCATCATTAATTGTTAGAGTAAATTCTAATTGTGTGTGTTTAAATGCATTTGGGAATTGAGATTGAGAATGGAAATGGCATTTGTGCTCCCGAGGGATTTCCCTGTTCTTTATTATAAAGGAGATTTTCTGCAAATTTTGTGGCTTTCACTCTCTTCTGCTCTTCTGTTTTATATTTTACATTCTACCCCAAAGCAGCCCAAAATCACCTCCTTTTCATAGGTTGCCATGGAAACCCAAGCCCATGTCAAGAGGGAAGAGAAAATTACCAACCAGTTTTAGGGTTTTTAATTCGAGAACCTTTAGACTAACAAATATTCAACATCTCTCAAGGAGAGGACCCTGATTCTAATTGTCTAATTATCATCTCTGAATAATGAGTACTTCTTGAAAATGTTTGTGTAATTTGACAGGGCTTGTTTACACCATTAAAGATTGGTTTGAATGCTTTTAGGAACCTGCTTGTAATTTTAAATTTAGATTAAGACCGCTTATTGAGATAAAACTATGTCCTAACTGCTGCAGACAGTTTTATTCATACATTTAGCGATTTTCTGTGGTCTTATTCTTGAGCCATCAAAATGATTCACAGGCCTCAATTCCTTCTCTCTGAAGATATTGATTTAGAGAATGAATTTATTAATGTATTTTTCCTTGTATAAAGGTTCAAATGTCCCAGTTTGTTGCATTAAGGCTCTTGCTGTCTACACCTAAAGGTGAAGTGTGTAATTTTTGCATCAGGCAAGACCAAACAGGTAGTCCCGCCTCAAACGTGTGCCATTGATTGAGCTAGAGGAAACAGAGCAGTCTTTCAGTGTTTACAATCTCTCGAAGTCATTTTATGAATGGCATATAGTTGACTTATACTTGTTAAACTTGTATAGGAGGAAGTATTTCATCATCTCAAAAAAATCACACACTTCACCTTTAAGGGTTTGTAATTAATGTTGTATTTTAATTACAAGTCATTGTATTTTGTCTTTGCAGGCTAAATCCCTGCGGAAACTGATCCAGCAGACTTTTAAACAGTTCGCCAATCTGAACGACGAGCAGTGTATCCTCAAGTTCTTTGAGATCCTTTCACCTATATACAGATTTGATAAGGAGTGTTTTAAATGCGCTCTCGGGGTGAGTTGAGTTTAGATGGTAATTAATTCACTTCATTAAAATAAAGACACAAGTCATTTACATGTATTAACCCTCCTGATTTATTATTTCTGCCTTAATGGTGATAGACTTCTTTAATGGTCTGCAGTGCCCTCTGTTGGCTGAAAGATGAAGAATTTCTCCATCCTTTCTCAATATATTCCTACACTGTAGTTTTTAGTTGTTCATTTCTTTTTTAAAATAGTGCTCATAAGTAATTATTCATCACTGGGAGGGGAAAATCCATTTGCATTGTATTTACCAGTTTGTGTGTGTTTCATGAAGTGTTTGAGTTGAATGTGTCTGCTGTTGTGTGTGATAGTCGAGCTGGGTGATATCAGTGGAGTTGGCCATCGGACCCGAGGAGGGCATCAGTTATCTGACAGACAAAGGCTCAAACGTAAGTAGTGTACAGTCCGATGGATTGATAGACAGTTGGACAGTGAATCTAATGTCTGTATCTGTTTCTTTGTAGCCAACACACCTCGCTAACTTCACACAAGTGCAGAGTATCCAGTTCGAGGAGCGAGACAGGAAGGGAATGCTGCAGTTAGACGTGGCTGGAGCACCTGAGGTAACATCCACACTTTTTTCAGTGTATCATTTTGTCTTGTGTGGTTTTTATACATGGATATGGTGCAGTTTGGGACCTGTGTGTTCTTGTTAAAGCCTCTGACAGTAACAACTACAGCACTGAACACAGCGGAGAACATGGCCGATCTCATTGATGGTTACTGTAGACTTGTTAACGGAACTTCTTCATCGTTTATTGTCCATGTACAGAAAGGTGAGACCACAACACGCACACACAAATATAAATATTTATTCAGGAAAGCGCATTAAATTGATCAAAAGTGACAGGAAAGACATTTATGTTACAAAAGATTTCCATTTGAAATAAATGCTGTTTTTTAACCTTATGTTCAACAAAGAATCCTGAAAAAGTGTTTCAAAAGAACATGATTTCAAGCAAAATATTAAGCAGCAGATACGTTTTCAACTTGAACACTAAATCAGCATATCAGAATGATTTCTGAGGGATCATGCGACACTGAAGACTGGAGTAATGGCTGCTGAAAATTCAGCTTTGCAAAATTAAAATATATGTAAATAGAAAACAACTATTTTAAATGTTAATATTTCACTATTTTACTGTTTTTTTTTTCTCTTCTAAATTTTATTTCTCAATGTTTGTCAACAGAAGGAGAGAGAGCTCTTCCATCTATCCCAAAAGCTCCAAAGTAAGTTGCAAAACTCCGACCCTCAGGTATCCTTCCCTTTTCCAACAATTTTTCGTTAGATCGATTCAGTTCGCCCTGTTCTTGCTCTTTTGGCCTCTTTGGCTCAAACATGTGGAATCTCTCAGTGTACCCTTAACTAATGTGACCCGCAGCCCAGCTCCCATTAACGTGACTGTGGTAGTGCCCATCTGTTATGCCATCCCCCGCACACGCTAATGGAACAGACCAGCTCAATGGCTTCAGCACAGATCAGTGTGGAAAAGGTCATGCTGTGATTAAGTTTGATTGAAAATGTACACAATTCATCTTCTTCAACCTTTATCTCACAGATCGGCAAACCATGAGAAAAGATTGCAAGGAGTCCGGGCCAAAGCCATCTCCATTTCAGGTAAGATTCATCTAAGAGGACATTATCATTGATAATGAACTTAATCCTTAACTAATTCCAACCATGTTGTGTAACCCTCTGATGTTTTCTACGCTTAATTCTGAGCTGTTGTGCTAGTCGAAATGAATGTCTGTTGCTTTGTTTCTAAAATGCTGCTCAGCCCTGTAATTCTAAAATACTCTCAAACCCTGTTGCAGTTTACTGTTGTGTGTGTGTAAGACATGTTTTGCTTGCATTATGGGGACTGAATGTCCCCACAAGGATCGTTAAACCTGAAGTCATCTAAATTACATGGGTCAATGGTCCCCACAAGGAAAATGGCTTAATGAAAGTACTAAATAATGTCTTAATAAAAATGCAAAAAGGTTGTGTGAGGTTTAGAGGATAGAAAATATCATTAGCTCAGTGTAGTAACAGTAGCTAAAGTCACTGGAAAGTCCCCACCTTGATAGTGCATGTGTTTTTAATATAACCTAAAGAATGAGAATGCAAATTTTCAAGATCTTTTTGTTGATAATAATGGTTTGGGGCTTTATTTCATTGCATTGTGTAACAGCCATGAAATACTCTTTCGTTCTGTTGCCTCTCCTCAGTAATGTCTTTTGATAAAGACATTAATCTAATGCTTTCTCTTTCTCTCTGTCTCTCTGTCTCTCTTTTAATTCTTTTGCATGCTGATTGGATCCACAGATGATATTGGTGGGGATGGTAAAGTCCAATTTTAATATGTCTTATTGCTTGAGCGGGGCAAGTTATTGAATATTCACAATATATGATCTTGTGATCATCTTGTGATTTTCAACAGTGATTTTCTGGGTGATAAAATACAACATTGTGAATATCCCAATGATTCTAATGCACATTTAAGTTTCCTATAGGTACTAGTTTTAGTATTAGAGTCCATTTTTTTCTTGTGACTTGAGAATAACTTTAAATTTAAATTTAAATTCAAAAATGTAAATTTCAGTTGCAAAAATTTCTTTAGATTTTTTTTTTCTCTGAATCAGTTCAAAACTGATTTGCTCCATTGCTCAGAAATGTTCACAAAAGTCTCTACATGGTTTTTTTATACTTACAATAAAATGTTGTATTGAAACATATTTATAGGTAGGATAGTACAGTTAATTACTTTATTTTTATGAATATAATTGAAAAGTCTTAATGATATTTCCAAATTGAAAAACAAGTTGGAAAACATGCCTTTTAAAGCAACATGTATATTAAATATCACCAAAAGGCTAAAAAAAATATCAGTTTTAATATATTTTAATCATTGTATTATTATTTTATAGTTATATATAAGATGAATAAATTTTTTAGCTATATTGACCAGTCATATTGCTTCAAGTGAATTGCTTCATGCAATTGAACACTAACTCAACACAAGATTTATTTCTCAGAAATGAGTGCAAAAAGAATGTTAAGTATAAATCAAAGTGAGCTGAAGTTTCTCCCTCTAGAAGAACTAATTTCTGAAACTTCAGAAGAAATGTGAACAGTTGCTTGCTTCAATGTTTTTCTCTTTGATAGCACAGTTTAAGTGCATTCAGTTCGCATGTTTCAGCCCTGTGAACTCAAGAAAAACAAAATACCTAGGTGTGTATCTGATCTCTCGCAGCAGTAGCTTACAATGGAATTTGATGTTTTGATCTGGTAAAACTAGTAAGCTTTGCCACGTTGGAGACTTTATCTACTGAAAACACACATCCCTTTCTCTCACGGTAAGGGGAAAGTGTTTGCTCTCAGCATGCCACTCATGGGACTTCACTGACAGTCAATATGAGCTGTCAAAATCTGTTGGCTTTTGCCGCATTGCAGCATAGAGAATATTTGACAAAACATTTTTCCTTAAAACCAGACAGGACAGACACAAAAGCTGTCAAATTACCCATGAGTTCATCTGTTTTCCCCAATGATACTAATGCTTCGGACAGAAAGTTCCCCCCCTCAGCCAGATGTACTCGCTCTTTAAACACACTCAGATATCACAGCTGTGTGGATGTGATCGAAGCCAACTCAAGCTCCTGCAGAATACATAGACACGGTAACACTTTTAAACTTAGCACTGCAGCGTTAATGGGGAAGAGACGACATGTGTAATTGCCTAAGACTGTGTGAGAGCCGGAGATGAGAAAACGTGGGAACATTTGGACTTAAAATACTGTTTTCCCTTTTCAGAAACAGACGACTACGCTGAGATCATAGACGAAGAGGACACATACACCATGCCTTCCAGTGAGTATCACAGGTTCATACTGATCTCAGACCAGTATTATGGTGCTTTGGCTTAAAATCACTGTAACACTGATTGTACAAGCAAAAATTAGATCATTTTGAATTGTATACAGTGAATATTTCAGTATGTCTTAAATGACTTGAAGTCTTTAAATCTGGAAGATAAATGGGTTCTTCTACACGACACCCTTGTATGCATTAGTTCAGCCGTTCAATATTCTAAAAGCATCCTCTAAAGCAAATATATCACTCTACACATTTTCCTAACCTACTTCTTATTATCTACCTGACTTTTGAACACGCTGTTTGGCATCACAGACGCAGAAGCTCTTGAGACGTTTATAGCTGCTTGAGTCGGTGTCGCTTTCTGCTTAGCTGTTCGTTTAGGTCTGAAACTGAACTCTAGAGTAACACGGTGTTCAGTTTTGTCTCTTCCTTTCTGTGCGCTTGGGTCTCAGTCAAACATCATTTGCTTAGTGTGGGCTTGAGTAGAGGAAGCTGTATTGTAAAGTAATAATAGAACTAATTCCATTCATTGACCAGCACTGGGCACATGGACGCTGTGCCATGTGCTTAATGGACACATGAGAAAGACATAGTGCAGTGGTGAGCATGCACTGAAATGGATATGATGTTAAATGTCCATTTTATAAATGGAACAATCATTTAGCTTTGTCATGTTGTTATTTTGGGTAAATTATTTAGCAAATTATTGGAAAGAAAGTCTTGTCGCTGCAAAGACTTGAACCTGAGCATGTGCACTATTGTTGTGCCATGTCTTGGAGAACATTTACCTTATTTGATCAATTTATTTAATATATGTTTTATTAATATTCTTGTACGTTTGTAATCTGAAATCATCTTTTACTGGAACAACATTTTTTATAGTAAAGCATTTTTAGGGTTAAATTACAGTAGTATAAAATGTACATTTTATTAGATATTTCTTTATTACAATTTTACTTCTTTTTTTGTATACCTGAAATAAGATATTGTTCATACATTTATCTAACCTTCTTGTGGCATTTCATGTTATTGAAATAATATTGATATATCAATAAAATTGTAAGTTTTATTATTAAAGGTTTGATTTGTATTTTAAATATTTTATATTTCATGTGCCTTTTAATGTTTTAAATACATTAATTTTTTAATCAAATTAACAAGTTTTTACCCCTGTAATACAGATTTCACTGCTACACAGGATATTATTTTTTATTTACCAATTTGCTCCACAAGCAGTATTGTTTTTAAGGAAATTATGCTGTTTAATATTAAATAAGTTGCTCACAACTATGAAATGAACATATAAGTGTTAAAATCACTGGGCCTTAATAACAAGATTTGTTTGGATTTTGTAAACATTGCTTTTATTAATAAAAATGTCCTATTATAAAAGGAAATAATTATCAGTTAATGGTGACCTTAATGCTATTCAGTGTTATATTTGCCACTTTGTTTTCTCTCGTTATTGGCACAACAGAATATTATGGACTAGATGAAGGTAAAGCTGTTTCTCCTGCTGTTTTCATTCCCTTTTCTCCACATGCTTGAGACTTCATGTGTGACGGTGGGGCCTGTGTGTTGCTTTTGCTTTGCCTGTTTGTGTTTCTTGTGGTTGAATCTTTATATCTTTCTTCATTTACTGATGTTGTAAACAGAAATAATTGTTTTTTTTGGTTTTATACACATATGCAGAATTTTAACTGACACCTTCAAGTTCCAATTAAGGTGCTCCGAACTGGCTTTGACACTTTTACATATGGATGTTCAAAGAGGTTGTTCAAGTGATTATTGATTTGTTCTTCTTAAAGGGATAGTTCATCCAAAAATGAGAATTATATCATTATTTGCTGAAACTCAAGTTGTTCCAAACCTGTAAAAATGTCCTTCTTCCGTTGAACATAAAAGAAGATAGTTTGAAGACCATCAGTAACCAACAGTTGCTCATCCCCATTGACTTCCATGGTATGGAAGAAAGTACTATGGAAGTAAATGGGAACCAAAAACTGTTTGGTTTCCCACATTCTTTTTTGTTCTCAGTAGAAGAAAGAAATTCACACATGGTTTGGAGCAACTTGAGTGTGACTAAATGATGAAAGAATTTTCTTTTTTTGGTGAACGGTCCCTTTAATGAAGAACCATTAGTATAATTTCTTTACTGAGTCTTGTATGCATTTTTGATTGATAATTGGGTTGCTATGGCATGTATGGGATGGATTCTATATTGAAAAGCATACTGTATATGTACTGATACAGACAGACTGAAGAATTGCATGGTGTCTTTTCTTTTTCTGAGTACATGGTGGAAAGTGGCTTGAGATAATCATTTATGAAGTGGTATTTTTAAGTGTTTGTTGAATGGGTCCATTTTGTCTTTCAGCCAGGGACTATGAGATCCAAAGAGATAGAATTGAGCTGGGACGCTGTATCGGAGAGGGCCAGTTTGGAGATGTCCATCAAGGGATTTACATATGTCCGGTATAAATGACTTGATTAAATTTTATTAAATTATTTAACTGTGTGTTGTTGTTGTGTTAACTTGTGTATAACTTATTTATTTATACTACTGTTCAAAGGAAGTCTATTATGCTCACCAAGGCTGCATTTATTTGATCAGAAATACAGTAAAATTTATTTAATTAATTTAATTTAATTAATTTATTTATTTATTGTAAAATTTAAAATATTGTGAAATATATTACAATTTAAAATAACTGTTTTCAATATTAATATATTTTAAAATGCAATTAATTTCTGTGATGGCAAAGCTGGATTTTCAGCAGCAATTACTCCAGACTTTAGTATTCAAAAGAACAGCATTTTTTGAAATGTATTTATTTTTTTGTAACAATGTAAAAGTCTTTACTGTCACTTTTGATTGAATGCATCCTTATTGAATAAACGTATTATTTTTAAAAAAATGTTTATTTAGTCTATATTAAAGTATGAATTACTCAATGGTATGATGATGATCAGAAATGACTTTGCAAGAAATACTAATGTTGTATTAATCTGAAAGCTTTACGGAAACGGTTATTAAAATGCTTTTTCTTTCTTTTGTGCTGTCAGGAGAACCCAGCTCTTTCTGTGGCGATAAAGACGTGTAAGAATTGCACCTCGGACAGTGTTCGAGAGAAATTTCTCCAGGAGGCCTGTGAGTGTCAAATCACTGATACCCAGCAGCCTGTAACAGCACTGCATGTCTGCGTCATTCCCATGGCTGCGTCCATCAGCATTCCATCACTGTAATTGAGAGGAATGTTTTGGTTAGTTGGTGCCGAAACTCCAAACATTTTCAGGATGTGGAGTTTGTAAGAGCACAGCTGTTGGCTTTTGTACACCCGAACAGGTGCTGGTATGTGTGTGAGAGTGATAGTGAAGAAAAGGTCAGACACTAATAAACAGGACATGATGTTTTTACTACAGCTTTTAGATCCTTCACAGATAATTTGACTTAACTGTATAATTCAGTTATTTTGCCTGATTTACGTAGATACACATATGATGCACATCCCACAATTGGGAAAATCACAAGTGCTGAAAACTGCAGCCTTTTGAAAAATGCACATACAGTGGGTATAGAAAAGAATCACCCCCCTTTAAAATAATCATATTTTGTTGCTTTGCAGGCTGTAATGAAGACGGACACAGTTTTTGTTTTATCCAGCTGTATTTACTCAGTGCAATTTATAACATCCAAGTGAAAGCTAACATTTCATTTCAGGCTGCAAAGCAACAAAATGTGATTATTTTAAAGGGGGTGATTGTTTTCTATACCCACTGTATCACCAGGTTTCACACTGGTTTTGTTTCAGGACTCAGATTTTACTGTAAACAAGAAGTTGTGACATTTTTATACATACTATGAGAATAATATATTATACTTCCATTATACTTTGAGTTCTTCCATTTGGGGTCGACAAGATTTCTTAATGTTTTCAAAGTCTCTCATGAAGTCACTCATGCTCACCAAGGCTACATTTATTTGATAAAAAATACAGTAAAACAGTAATATTGTTACATTTTATTACAGTTTTAAATAACTGTTTTCTTAATTTTTTTTAAATGCAATTTATTTCTTTGGTGACAGCTGAATTTTCAGCAGCTAGCATTTTCTCCAGTCTTTAGTGTCAGAAATTATTCTAATAATTATTCTAATTTGGTGCTCAAGAAACGTTTCTTATTATCAGTGTTGAAAACGGTTGTGCTGCTTAATATTTTTGTGGAAACCGTGATACATTTCCCCCCAAGATTCTTTCATTAATAGAAAATTCAAGAGAACAGCATTTATTTGAAATAAATATCATTTGTAACAATCATTTGTCTTTGCTGGAAAAAGTCAGAACCCTGATGTTGGACTAATTTTGTCTCTGTGTGTTCCTGCAGTGACCATGCGACAGTTCGATCACCCACATATTGTAAAGCTGATTGGCATCATTACAGAAAACCCAGTGTGGATCATCATGGAGCTGTGCACGCTGGGGGAGGTGGGTTTTTTCTGATGGCAGGTAATCTGGGTTATGTGTAACAGTTTGATTTGGGTTTGAGGGAGGGGACTGAACACGTCTTAAATCTTCAAAGGAACGTGACTTGATATTAAACCTATTAAACTCAAGTTATTCACAAAGATGGCAGCCGGGTTAAGGCTGGAGGAATCCATCATGACTGCTTGTCTCATAAACCGGCCATAAATGCGTAGTAAAGATGATTGCTAGCGGTGGCTGTTTGTCATTGCACGTCTCTGATGATTCAATCCAACTGAGACGCTCTGTGCGCATAGGGCTTTCAGATGGAAAACTATTACCTGATAAATAGCTAAATAAAGGTCTGATTTAGTTTTAGCAGGGGTCCTGCATCAACATAAACCAGTTGAACCAGTTTTTAACTCCAAGGCCCAAGACAGTATTCAAAGACCCTCCTATCTAAGCTGATATGAACCTCTGGGACTTCAGTTGTGATAAAATTAATTAACTCAAAATATGTCAGTTGTACATTTTCATTTTAGTGTTTTTTTAGCATTTTAATTACAATTGTTAATATAACTAAATGTAAATAATTTTAACACTTAAAGGGGCTTAAAATTAAGTTTGATGAGGCCCCTAAGTGGGCCCCGGACTCCTGGTTGAGAAACCACTGACGTAAGACCATGTTTACACCTGGTGTCGATATCTGTCTCAGGTGATCTGATAAAAGATGGGCGGCTTGCTGTTGTCACCTGGGGTCAAAAAAAAATAAATCATAAGACAAAAACATAAGAAAATGTAACGCATATTCAAGTCTTATTAAATTCAAATCTTTGTAAAATAATACCTTAAAGTTAAGATGCTCCAGTTTGTC
>NW_015537974.1:208303-209358 GCF_001515605.1 Sinocyclocheilus anshuiensis | reverse complement strand
ATGATTTAGGATTGTTTTTTTTGGCAAGTGTGCCCTGCCGATACCGATTTTTGCCGATTCTGATTTTCTTTCTAAAAACTATAATTGACAGCATATACAAACAAAAATCTATGCAAATTTCAATGCCAAAATTATTTACATAATAAAATAAATGATTAAACATTACAATTCCCCCAATCTGGACTAAGTTACAGATGTTCTCTCACTTAAACAACTCAAAATAAATTGCTCTGTGACTGGAAAGAGGTAGAAGTAACAATTAAAGGGTTAGTTCACCCAAAAATGAAAATTCTGTCATTAATTGCAATTTTCTTGTCCGATTCCGATTTTTTTATTTTTTATTTTTTTTGTAAGTGTGCCCTGCCGATACCGATTTTTGTCGATTCCGATTTTCTTTGTAAGAACTATAATTCACAGCATATACAAAAATAAATCTACTTTTTTTTTTTTTTTCAAAACAAATCATCATTATATATAATTGTTGAATAAAGTCGTTATTTTTTTTCTTTTGCGCACAAAAAGTATTCTCGTAGCTTCGTATAATTGCGGTCGAACCACTGATGTCACATGGATTATTTTACAGATCCCCTTGCTATGTTTCTGGACTTGGGAACATTTCAGTTGCGTTGCTGTCTATGCAGGGTCAGACAGCTCTCAGATTCCATCAAAAATATCTTAATTTGTGTTCCGAAAATGAACGAAGGTCTTACGGGTTTGAAACGACATGAGGGTGAGTAATTAATGACAGAATTTTCATTTTTGGGTGAACTAACCCTTTAACTGTAAATGAGTTGTTTTCCCACTGTTTATAAATGGAAATTTTTTCCCCCTTCCCTTATTAAATGTGTCATCTTTCACATCAAATTCTTACATTGTTTAAATTAATTCAGTTAGAATAATAAGAAACTGTAGAGTTGTTACAATCAAATGAAATCAGCATCAACAAACTCAATTTTTCCACTGCAGGAAACACAGAAGCTGCATTTGAAGTGGCATTAGATGTATTTACACAGACTGTTTGATGAAGCCGAGGTGCCATAAATGCATTTACACCA
>NW_015537974.1:191750-206992 GCF_001515605.1 Sinocyclocheilus anshuiensis | reverse complement strand
TGATGTCACATGGATTATTTTACAGATCCCCTTGCTATGTTTCTGGACTTGGGAACATTTCAGTTGCGTTGCTGTCTATGCAGGGTCAGACAGCTCTCAGATTCCATCAAAAATATCTTAATTTGTGTTCCGAAAATGAACGAAGGTCTTACGGGTTTGAAACGACATGAGGGTGAGTAATTAATGACAGAATTTTCATTTTTGGGTGAACTAACCCTTTAACTGTAAATGAGTTGTTTTCCCACTGTTTATAAATGGAAATTTTTTCCCCCTTCCCTTATTAAATGTGTCATCTTTCACATCAAATTCTTACATTGTTTAAATTAATTCAGTTAGAATAATAAGAAACTGTAGAGTTGTTACAATCAAATGAAATCAGCATCAACAAACTCAATTTTTCCACTGCAGGAAACACAGAAGCTGCATTTGAAGTGGCATTAGATGTATTTACACAGACTGTTTGATGAAGCCGAGGTGCCATAAATGCATTTACACCGCAAAATTGCAAATTCATATATAATTTATAAGATTAATGTTTTAAAAAAATTTTTGAACATACAAATAAGAAATATTGGGAAAAATGAAATTATGCTTTTAAAAATGAAACCAAATCACCAGTAGGTGGCAGCAAATGACTGTTTTAATGAGTGAGTCATTTAGTCATTTATTCAACCGATTTGTTTAAATGGCTGATTCATTCAGAAACGAGGCAAACTGTACTGTACTGTAAACTGTACGTTTTAATCAAGCTTTTTGTCCTGTCGGGCAAGTAAAATTCTCTCTCACTTGCCCCTTTAAAAAAATCTACTTGTCCCAGACAAACGTTAATCAAGTCCTGTGGTTCCCCCTTAGATTACTTTGGCCCTACACGTATTACAAATTGCAAACTTTTTGTCTTCTTCACTCACAGTGAAGAACTTCCACGCCGACAACATGTTTACATGCGGATGTGAGCGTAGGTGTGACGTCAAAATGGACAAGGTCAAAATCGGCAGACTGACCGGCCGGTCACCGGTAAGGGCCGATCATGTGGAAAATCGGCTAATTCTGGTCCCTGGCCGGTCGATCGGTGCATCTCTTTTATATATGACGTTATGAGTAAATTTTACATGATCTACATGTTATTTTAGCTGACGCTTAATTATCTGTCGCAGCATATGCAATAGATGGCAGGCATATTCAAGTATGTATAAAGTATGTATGTAAAAATTTACAATTCACCCATTAATTTTTTTACAGCCCTGTTTAGTCAAAGTTTAAACCCTTTTTTCAGTGAAGTGGTTGATTGACAGGACCATTATGCATCAAAATGGATCAACATTTACACAACACTTAAGCAGTAGTTTTTTTTTTTTTACTTATGTGCTGTTGACTATGAGCGGAGGAAAACATCATAGCAGTGCTTTCGAAACTCATTACTAGTGCTGATATAGATTGAAGTTTTCTGTGACTTATACAACAGCACCATTTAGTGATAAGTGTTGATTTCAGATTAATTTAGTTTTCGGTGAATTTGCGTAAAGCTCTTGAAATACTGTTTCTGTACTTACTAATTATATTTATGAACATTTTCTCCTCTTTTGCTTTTCAGTTGCGTTCCTTTCTTCAGATTAGGAAGTACAGTCTGGATTTAGCATCACTCATCCTGTTTTCTTACCAGCTCAGCACAGCTCTTGCGTACCTGGAGAGCAAACGCTTTGTACACAGGTAAGTGTCCACATCGTCCAAGCCATCATAATTGATAATGAACGGCACCCACTTCCTGTTGAACGTTTCTGCAGACTGAATCCCCATCTGGTAGCACTTCTGCATGCATATTTATTATGGAAATAAGGTGGAAAGAACAACTCTTATAGATGTCTACTCAGCATTTTCTAAAGTAACCTCTCTTTTTTTCAGGGACATTGCGGCACGGAACGTTCTGGTATCTTCAGTGGACTGTGTGAAGCTGGGAGACTTTGGTTTGTCTAGATACATGGAGGACAGCTCTTATTATAAAGGTAATAATGTATCTTCTTCAGTACAGATCAGAAAGCCCACACAAAAACGTGTTCGCTTCTGAATGTGAAACATTCAGTATAATATAGTAAATTAAATATGAAAATTAAATTAAATGGATAATGTCAAGCTACTTTCGGAGTCATTTTTTAATTTTTATTATCTGATGAACAACAAAAGCATTGACAGCCAATCTAAATCCTTCCCACTTTACAGTGTACTACAATTATGTTCACAAACCATAGTTGTGCTTAAAATAAAAAGGGTGTTATCATGGTTTGAATGCTAATATAGTTTTAATTATCGTTATCGTTCTTGGTATGAACGAACTTTTACATACCTGCTGAATGTACAGTCCTCCACTCATTCTCATTCACACTCATTGTCTCTTTCTCTCTCTCTTCACAGCCTCTAAAGGAAAACTGCCTATTAAATGGATGGCGCCAGAGTCAATAAACTTCAGACGTTTTACCTCAGCCAGCGACGTGTGGATGTTTGGTAAGAGAGTGTGTGTCTGTGTGTTTTACTGCTGTGAATTCCTCTGTCAGAATCAGAGAGTCATCATTGTGCATGTTCAGACAATGCAAAGTCACCATTAGCATTATACATGCAGTGCATTTGGATCATCTAAACTTTTCCGAAACTATGTATAAAGAGAGTTTTTAGTCGAGAAGAATTTTAATATTTCCATCCTGTTTGTGCAGTGACAGTTTAATTAATAGTGTCTTTAATTAGTGCTAAAGTTGAGTTTCATCAGAGGTGGAATCTTGCATTTGTCTTCATGTGTATCTAACCTCAGTTTGTGTTTTAGGGGTGTGTATGTGGGAGATACTGATGTACGGAGTAAAGCCGTTTCAAGGCGTGAAGAATAACGATGTGATAGGCCGAATTGAGAACGGCGAGCGTCTGGCTATGCCGCTCAACTGCCCACCAACCCTCTACAGCCTGATGACCAAGTGCTGGGCGTATGACCCCAGCAAACGACCACGATTCACTGAGCTCAAAGGCCAACTAAGGTCAGTCCACTTGACTTTGTCGAGCTTCAAATTCTGATCCGCTCACTATGCACAGCATTTGAATTTTAAAGGTGATGGTTTTTAATTTATTTATTTTTTTGCATGTGTAAAACTTGGTATTTTTCAGCATATCTTTTTCCAATTCCACATAGGTTGCTAGTGGTCATCTCCACACTTACATTCACCCTCCTGGTTTAGAGTCTCATGACCACAGTAAATGAATCTGCCTAATAGCAGTAGAGGGCACTGTAATGCTAGTATAAATGACTGTCTGACTACAGTGATTGTGTTTAAAGATTGCTGGTCTTGTGCAGCAGATAAAGATTCAGCCCAACACACACCCACACTTGACTGAGTTCAATGCAAAGGACTGAGCATTTTTGACCTGTAGAGTATTTTACAGGCATTTGACAGCAAAACTCTGGTTTGCTTCCAAGTCCAGGTATCATTTATTAATCTGGTTTAGGGCTTTATAGTCCCTGTACTTAGCTTTGTGTATATTATAAAGATTCTGTACATTTACCATGGTTGTTATGGTTTCATGTAAGTTGTCTATATCCATATGTGCACTCTATTTCACATTTTCTTAATTTCAGGATTCAAGAGCTTTATGTGAAGTCAAGCTGATGCACACTAATACAGTTTGAATGGGGAGATGAAATATTTAGTTGCTGTTGTTACATTTGGTTTATATTTATGTTTTACTTTCTATACACAAATATTTTTCTATACGTATTGTACTCTTTACTGTTAGATTCTTAACATTATTTACAACAAATGTTTACTGAACATGTTCATTAGAATTAGAGTTATTTTATTTGTTACTCTTGTAGTTGGAGGATTTATAAAATAAAAAAAACTCCCCATGCACATACTGTATACACTACCTTTAAAAAGTTTGGAGTCAGTGAGACTTCTTTTTTGGAGGGGAAAATGTATGCTTAATTTCATTACTTTAATAAATTGATCAAGAGTGACAGTAAAAACATTTAGAATTTTACAAAATATTTCTATTTCAAATAAAAGCAGTTATTTTGAACAGAAAAGTTTGTTTTTATAAATTGTAATAATGTTTAAACATTATTAAATGTCAATAAATCTTATAGTGATCCCAGACTTTTGAATGGTAGTGTATATGTTCGTGTAAATACTCCGAAAGACATTTTAGAGGAAGTTTAATTCCGTTAAGCCTTGATTCGCCCTCTGCATGTCTGACACTTCCTGTCTGGACCTGATTTCATAATATCCACTATGAGAAAATTCCTACTCTTCTTCTTTTTTCCTCGAGCTTTTATCTGTAACCCTTTCAGGCGTGCACACATACAGACACACACACACACACACACACACACTGCCTGCATCCTTCATGATACAATAGTGTTGAGTTCCCAAATGTCTGTTCATGTCCACACATGCAGTCAGTTCCCGTAAACACTAATGGAAATGGGGAAAAAAAAAACGAGCTGTTCTTTGACAGGCCATCGAATACCTAAATCCCTAATAATCTGCCTTCAGCAAAAACATCCAAGTTTTCTATTTGCTAAAAATCTGATTTGACAGCACTAAATGTTTCCAAGATCTCATGTTATACACAGATGTCCCAGATATCCAGATTGAGGAAGATATGTCATGTTGCTTCTTAAGTTTAAAATTAATTCCTTTTTAGGTATCTTGGATGGAGTGAAATTTTTTTAATGCATATTGGAAAATTCAGATCCCCCATTAAATTAGCAGTAAATTAAATTGTAGAATGTCTGTTTCTAGGAGACCTTGTAAATATTTACACTGTTAACAGCATTTGTAAAGCCAAATTACTGCCATAACTAGTGATAAAGGCATCGGAGCAGATGTTCAGTCAATATCCTGTTGTTAATGATAAGGAAATTAGTTTCTGTATGCTTGAGGTCTATGATTAGTTGATTTAATGTCTTTATGATGTCATCTCAGGGTCAGTGTTGATGGGGATTGTTTTAAAATAGCGTCACATTTGTGATGGCTAAACAGATGTTGGTATAAAACATAAATAAAGTTTATGCAGCTTCTTCAGAAGTATTTCTTAAGGTTATTACATCAGTGAACACTGAGAAGTGAGCATTATGAAATGTAATGAAATCACATGGGTTTGACACACAGGATGCTTAATCTCTATTAAGTCCGTTGTCTGTTCCTCAGAAGTCTTTGTCAGCGGTTGCAGAAAGAAAGTCTAGTCCAAACAGCTTGAGGAATGAATCATTATGTTTGTCTTTGCACTAAATAGTTTGAGTCAGTGACTGAAGTAGTGGTCGACCGATATGGGTTTTTTGACAGCCGATGCCGATATCTTGAAAAGCAGGATGGCCGATATAAAGCCGATATAATTTTATTTATTTTAATTAATATTTAAGAAATTTGAAATCATTTGAAAATGGATTAAAAATAATTGTGTAAAATAATCATATATACACTTTAGAAGACAAAGTATTTTTCACAAATAAATATTTAATAAAAATCTAATTGAAAAGGAAGTAAACACTGTAACCAACAGGGCACTCAGTATTCTGGGAAGTTTGTGTGCATTGGGAATCTTTTTTTCTTTTTTTTTTTCAAATAAAGCCAAGGTAACACTCATTTTACATACAGCACACAAGCGCGTCAAAATAAAAGTCACGCCTCGAACGCATCGGCCAAACAGAAAAACTTATCGGCCAATGCCGATATTTGAAAAATGCCAAATATCGGCCGATATATCGGCCTTGGCGATATATCGGTCGACCACTAGACTGAATAAGTATTTTGTGTGTCTGAATTTCTATGTATGTTGAGATGTTTGGTATTTGATTCTAGGGCAGGGGTCACCAAACTCAGGCCGGTGTCCTGCAGAGTTTCAAGTATACCTAGTAAGACCTTGATTAGCTAGTTCAGGTGTAATTGACTAGAGTATATAGACGCTGTAACACGTACTAAATTAGGTGTGATTGTTGTGTCACAATCACACAGTAAAAACAGTCACTTTCTTTTAATGGAGTGGCCCTCAGCTGAGTATAGTAGCCCAGTAAAGTTCAGCATTAGACTTGAGAAATGAGGATGAGAAGGTGCAGATAGTCTGTCAATCACAGACAGTCAGACAGAGGATGCTAGACTCACGTGATTTGTCTGAGTCTGGGGCTCGATAGTTATTTCATAGATTCTGTATGTGTTAAGGTTTTTTTTTTCCCCCCACAAATATTGTTAATCATTAAGTCCAACCTAGAGCTGTTAAGTACAACCTTTCCATAACAAATTTGGATTTAACTTTTGTTTCATTTAGAAAACTTTTAATTATAATATCATCATTTGGTTTCTTACATTTTTAGTTAGGAAAAAATTTAATCATCAAGAGTTGTTTTGATAGATTTCAGTTTTGTTATTATTATTTTTTTAAATCAAGAATGATTTATTGTATAAGGCCTGTCTAGCCCAAGCCTCATGACTTTTCACTGTTTTTAAAGTAATGTTTTTAAGATTTGACAAAAACAGCTGGTAGGGACTACAACAAGTTACTTCCCGGGTTCGTGACATCACAAACCCAGATAAACCCGCCCTCGGGAAAAGGCAGCAAAGGGGGCGAGGCCTGCGCTGCTTTAGAGAAGAGGAAGAGAAAACTAGAGGTGCACATAAAAATCTATTCATATATGAATCGCGATTCTGTCTTCTAATGATTCTAATGGATTCACAAGTTTCAAAATCAATGTTCTAAAGCAGCAGTTCTCAATACTGGTGTGCAGTTGCCGTACTGTATTAAAGCTTTAATCAGGATAAAACCGTATATTAAAAGCTAAGATAAGCAGTAGCATTTACAAATGACTGCGTATCTAAAAGTATGAGACGACAACAAACAAAAAACATAGGCCTACCATTAAAAGCCGTGCTTGCACAGGTTCTGCACGATCCTCTTCAATAATATCCTCTGCTTCTCAATCGGGCTCAAACTGATAAGCGATATTAATTATATATTAATATAGTATATTGTTTACAATACAACCGGAGCACATGCCGCTGAGGTGAAGGGTGGGATGTTTAGACACACACTAGAGGCGGTTTAGCCAATCACAACACACTGGGCTAGCTAACCAATCAGAGCCCATCGTCTATTTCTGAGGGAGGGGCTTCATAAAAGAAGGAAATGATCAGCGCTTTTCTCAGAGAAGGGACAGAGCGGTGTGGAATAAAGGTAATCTCTCTCTCTCTCTCTCTCTCTCTCTCTCTCTCTCTCTCTCTCTCTCTCTCTCTCTCTCTCTCTCTCTCTCTCTCTCTCTCTCTCTCTCTCTCTCTCTCTCTCTCTCTCTCTCTCGCTCTCTCTCTCTCTCTCTCTCTCTCTCTCTCCATCCACACACTCATGGTCTCTCTCAGAGATAATAGAGTTTCCAAAAATAGTCCCTCTCTCAGTCAGCTTAGATTCTCTCACCCCTAAGACTTACATGCTCCAGCCTTTCTTCGCACCTCTTGCGTTTCTGTAAGCACATCCGAGCACGAGGTTTCACTGAGGACATGTACGAACTTCACATATCGATACTATAAGGACTGTCTCGTGAGTTTTAAGGTCATTACTAACATTTCCATCCTTTAAGGCTTTTATTGAAGCCATTGCTGTGGGTGTACTGGAGCTTTATTGTGTCTATTTTGGGGTCTATCATGAGCAGACCCCACCCTGAAACTACTCAAACGTTAGCCGTCGGTAGGAGTAAACTTTTTTTTAAAGAAGTCTGAAATATAGGACAAGTTTGAAATACAGTAAAAAAAATATATAATATTGTGAAATACAGAAACTGTTTCCTATTTTAATAGATTTTTTTTTCAATCACAACACACTGGGCTAGCTAACCAATCAGAGCCCATCGCCTATTTCTGAGGGAGGGGCTTCATAAAAGAAGGAAATGATCAGCATGTTTCCCAGAGAAGGGACAGAGTGGTGTGGAATAAAGGTAAATTGTGAAAAATAATGCGCTTTTTAAAAAACGAAGCATTAACACATGTTAGACTGCACCCCATAAACACAATCAAGCCTAGAAAAAAAACACTGAACCACCCCTTTAAGAATAATGTTGTTTATAAAGAGATATTAAGCACAACTTTGACATTTGACTTTTCATTTTATTTTTATTTATTTATTTTTTGCATTTTTAAGCTTATTAATTTATATTTAATTTTTGTTTTTAACATTTTAGCAATTTTTGTTAAACTTTTTCTTTTTTTATATAATATTTGTGAGGACAGATTTCAGTCTTGATATTGAACTTGTGTTTAGAAACATTGGTAATCCTCAAGAGCTTTTAAGCCTGAAGTTATCATAGCACCTTTTGGTCTGTTTAGTTACATTCAGCTACAGTTTTTGTCTTTTTTTTTGAGAGCCTGAGACCCCTGCAACAGTCATGGCTGTGTATGATGGTCTGGGTGTGGGGAAGCTCAACAGGTCTGGATTGATCACAACAGGTGTCCCTTCTGTTTATCCTGCATCTCTCTCTTTTCATGGCAAAGCTGAATTTTCAGCAGCCATTACTCCAGTCTTCAGTGTTGCATGGTCCTTCAGAAATCATTCTAATATGTTGTTTTGGTGTTCAAGAAACAACACTTATTATTATCACAGTAGAAAACAGTTGTGCCGCTTAATATTTTGTGTAAACAGGGATGTATTTCTTTCAGGATGTAACATTGTAAATGTTTTTACTGTCACATTTGATCAATTTAATGCATCCTTGCTGAATAAATGTATTAATTTATTCAGTTTTGAATAAATGTCATAATTTATTCAAAACTTACTAACCCCAAACATTTGAACATGCAGTTTATTATGGATGAGGAGTTTGTAAATCCTTATATAAGTGTTTAACATGCCTCTTTTTATTCACACAGCAGTCTAGCATGACAAAAGATGATGGATTACTGTAAATATGTTAACATAATGAGATGTCTGTCGTCCTCTTATCACGTTGACTACTTACAGCTTCTCGTGATGTATTTGATTGTGAAAT
This sequence comes from Sinocyclocheilus anshuiensis, assembly GCF_001515605.1. Lineage (NCBI taxonomy): Eukaryota > Metazoa > Chordata > Actinopteri > Cypriniformes > Cyprinidae > Sinocyclocheilus > Sinocyclocheilus anshuiensis. Next base: position 197,991 of record NW_015537974.1, on the reverse strand, counting down.
AGTTCGAATAGTGTTTCAGGTATGAATCAGTGTTGTTTTATTTTCTGTGGTCGTCGACCGTGTGTGGGTTGGGATCTTACACTGACTAGTCTGTGATGGTAGAGTGACTCCACCTTTCAACCGATTGCATAAAATTGGAATTGTCATTCTCTTGAACTCACACCCATTGACAAGTATTAAAGCAAAGATTGAGGGAAAATTTGTAATTTGTGAAGAGATTTATTACCTACCAGCTCTGCAAGAGTGGTCGCAAACGCAAGGATCCATATTTAGATCTCCTAAGGAATTGTAGTCCTAGAAGAAGGATGTTGTTGCTTGATAGAGTTTTCCATCGGTGTTTGTGCAGTACAATCCTCGGGGAGGAGAAGGCTCAGCAGGAGGAGCGCAGCCGTATGGAGATGAGGAGGCAGGTCCCCGTATCCTGGGACTCAGGAGGCTCGGACGAAGCACCACCCAAAGTAAGTAACTGCGCCGGGCCATTTCTTTTGTTAAACTATCTGACTATGTCCATGTGATTGCAGAAAAGAACATCAGTTTAAATTCATTGTATTGTTCATGTGTTTTTTACGTTTTTACATTTATGGCAGCCCGAGTTCATCTGGAACAGCAGATTTATTACCAAGGTTAACAGCGTGTCACCATTTGTCACACATTTGTCACCTTTAACCTTTTTTTATTTGTTGAAAATTAGAGTGAAAGAAGGACGAGGAATTTTTTCCCTCTGAAAATTTTGACTGCAATTTTTTCTTCATTTTATTTAACAAAAAACAAGTGTTAAACAAGAGTGTGTGTGCTTCAAGTGTTTATATATATGTGTGTGTGTGTGTGTGTCAGGTCATGTCTTCTGTCATGTAACATCACTGTGTCTTGGATACAATACAATTCTAGTTTCTCATTTGTTATGGTTGTATAAGGTGAGGTCTAAACTACTGAGCCCACCAAGACAAATTCTTCTATTTTGCATTTGTCTTAATTTAATAAAAAGAAATAATATAACTACATTAATGAATACATTAATAGTTATATTATTATATTTACTTGTTTGATTTTGAATCACAGATGTTCAGTGTGATCTCAGGCTTTTGGACCCCCACTGTCTGTTACATATGCTTCCCATATGCAAAAATGCTTCTTCCCATGTGGTTCTCTGTCTTCACTACTCTCTTCATCTGTCTGAGCAAGCTGTGGGATCAATGAATATCATTAGATGTGTCATAATCTTTCCATATTTTATAGATTCAAGCTCCATTTATCACTTGAAGAATACAAAGAAATCAATCACAGTCTGACTGATCGATCTATAAACTGATCAGTAATTCAGTCAAATTAAGCCTCTTTTGGATGAAAATGAATACATCCATGAAATCAAGACTTGGAGTCCGTGTGTGCCAGCTTTGAGCTTTGCTCCTCAAAGTTGACTAATTAATTTGAGAAATATTCAGATTTATGTGCATTTAAAATTTGCAGTCTTTCTTTTCTGAGAAAACACTTTAAACGTATTGATGACTCATTGAGTCTTACTTCCTCTTTTAATAGGAAATACACTCAAAATTATTTGTAATATCTGAAATAAATTATTTGTAATATTAAATAATTGATCAATTATTCAGAAAGGATCAATTAAAATTGATCTAAAGTGACTGTAAAAACATTTATAATGTTACGAAAGGTTTCTATTTCAAATAAATGCTTTTGAACTTTTTATTCGTCAAAGAATCCTGAAAAAATGTATCACAGTTTCCACAAAAATATTAAGCAGCTTTTTTAAAACAACTTTTTCAACACTGATCGTAAGAAGAAATGTTTCTTGAACAACAAATCAGCATATTAGAATGATTTCTGAAGGATCATGTGACACTGAATACTGGAGTAATGGCTGCTGAAAAGTAAATTACATTTTTAAATTACAACATTTTGAAATTAAAATAAAATGCCGTAGTATTACTGATTTTGCTGTATTTTTTATCAAATAAATGCAGCCTTGGTGAGCATCAAACACTTTTTTTCCACATTAAATGAGTAAACATTAAAAACATTCTAAAATCTTACTGACCCCAAACATTTGAATTGTAGTTTTTATTTTTTTGATTGATTCTGTTAGTCTGTCTGCTTTTAAATCCTTCCCTCTCCTGTGTTGCTTATATTGTGGTGATTGATAGGCCAGGCTGATCTCTTCATTCACTCTGTGTGTGGCTTAAAGCACTTCATACTCTTACTTTCAAACCCCCTCTGCTCTCTGTCAGACCTGCCAATCATCCTGTCCAGGTGCTGATGTCTGTTTTAATGTTGACTGGTCACACCTGGCTTTGTACAAATGGCCAGAATTAATCTGCATTCATCCATGTCATGCCTCACTAAATTTCTGCCTTTGTCATCCCTTCTGTTTGTGCCATGTTTACCCGTGTTGTTAAGCTCATCTTATATTTTGTATGTGTGTATGTGTAGCCTTCCCGTAGACGCCCCCTCCAGCACAGCTTCAGTATGGACTGTCTGTCTGCGCCCACATCTGCTGCTTCTCGCCCTCCACAGCAACCCTTTGGTTCCCAGATCTCCCTTTACATCCGCCAGTCCAAGCCGCCTGCCTCTCCTCCGGTGCCATGCGATAAAACCATCATTAACCAATCACCACACATGCAGCACAACACTCATGCTAATACACAACAGCTTAGCGTACATCCCCAGCATACATTCCTGCAAACTCAGACCCCGCTTCTGCTTCAGCCGTTACCGCTGCACTGCTCCCTGCTATTCCCTCAGGGGCCCAGAACGACACCCTCTGTCCCCCACAGTGCCACCCAGCCTGCTTTCTTCGACCCCTACTATCCCACCATGCAACAGCTGAGCCTGACCCACGTGCCCTACAGATTCTCACAGGCAGGTGTGCTAGGACTGTTAGCGGGGCATCCCAGGAATTTTACTGTAGCTTTCTACAAGTACTTTTATTGGTGCATGCCATTTTTAGCTGCAAATTAGACATTATAGAGGTAAAAAAAAAAAAAAAAGACTGAGTATACCCAATATGTAATGGAGTGTAATAGGGCCTGCCCACTTTTTCAGCAACATTTGTTCCGGAAGTTATTTTTTCTATACATTTTTCCCATGGGAATTAAAAAAAAAGGCTTAAAACAACAAATTAGCTAGCTTTGAGGTGAATCACTACATTATTAAGTATTTGACCAAGGTACAAGACTGTGTACTGAGAAATGTAAAACTATTGATTTATATGTGTTGATTATGTATATAGAAACATTATATTTAGTTTATTACAAAATACGCATACAAGTATTTAAGTAGTTCGAGAGCATAAAGAAACTGACTCTACATCATTCACTGTGCTTCATTGGAGTGGGCCATTCTCTGATTGGTGGAGATTTCTTAGCAGAATCATGGCTAATGTAATGTTTCACCAGGTTTCCTTTTTAAACAGTTATTTAAAAACTAAGCTTAAATAACGAGGACTGACGGCTTGAACAAAAGCATATTCCATCAGTTAATAACCTTGGAGCTCACAGTAGGTCTGTATTCAAAGGTTTATAGGTTATTGTTAAAATAATCAGTTGCCCTGTGGAGAAAGTTAATGTGATTGTTATTTCCGGAACCAGACTATTGCACTCTATTGGAAATATGAAGGATTAAATTCACATTGCATGCCACCTCTGGCTTTTGGAGAAAATGCAGTCAGATTTACATGTATACAGTACATGTAGGACAAAGCCAAACTACAATCACATTATCTACTGTAGGTCTGTTAGTCGAACTTTGCAAAAATCATGTAAAAAGTATTTACATGACATTTTAAAAAGACAAATTATTGCTTTAGTCTGACAGAAATTGAACTTTAATACAGTAAAGGTATTTTACTGACTCAACCACTGTGACTTAATTACCATGGTGCCTTTTAGGCTTCAATGTAGTTCTTATTTTAGAGCCATTTTAGACCATTTCAGTCATGATCAAAGATGATTTTAGGCTAAAACCAAGTTAAAAAATCTTCCAGATAAAACTGTGTAGGAAAACTGCATGTTGCCTCTTCAGTGCATGTAAACTAAACTGTGTGCCAGACCTGATGTTTAACATGTATTTAAATAAAAATTAAGCTTAAACCTACCATTGATAGACGTGTGTGGTTTTGTGAATCTCAAAAACGAATATAGCTTTATTTTCAGAAGCGCAGACAAAACAGTTGTAAAAAGGTTCCCAACCCCATCTGCATCTCCAAACATCATTATTAACAAAAGGAAATTTTTTTTGGTAGTCCTTCACTAGAGACAATAATTCCCATCACTCTCATGCCAGTCTTCATGAGGGTTTTTTCCCCCATTTTAAGCCTTTTCTGTCCACTTAGTGTATGTTATTGTATGTTGTCACCTACTTTTCTCCTTCTGTTCCTTTGTTTCCTCCTTTGCTCATCTGGAGCTGTGGTCAGTCGACTCTCTATGAACGGGTTTATAAGGTAGATCAGTCCAACTTCTGTTTTTTTTTTATCTACCCACAGCTGAGCACGGAGTATCCCAACCAATCGGATGAAGACTGCCTCCTGTCAATAAGCGTTAATTTTTCAATCCCTTCCCTTTAATATATAATACCCGCCCACGTACTGTAGAATGATAATAACATTTCTGAAATAACGAGCATTGTGTTAACATTTAATTAACTGCTTGCATTTTCTGTTTGCCTGTTTTAATTTTTTTCCCCTTCAACAGCCTGAAATCTTCATCCACACAAAATGCCAAGAATTTTGTGTGCGTCTGGTGGACTGATTTTAACAGCATCACCTAACATTAACCCGATTGGTCAAGATATACTAGTATATTGACATAGTTGTGTGTATGATTACAGCCCAGTCGACCTGGTTATCCAAGTCCCCGCTCCAGTGAAGGGTTCTACCCTAGTCCTCAGCACATGGGCCAGCACAATCATTACCAGGTACAGTGCTTCTATTAGTCTAATTCAGATGGGTAAATTCACTAAGACTCAGTTCTGACTACTAGAGTGTGGAGGACGCAGCAGACAACTAGTTGGATTGCAAGTGGATTGAATAAAACACTAGTGAATTAACCCCTGAATGTACATAAAGAATGTAAGTTTGCTTTATATGTCCTTTTGGCATGATGTAGATGGCAGGGCACTCAGGCCCACACGGCTTGCTTCCAGTGCCCAGCGGGATGTACCCTACCCAGGCCGCAGGGACTGTACTTGATCCCCACGACAGCTGGAACCATTGCAGGGCTGCTCAGGATCACATGTGGAATCCCAGCATGGAGGTTAGACATCTGCAGGATTTCTGAATGCTGAAAACTAAGCTCTGTTTCAAAACCGAATGAGCTGCCAACATAAACAGCATTTTAGGCATCTCAGAGATGCTCCCAATGTGAAGGCTGTTTTAAACATTAATAAATGTTGGAGGCCTTTTAAGGTAGCTCATTTTGGCCAAAGGCTGCACCAAGTGTGTTCTTCATGAGTAAGGCAAATCATGCTGATGCCTTCGTGCTCTTCTCATGGCCTGCATGACCTGAAAGGAGTTGCTGCTATAAAGAACATTTCAAATCAGTCACTTTGAGGTTTTATTTTGGATTCCATTTATTTATTTTACATGTATTTATTAATAAGTATGTAAATTGGTTGGTTTTCTGCATTAATTGGTCATAAAATATCATCTGATCTTCATCAGATTCACAAGTTTAGACAAATACAATGTTCTTATGCAAACAACACACAAAAAGTTATAATCTTTTTTGTCTTTATTGAACACTTTCCATTAAACATTCACACTGTGCTGTCGAAAGAGTAAGTGAACTTTACCTTATTGTCCTTACCTGGATGATCCGCAACTGTTTTTTTTTTTCGTGTGATGAGTTTCATGAGTTGTTCACGAGTCCCTTGCCTGTCCTGGGCAGTTAAATTTACCACTGTTCTTCAGAAAAAAAGCCAAACAAGGGCAATTGTTAATAGCACCACTCACACAGAAGTCAAACCGAGCAGCTGTTGTTCAACAAGGCGAATTCTTGTGACCAACTTGAACAACTTGAGCAAAATCTGTGGGGAAATTCAGAATCTTATGTGAAGCTCACAATCATGCATATTCCAATTGAAATGACTAGTATGGTAAATGTTACTGGACCTTAACAGAAGGTAGTTAAAGGGTTAGTTCACCCAAAAATGAAAATTAGCCCATAAATTACTCACCCTCAAGTCATCCTAGGTGTATATGACTTTCTTCTTTCAGACAAATCCAGTCGGA